>NC_140260.1:2835312-3395312 GCF_949987555.1 Borostomias antarcticus | reverse complement strand
AGGTGGGCTGACCTCCCCCTTCTTCACCAAAGTCCACTACAATTCCTGAAAGGGTGATTGAACTGGCATGACGCACGGTGGTACTATTAGGGTACTGCAAGTGCAAAACAAAACACTGCACCCTGGTGCTACTGAACTGAGCCTGTCCTGCTAAGTTCAATTTTTCAATCGGGATCCATATCACAATAAAAACAAAGTAAAATACAACACATTAAAAAGAAGTAAAAAAAGAAGTAAAAAAAAAAAAAAAAAAGCCCTCCACACAGCTCAATGTCTGACATGCAGGCTTGTTCACCAACGGTTCCAGAGGCTGGAAGAGAATCTGACAGAACTGCATACCGGGTTAGTTATGACAGTAATGATGTCATTATCTGACTCAGATGCCAAACACATAAATGTATACATACACATAATCTATATCTAGCTTAGCTCCCGTTGCGCGGTGCACGCCTGGCAGGGTCTCCGCTCTCCCCGCCCTCACGGTCTCCTCGTCTCAATCACCGGCGGGGGGATACAGCCGCCGTTCTGCCCAGTGTGACCAACACGCTGCTCAGACAAGACGCACAGGACAGAACACAGAGAGCAAACCTCTCTGATCTCTTCCCTTAGCGTCCGCAGAGGAAAAGATGATCAGCTGGACAGGGTGCGTCCTGCTCCCCACTCAACCCCCCGATACGCACAGAGGAAAAGCTTTTTAAAGGGGAAAACCAGCCCCTCCCCACCCTGATAATCAGTCAACTCATTCCAGCTGGGTCTATCAACCCTGTCCTGTCGCTGTCCCACTAATGAGTCCACCTATTTCTGTCTATTTACCGTGCCCATTTTATCACTGTCCCATTTCATCCCGTCACACACACACACACACACACACACACACACACACACACACACACTGAAAGACACTATGGAGCTGCGCTAGCTGTGCGTTAGCTTGATGCTGCACTAGTCAAAGCTAGTCACACTGTCTGCACTCTCTCTCCTCCCTGCCTTTCCCCCTCTCTCAGGGACCTCTGGGACACGCGTGGCGAGCTGGCGAGGGCGTCCCACTCTGGCCAGACGGCGTGCGGCGGTCTCAACGCCCCGCAGCGTAGCCGGGAGGGCGGGGCGGCCCTGGCGCTGGAGCGGGAGGCGGCGCTGCGGGCGCAGCTGGAGCTGCAGCTGAGAGAACGCCTGGCAGAGACCCTGAGCCTGCAAACCCAGACAGACGCAGAGAGGGCCGAGCTCAACGCCAGGTCATACAGAGGCTGGCGCCACGGCTCCTTGTTTGTTCAGTACGTCTGTCTCTCGGTGGTCCGCTCTTTCTACACTTACCTGGTGAACGAGTGCTGGACAGGTTTGTGGTGAACAAGTTGTTCTTTCCCGTTTACTCCTGCTCACCTTCCCATCAAAGAGCTCACAGGCCGTCATATGTTTCAAGCACATGGTGGAAATGCTTCTTCCCCTGTCTAGATAAAGGATGCTAGATATAAACAGGAGCTGTGGCCAGACATGTCATGTTGATGATGGAGACTATATGGTTTGGTGTGTTTCATCAGGTGGTCAGACGCGGTTGGGGGGGGGGGGGGGGGCTGAAGGGACAGCTGGAAGAGAGACACCAAAGCTGCAGCACATAGTAAAGGCAACGACATGACCACATAATTTCAGCATCAACTTGAGCACAGGAATATACTGTAGGTTGTTATAAAAATAAATATATTGAATAAATTGTACCTGGAATCATGTGTGGCAGGAATTTGTGGAATCCCTCCAAGCTGTTGCTTCCACGTATGCACTTGTAATAGGGCACATCTACACCATTGATGGTGGTAGAGCGAGCCACCCTATACATCGCCATGTCTGGAGGGTCCTGGAGGCATTCCAGGTGCCTCTGCTGTGCTGCCCACTTCAGATCTATGGCTTCTGTGAAGAAACCAAAAAGATGGACGGTAATACATGTATAGAAGCAGCACATGAGACAGTAAATAAATAACATATTGCTATTGAAATAATATTAATAACTGTTTAAATACATTTGTGACCGCCGCTGGTAATTTGGTCCTCAACTAGGCAAAGGTCATTTTTCAGTTTTTTACAGATTATGAAAGTGCAGATTGTAAGCTTTCAAATGAGGTCTCATACATTGAAATCTGAACATAGTTGAAGAAGATATGCTTATTTGAATGCTAGTACTGCCAAATCAACTTAGCTGAGAAATCCTCCTCCAAAGTTCTCCAACATTTTCACACCTCTGACTGCCAGGTAATGGGCGTGAACAATAGCCTGGTAACCCCTCCCCCAGCCACTCCCCCACTGGACGATCTGTCATTATCTGTCAGAGTGGCTGTCAACTTGGGGTATTAACTGAGAGTGGCTGCCAAGTGAGGTGCTCTCTCACTGATTACCCCACACTCTTTGAGTCAGTATTAATCTTGTTCTTAACTGCATTCACAACACAATATAAGATGAAGTTCAAATTTAACGTTCTTTATTGTCACATACATGATATAAAGTACAAGCATAAGCAAGGCTCCGAACCGGTTCAAGGAACGGAAACGAAAACCGAAAACGAACGGTATTTTACGAGGAACAGAAACAGGAACGAAAACGAAATGGTCTTTAATTGTTCCAGAACAGAAACGTTAATTTGAAATCTTTAAAACCGGTTAATAACGTTATTTTTTCGTTCTTTGTAGTAGGCCTATATAACTTAAAAAATGTTTTAAAAAAGAAGAAAGCTGAGCCTTTTATGGCCGAATAGGCTAAATTCAATGTATTAAATTGGTAGCCTACATCTTGTCCTGTTTTTGTAATGTAGCCTAGGCCCCTAAATCTGTTATTTCACAGTCAGGATATTAAATGCTTGCTTAGCGAAATGAAGAGATTTAGATATTACAACAACATAGTCTAGTTCAGACTCGATGTTTCTCAAACTCTGCAAGCTAAGATGCATGACTATTCTTGATGTTTCCCAACCACTCAGCGGCAGCCAATTAGCACGCGTTGCGCAGGGCTGTCACACTCTCCTTTGTTTGCCAGTGCAAAACAGTCGTTCAGCCTGTCCTTACAGCTTATTACTTAGCAAGGATATCAATGCGATTTATTTTGTTTAATTGAATAGGAGTAGGCTAGCCTATAGCCTGTAATGTTTCAGTAGGCTAAAACTAGATTTCACATAAAGACCGCGGATGTCAGAGTGGGCAATAACGTTCGAAGGCAAATTTATTCCAACATTGGTCCACAAAGAATGATGCAAATAATAAAGTGAAAGAAATAATAGCCTACTGTGCAAATATAATGTTTTATATGGACCTGCGTGTCTGCAATAAAGTTCCTCCAGCGGAAGCCAATCGTTGCGCATCCCGCTCCAAGTATGGTTCGGCTATTTAAAACACGGAGTACTTTGTGACAGTTGCTTGGATGTATACTAGTATCTATACTAGGATGCATAAACCTATGTTTTGCGAATTTAATGGTCTGCCTCCTTCAGAGTTCAACTCGGCAATTAGGCTGTGAAGGCGAGCGCGCCTCTTGGAATCTAGTAATAGCCTATTGTTGCACAGATTTCCGTCACGTCTTGACTTTCACAAACCAAATGATTAGGCTACATTAATTAATATGAGCACACTTTAGTGACAATGTGCCGTGCAACCCTGATCATTGAATAGCATAAGTTAAATTACTATAATATTAAAGACCGCGGATGCCAGACGATAGGCTACTTACGTATTACGCGTATAGGCGCCAAATCCGGAGCTCCCATACAAAAGGAACGCAGCATAAACAATAGGGATTGCGCAGATGAATGAATGAGGTGACTAATTATTTATAAATAACATAAAACATAAAACAAACAATAGGCCTACAGGCGCAGAATAAAATAGCTTGCAGCAACAGTACAAGAAAATATTTTAAAAAGGATGATGAGCTATGATGATGACTTAAAGGACTATGCTCGTTTTTGACAACCTGGACCTTATTTACGACATATTATAAGAAGTTTGACTCACCCAGATCACTTTTGTGTTGTTCGGAGGCAGGTAGAAGAAATTTAAAATCCAGCGCGAGCCAGTATATCCATGTAATGGCGGCGCACGGGGCATAGGGAATGCAGTTTCTCAAAATCCATTTTCGGCCGCTAAACGGTTGTTTTCATCAATCACATTGCATGAATCGACAGTTGATATTCCTCTACGCGAGCCATTCTTTCGGTTGGTTTTCAAATGGTCTGTAGCCACTGTAATATGATCTTTAGAAGCCTCTCCCCCACTTGCTCCAGCACGCATGCGCACAGGCCAGCGCGCAGCCTGCTATTCTCCGGCTCACGTTCTCTGCGCTACGATCGTAGTTGGTGCCGAGAATATTGTCGTCGTCATTCGTCAGCAACAATCCGATCGTAGCGCAGAGAATGTGAGGGAGCATAGCCAGTGTAAAGATCATATTACAGTGGCTACAGACCACGTATTTGAAAACCGAAAGAATGGCTCGCGTAGAGGAATATCAACTGTCGATTCATGCAATGTGATTGATGAAAACAACCGTTTAGCGGCCGAAAATGGATTTTTAGAAGCTGCATTCCCTTTGCCCCGTGCGCCGCCATTACATGGATATACTGGCTCGCGCTGGATTTTAAATTTCTTCTACCTGCCTCCGAACAACACAAAAGTGATCTGGGTGAGTCAAACTTCTTATAATATGTCGTAAATAAGGTCCAGGTTGTCAAAAACGAGCATAGTCCTTTAAGATAGACCTGTGCATAGTTTACGGTGTGGATTAAGGGCATAGGAATAGGACTAATGTTGCGTATTTCTTGTAAAATAATCAACAAGGCTACACTACAGCACACATCACCAAGGCTAATATTGTTGGCAAGGCCAGCACAACCCTAGACTTGTTGATTAGGTTATAGCCTACCTTTCAAGAAATACTGTAGGCCTATAGAGTCTTAATAGGCTAACACCCCCGGAACGGTGAACGGAACGTTATTTTTCGTTCTTAACCGGTTCAGGAACGCTATGTTGGTGGCGGAACACGAGAACGGAAACGTTAAATATGCTGGTTCTGCTCGGAGCGAACCGATTGAAAAATTATTTCGTTTTTAAGCCCTGAGCATAAGTAGTAAAGTGTACAAAAAAAGGCAACAGTCTAAGTGTTAAAGTGTACAGTCAGTTGTCTGTTTTATAGACAAGGTGCATAGTGTTCATTGTGATCAAGTGTACAACAAAGTAATAACAGTCCCCAGCTCAATACTCAAGGTAATAACAACAGTACTCGGCTCAGTATTCAATAGTCTGACAATGCAGTCTGTGCAAGTGTGGGCAAGTCTGTGCAAGAGAACAAGTAACGCTTCAGTATACAAACAGGAAAAGGCTGTGGCCTTTCTCCTGCAGTGCTGTCCGTCTTGATGATCTGCAGTGAATCTACAAGCGGACAGTCTTGTTCTGAGCTGCTGTGGAGTTTGGCGGGGGACATGTGACGTCTCGTCCCTCATCAGAACAGAACTCTCTGATCTTGTCAAAGAGATACGTCTGTCTGGCCATGTCCAGTCCGGGTGGGGCTTGCACAAGAAGACCTTCTCTGGGGGGCAGGACATCAGGCTTGCGCAGCAGCTGAAACTCGACTGCAGGTGCATCACGGTGTTCTCTGGCCACAACCATGCCAGGTCTCTCAGCATCAAAACTGCAATAGAATAGAAGGAAGAAAGTACATTAAACTATTGCCCACAGTACTGGCACTCCATATAGATAAAATAGTACCAGAATGTGTTGATTAAATAGACTAGCTAATGCATGATAGGATGAACGTATTCTCACCTGTTGTTCAAAATCAAAGCTGTAGTGCATAGTGATCTTCTTGCTGGCTGGTAGGGAGGGGCCAAGGGAGAGCTGCAAATCCTCACAGCTTGTTTTTGCTCATCCTGTAACCAAAACAAAAAACAAAGGTGTCAGACTACCATACCTCTCATGCTCTCTCATTCTGTTTCTCTCTATAATATAGCTACCTAGCTAGATATTAGCTGCCTCGCTAGCTAGTTTAGGAACAAAGGGCTAGCTCACTAGCTAGCCATGTCCCTGTGCTAGGCAGCTGGCTAGATATTAGCTGCCTTGCTGGCTAGTTTAGGAACAAAGGGACAGCTCAGCTAACTAGCATGTTAGCTAACGTTAGCTAGCTAGCCTTTGTTAGTTAGTGCTAGTGCCTTTGTTATGCTAGCTAGACTTAGTCACTTGTTTAGAAAGGAGCTACTGCTAATGTAACAGCCTTAGAACGGCTTGTTACAATAATAATACAAATAAACAGTCTTTGTCTGGCTGTATAAAAATGTGCAGAGGAGGCGGGATCTTGGGTCTGTCAGCAATCAGCATTTATTCCCTTCTCAGACTTTCGGCACATGAGAAAGTTTCGAGGTGTGCAACGCCAATTATGGCCCCATCAACAACAAGTGCAACATCAATCACCACCCATCCAAGACAACAGTAAACAGTAATGGAACCAAAATTCATACAACATAGATTCTGTGAAGTTCACTAAGATCTATATTTACACTGTTACATACACCCCTCTGAACTTCACCAAATCTATCACTGCAAGCCAAGTAATAAAAGACCAGTGTCAGTACCACCGGATAAAGCATACTTCACAGTATACTGCAACACACGTGTCACCCAACTCAAAGGGAAAGCAACCATAGAGGGCTGCGCAGACCCCCTACAGTGTACTTGCTACAGGTATGCCTTATACACCACCTATGTCAATTCCGAATGACTACTGCTACTTGACTTGGCATGAAATAAGAAAAGATCAAATAAAAAAATAAAATAAAGAAACATGACCATTCAACCTCATGTTAGTGTGTCAGCGTGTGCGCTTCCATAAATGCTCACGACTTCAGCGCCCCAACCAACTATGAACTGAACTGTTTGCATGTAGAGCATATCGCTGCGCCATGTTCTGAATCAGTCGATTCACTGGTCTAACCAGTCTTCCAACACGGGTCCTAACCACACTCACCCCACCACTAGGGGAACCACTGACTCTGGACAGTTGCATAGAGAATTGAGATCCCTGGTCAACACTATGACTGGCAGGCACACAGGGTTCTGATAGAGAATTGCACAGTCCACCAACCTCTCCTGTGCCCAACTCCACCGCCAAACTAGTGTCCCGAATGAGAGAATTATCAGGCAGTTCGCTGGGAGCAGAGGACCCCGCCACCCAACTAGCAGTCCTGACTGTCTTGTCAACTTCTGTGTCCGCAACACGCGAATCCTCTGAAGGTAAGCCATCCTGTCCATTCCCCGACTCACAAGACTCATTTATGAATGACTCATCAACCTCACTGTCCATCTCTATTGGCAGGAAGTTAGTCAAGAGAAGCAAGTTGCGGTGAACGATGCGTTCCCGTCCATCGGAAGCGTTCCTGACACGGTAAGTATGGCACCTGGGGTCAGCAGAGACAACGACATAAGGGGTCGACCCCCACCTATCTGCCAGTTTCCTACGTCCGCGTACCCCCTTGTTCGCCAACAGGACCCGGTCCCCTTCAACAATGACGTCGCCTTTCGTCTTCCTGTTATACAGTTCTGCTTGGCGGTCCTGGCTAGCGAGAGCGTTGGCCTGTGCAGTAGCCATGGCCTCCTTGAGATCCTCCCTCATCTTGACAACATACTGATCATAGTCTGCAATGTCACAGTCCCGTTCAACACTCTGAAACATAACGTCAACGGGTAGACGTGGTACTCTTCCGTACATCAAATAGAAGGGCGCATAACCCGTCGATTCATGCGCCGTGCAGTTGTATGCAAACGTCAGGGTCTGTAACATCTGCGGCCATTTCTGTTTTGCTCTCGGAGGGAGGGCTCTGATCATACTGCCCAAGGTCCTGTTGAAACGCTCAGCGTTCCCATTCCCCATCGGATGGTATGCCGTGGTTCTAGACTTCTTTACCCCAGCAACCTGCAACAGCTCTCGGATCAGATCGCTCTCAAAATTGGCGCCCTGGTCGGAGTGAAGCCTTTCCGGGAACCCATACACGCAAAAGTACTTGTCCCAGAGTACACGTGCAACTTGCTTCGCAGATTGGTCACGGCAGGGGTAGGCATGGGCCATCTTAGTAAAATGATCAGTGGCCACCAACACGTCCACACTCTTCCCATTCAAGTCTTCTGCGGACCAGAAATCAATACATACCAGCTCAAGTGGGCTCGTGGTTCTAATGCTCTCAAGAGGGGCCCTGGCCTCTGGTTCAGGAGTCTTGCTGACTACGCAACGCTTACAGGTTTTCACATACTCTCTGATATCCCGTTCCATATCCGCCCAAAAGAACCTCTGCCTCGCCAAATACAAGGTCCTGGACTGCCCTTGATGGCCCGCATCATCATGAATGCCTTGCAGCGCCTGCTGCACCAACACCGCTGCAACAACATACTGGAATCTCTTCTTTCCCGTCAGAGGGTCTTTGCTCACCCTGTAGAGAAGACCATCCAGCATCTTGAGCTTGACCCATTGCTTGAGCATCTTCAAGACCTTGCCTGTCTCATGAGTCCTTTCCCTCCTTGACGGCCGCCTACCACGAGCCACGTAAAAAAGGACCCTGGACAGCACGCTGTCTTGTTGCTGTTCGTCTTGAAGCTCCTGGATGGAGAACACAGGTAAGGAGCTCTGACCTGCAGGAGTCAACTGCTGAACGTCATGGGCAAGCCAAGAAACGGCTCTTCCTGCCGGCCCCATCACCCACTCAACATGACCTTCCAGCACGGCTCTCACTTCATCATTGTCGAGCGAATGATGCTCCAGTGTAGTGGATTGCGTGCGGCATCCGACACCCTGTTGATTGGCACTCAGTCTGAATACTTCCTGTATGGCATTCTCTTTTATCTGCCGTGCTTCTTCAAGCAGGGCTCCGTATGACTCAGACACCAGCCTCCTACTGACGCGACTCTGTACGAAGGGCTGCCTGCTGAGAGCGTCCGCGACAATGTTCTTACTTCCAGGAATGTACTTGATGCCGAAGTTGTACGGAGCTAACTTTGCGACCCATCTCTGCTCACACGCATCCAACTTCGGTTTGGTAAGTATGTACGTTAACGGATTATTATCCGTCCAGACGGTAAACTCATGGCCTTTGAGCCAATGGCTGAATTTCTCACAGACAGCCCATTTGAGGGCCAGAAATTCCAGCCGGTGTGCAGGGTAGTTGGCCTGGGCATGGTTGAGAGACTTACTCGCGAAGGCGATGGGACGGGCCACACTTTCCCCCTCCGGCACCTGAGAGATGACTGCACCCAGCCCGTCTAGGGACGCATCAGTTGATAGAACAAAAGGCCGACTGAAATCTGGATGAGCTAAGACAACTGACTTGAGCAGGGCGGATTTAAGTTGACCAAACGCCTTCTGATGTTCACTCGTCCAGTCACTAGGCTTGAGCTTCTTAAAGGCAGCACTGCCCCTCGCCCGGCCCTTGCTCTTCTTTGGTGTTGCTGTCAATGCAAAGAGAGGCTTAGCGATACCAGAGCAGTTCTGAATGAACCGCTGGTAATACATCACCATCCCTAAGAAAGATTTGATCTTCTTTGGAGAAGGCGTGACACCATCATCCCCCATCAGTGCTGTCTCAGTCATGGCAGCAATTGCCTGCACCTTTTCAGGGTCAGTCGATACGCCACTTTCGTCGATGATATGGCCCAGGAACTTTACACTACGCTGCAGGAAATGGCACTTCTTGGGCGCAAGCTTCAACCCATGTGCACTCAGCCTACTGAACACTGTCTCGAGCCGCCTCAAAGCTTCCCCTTCATCAGGCGCAAAGACCAAGAGGTCATCTAAGTAGCACAGCAGTGTTAAAAAATTCTGGTCGCCAAAAATGTTGGTCATAAGACGCATAAAACTGGCTGGCGCATTACACAGGCCCTGGGGCATGCGATTGAACTCGTGCAGCCCCATCGGTGATGTGAACGCAGTCAGTTTTTTGTCTTCTTCGCACATGGGGATGTTGTAGTATCCTGACGTCAGGTCCATGGTGCTGAAGAACGCACTGCCGCCCATGGCAGCGAGACAGTCTGCTTGATGAGGTAATGGGTGGGCATCTTTGACGGTTCTGGAATTTAGCCACCGATAGTCCACACACACTCTCAAATCACCGTTCTTCTTCCACACGAGTACCAAGGGCGACGCCCACTCACTGGAAGACTTCCGGATAAGTTCTTTTTCTTCCATTTCAGACAGGACTTGTCTCAGCTTATGGTAATACCCCGGCGGAACACGCCGGTACGGGAGTCTGAATGGACGGGTGTCTGTGAGGAAGATTCGATGGACAACCCCAGTGGTTTCACCACAGTCTAACTTGCCTCTGGAGAACACTCCCTCATATCTCTGTATCAGGTCGACTAGCTGCCCTTTCCAGTACTGCGACACGCCACATGAATCAACGTCAATGTCACTCAATCCAAGCTTCTGCAGTGCGTCGCTGAAGTGAGAGGCAGACGGGGTTGGGAGAAGACTACCAGTGTCAGCATCACGCACACTCTGGCTATGCACCTGGAAACTCTCTGGAGAGGCATGGGCCACACCCACATCCAAGTCCTCCAAAGCGACACATGGGAAAACATCGGCTATTTTGGCATTACGCCTCAATGTTATTTGCTTGTCACTCGAGTTGATGATTTTAACTGGCACCCATCGGTCACCTGACATCGTAGCCACAGCTCTCCCCACCATGAGGTTCTTCTTGTGAGGTTGAGAATGTGGTGCATCGACAAGTACAGCACTACCCTCAGAGACAGGTGCGTTCGCTGGCAGCCTACCCCACACAAGATGTTCATGACGCGGCAACAACGTCACTGCCTGGGCCAACTTAACCGTGCCTATTATGTCTGGAATCACGCTCCCCTTCCACCTGTTAACTCCAGACAACATGTTCAGGAAATGTTCAACTTCTGGGTCACCCGTGGACTCAGGCTTGTTCATAACGCGCCAGTAACTCGGGGTTTGTTTGAGTTGGTGAATCAGATGTTTTATCACATTCGAGCCCAGAATCATTTCATCGTGTTGACCCGGTACAACCAGAGTAGGCACGCTCACTTCCTGTCCATAGACACCCATCTCTAGCTGATAGACACATTTAGGTTTTACTTGCACTCCGCCACATCCTACCAGTACAAGATCAGAGGACAACTCGCTGTTCTCCGGACACAGGCCAGCACTTCGTAGTTTCTGTTCGGCCTCTTCGCTCATTGTACAGGCCATGGACCCACTGTCTATCAATGCGTGCAATGAGACTTGATTTCTCACAATGACATCAGTATAAAAGAGAGAATCAGATTTTGCTAACTTATGTACATTCTGACATACAATCACACTACCACTAGAGGCAGACTTGCAACTTTCCTCATAAACAGATAGCATGTCATCTTCAACACTGAGGGACTGACTAAATGCACCCACATTGTCCCCTCTCACACGTGGGTAGTTCAGTTTCCCTGGACGGGTGAAGTGCGGTCGGGCTCAGCGGTCCCATGCACCGTGCAATCCCTTTTCAGATGTCCAACCGCAAAGCACGCAAGGCATCTCCTCTCCTTCATGCAGTGTGATCTAGTGGAGTGAGCCTGGTCGCCACACACACGGCAGGGCGTGACGCGTACCCAGGGCCCTGACTGAGTAGCGCCCGGTGGGTTAGCCTGGTTGGTCCTCTCCAGAACTCTCTCCAGCATACACAGGACACGTTCGAATGCACCCCCCTCCGCACTCAAGGACTCGCTAGGCCTGGCTGGGCCGCATGAACTGGGCACACTCTGACTCACCTCCTCCTTGACGCCTACCACAGAGTAAGCAGCGGCTGCAGTTACTTGGAGTGTCTTGACATTCCCTGACTTCCCCTTGGACAGGTGCTCCCTCTGATGCTCATCGATAGCCTCCTGTACTTCCATAGGAGTCCATCTGCTCATCGGCTTGCTCTTAAACACACTGGACAGCTCAGGGTCATTGCAGTTTCTAATGAACATCATAGAAATCTCGGCATTCATGTTCACTAACTCCCTACCCTGCATTTTCAGGTGACGGTCTGCCTGCTCAGCCGCTGTATTCAACCGCACCCAATAATCCACTGGGTTCTCGCCCACACTGGGTTGAGTAGCGTAAAAATCTGCTAACGGCAATGATGACGCAGGACTCTCGCTGAAATATCGCCTGAGAATCACATAAATCATTTCTGGCTGGACTGCATTGTCAGGTGTCGAGCTACTCCTCAATCCCACCTTCACAATTTTCTTGGCCTTCCCCATTAAGTGACTCATAATCTCCTCACCTTGATCTGAAGCAGGACAGACCTTTTTTCGCAAATACACTTCCATCATCTCAATCCATTCTTGCACTGAGCACTTATCAGACCCTTCCCCTCTATACACAGCAGGTTCACGGACGTCTGACTTGACAACTACATTCACTTTGGAGAGATCCAGAGTGCTACTGCTGTGACTGCTGTTCCCTACCACAGGCGAAACCGGGACAGGAGGAGACGAAACAGACGCACTGGGCGCGAACAACCGGCTGGCTATTGAATCCCCTATTTTGTTTCCCAATTCCGTAATCAGGTCTCGGAGATCAGCAGTCGGGTCACTGCAACCGACAGGTACAATGGGTGTGGAGGATATGGGCCCTACTGGGGATGCAACTACATGGCCTGCATTTCGAAATGATGTTTGCATGAAAGTAGCGGATCCCACAGGGTGTGTAGCTACGTGCCCACCCTCTCCCAAAGCATCTGTGAAAGACAGTTTCCGAACTTCATCCCCCATATTCATCATTACACCTCTGCCCCTCCCTCTCCCAACATAAGGAGTCATATTTTCAAAAAAACGCCCACTGGCCATACTGAAAACTGAACCTTCTTAATGCAAAACTAATAATTCAGTTGATGAGCAGATGATGACATGAAATTCCCTGGTCCTCTTGCACAATACCTTCACCACGCAGACATCTTGACCCGGTGATCGGCAGCAGCTGATCAGTTGAATCCTCAAAAGGTCACGGCACCAGTTTATGTAACAGCCTTAGAACGGCTTGTTACAATAATAATACAAATAAACAGTCTTTGTCTGGCTGTATAAAAATGTGCAGAGGAGGCGGGATCTTGGGTCTGTCAGCAATCAGCATTTATTCCCTTCTCAGACTTTCGGCACATGAGAAAGTTTCGAGGTGTGCAACGCCAATTATGGCCCCATCAACAACAAGTGCAACATCAATCACCACCCATCCAAGACAACAGTAAACAGTAATGGAACCAAAATTCATACAACATAGATTCTGTGAAGTTCACTAAGATCTATATTTACACTGTTACACTAAACGACGTTAACGTTAATGTAATGTTAACAGCACAGATAGTTTAAAGATAGCTTACCCCAAAGCAAAGCAGAATGCTTGGCGGCAGACAACAGTGGTGTGAATCTGGTACATCGTTCGACGCAACTTGCTTTGTTGATACAGTCATCTCTGTATCACAGGTCATCAAGAATAAACTCCGTGTACGAACGAGTCCTGCTCTGCTGGAGTTTTAGCTGCTCTTAAAACTCTTTCCATGTCCTGGATGCCATCCCCGTCTTCTCTTTAGCAAAAGCTGTAGCATCCATGGTTAAACTTGGGACTGAATGTAAACAAAGCCGGCGTGTTGGGGAAGGGTGGGGGGGCGGAGAACCCGGAAGCAATAGCCAATGAAACCAAATCATGCTAATCGATCTGCCCGCCCCCAAACCCGACTCGAAATCAGCTAAAAACGAGCTTAGTTTGCAGACTAATTATACGTATTTCGTGAACCTAAAACTGTTGTCTGTTATAGTAAGTGGGTTCTTCACAACTTCAACTTTGGTAATACAAAAAAAAAAAAAAAAACGAAAAAATAAGTTTATTTATTTATTTTGCCCCCTAGCGCATTTCGGGGTTTGCCGAGTTGCGGACCAAATCACCAGCCGCTGTCACATTTGAATAGATTTGTACCTGGTGTTGTGAACAAGCTGACTCCACTCTCGTCAAGCCCAGCAGGACCTTTCAGCTCCTCAATGGCAGTGTGGACGAGGTTGAAGGTCGCCTGAGCTCCCAGGGTGACTCTTCGCACATGGTGCTTCAGCTGCTCCCTTGAGACGTGGAGTCGGATCATGTCCTCGTCTGTGAGAGACGCCAGAGCCTCCGGGTTCATTGCTCTCACTGCCTTGATCAGCAGGTCCAGGTCAGCGCGGTTGTAGGCCATCACTGCTCCTGCCAGGGCGGACTTGAACACAGCGTACTTGGAATGGCTCTCCATCAAACCGATGCATCAAATGGAAGATGTCCAGACGCACCATCATGCCGTCGTTCACCTCTAGTGGTGAAAAAGTGATTTTATGGAATGTGTGCCTGTATGGTTGGACTGATGATGTCACTTTGGGGTTTTGGTATATCTGTTTGTGTCTCTGGACTTTTTGTTTCCAGTTCTCTGGAGGTTAGATATATCTGTAAGCTTACAATTAAACATTACCTAAATGTGCATTGGTCTCTGGAATATTTATTCAAAGACTGACTAGCACCCATAAACCTAGAACTAGACTCTTGAGGTCAAGAAAATATCATCTACACACCCATGGCTGGAACAAGGTCTCCAGAGCTGTCGCGCCTTGCTCACAGCAACACCCACGATCCACGTAGAGGATCTTCAGCACAGGCTGATTGGCCTGCTGGAACCGGTCCATCACACCGTCACACATAGGCTTCAGCTTGGCAGAGGACTCTTCGCAGGTGAGGACGAATGTGACCACCTGGGACAGCTCATTGGCTATGCTGGTGAACCACTCAGCCGTGGCCTTGCCCTCGCCAGACAGCTTCTTCACCACCTGTAAAATAAAACACGGTCACAAGCTATGAATAAATGTTTAGTTCAACACTGATAATGAAATGGGTTGCGCACATCCAAAGACCTTCAAGGCAGGACACTTACTTTATATTTAGTTCCAACACTGAACCAAGCAAGACAAGAGCATGATTGCACTTTTTGTTTGTCTTGAGAATAAAACTAGAAAGTACATTTCCTGGGGAAAATGAGGTGGGCTAGCTGCTGCAGCGATATATAACAGCTACTGCTAGTACTACTACAGACCGGGCAATCTCCATGCACCCACCGGCGAAGACCATGCGTCTCTAGCCCACTAAGGGGCTGAATTGTGGGGTCCGTGGTGTGGACAGTGGCGTGGTGGTGAGACTCCGCCCCCTCAGGTCAGAGCTGGTCAGGGACAGTGTACCCCTCTCCGGGCCACCTACCCGCCAGCACCGGTGAAGACCATGTGTCTCTAGCCCACTCAGGGGCTGAGTTGTGGGGCCCGTGGCGTGGATTGTGGCGTGGTGGTGAGACTCCGCCCCCTCAGGTCAGAGCCAGTTGGGGACACTGCACTCCTCTCCGGGCCACCTACCTGACTCCACCCGTGAAGACCGTGTGTCTCTAGCCCACTCAGGGGCTGAGTTCTGGGGCCCGTGGCGTGGATAGTGGCGTGCTGGTTAGGCTCCGCCCCCTTGGGTCACAGCTAGTCGGGGACAGTACAGTGACCTCCGGGCAATTTCCATGCATCCACCATTGAAGACTATGTGTCTCTAGCCCACTCAGGGGCTGAAAAGTGGGTTCTGTGGCGTGGTGGCGAGGCTCCGCCCCTTTTGGTCATAGCCAGTCAGGGACGGTGTACTCCTCTCCGGGCTACCCACCGGCCCCCACCAGTGAAGTTCATGTGTCTCTATTCCACTTTGGCTGAGTTCTGTGCTACCACATTAGTTATAAAAGGGTGCCTGTACCTTTAAGAGAGGCTGCACATGCACACAAATTCAAAAAAAGCAACAGCTGCCACCACTCTAATCCCAACTGACACTCTGATCCTAGACATGGTCCGCTTCAGACAGCTCTATCTCGAAAATTATAAATGTTACAGCTTATATATTGACACCATAGGAATCCTAAGAACTTGCAGAACATTTCTATGAATAATATGTCTGTATAGCTTAAACACTGTAGGTATGGCGACAAGTTAGAAAAAGGGTAAAAATGCTAAATTAGCAGCTCAAAAGTTAGTGTGGCACCATATGTTTCAATGCGGAGCGCAGTTGCCGAACAAATCGTCACACCTCAAAAACGGTAAGTCACACAGCTAAGATACTTACATTGTACGAATCAGCACAGTTGTGTGAACATTTCCCTATATAATATGTGTATGAGCTGTTAAAACTGTAGGCATAGCGACAAGTTAGAAAAAGGGTAAAAATGCAAAATTAACAGCTCAAAAGTTAGAGTGCGGCACCATACGTTTCAATGGGGAGCGCAGTTGCCGAACAAATCGTCATACAGCGAAAACTGTAAGTCACACAACTTAGATACTTACATTGTACGAATCAGCACAGTTGTGTAAACATTCTGATATATAATATGTGTGTGAGCTGTCAAAATTGTAGAAGTGCCAGCAGTTTACAAAATGTATGAATATTTTCAAAGCAACTGCTGCCACCAGTCTAAAAACATTACGTTTCTGAACATTCCAAAAGCAGTTTCAAGCAGTTTCAATGGGACAAAAAATAGTTTTAAAAGTTACATTTATTAAAAACGATAAAAACTATTTAAAAAAAATCTGAATGGATCTGTTAAAGAGCTAAACATTATGACCATTTTAAAGTTTGAATGAAGTTTCCATCACAAAGTATGAAGAAGTATTTAAGGAGACAAAAACTGGGGAGATTAATAAGAAAGAAAGAAAGAAAGAAAGAAAGAAAGAAAGAAAGAAAGAAATAGTGGGAATATCACAAGTTGGGCTAGCTTCTGCAAGATAGCCCACCTAATAAAGAAATAAATAGTGGGAATATCACAAGTTGGGCTAGCTTCTGCAAGCTAGCCCACCTAATAATAATAATAATAATAAAGAAAGAAAAAAATAAATAGTGGGAATATCACAAGTTGGGCTAGCTTCTACAAGCTAGCCCACCTAATAATAATAATAATAGCAGTAATAATAATAATAATGTAAAAAAATACTACTGTCAAATAAATTAAAGTCGCACTGAAACGGATGTTTGAGATCATCTAATTTCCGTAGTTTGATATATGTCTTGGTGAGCTTGGTTCTGGTGCTTCTCGTAAGTCAATGGTTTTGAATCTTTCACATTGTTCATCGTCTGAGACATGGTTCCCAGGGTGATCTGGAACACACATCCCATCATCATCAACCAGTTCATTGTGCTCTTCCAGGTCATGGCTTTCATCCTGGAGATTTTCCTTATTTCCTCTGTCTTGTAGACTCTCCCTTGGTTCTTGTGTTCTCTGTGGCGTCCTGTTCCGGTGTGGGCGTATCCTCTTCTTCCTCTGGGGCTTTCACGCAGTTGTTTAGATGATGCCAGATGGGGGATCCTTTGACCTGGACTGCTGTTCCAGTAGTGCGGACGACGTCGAATGGGCCTTCCCTACGGGCGTTGAACCATTTCCTCCGGTACACTTTCAAGAACACGTAGTCCCCTGGTTGTATGGATTGGATTTTCTCCTTTTCAGATCCTCCTTCTCCACCTGTTTCTGTTTTTGGGTGACATAAGAAGAAATACTCCCATAGAGGTTAGTTATATACATCACATAGGCTTTCATGTAATCTTTCAAAAGGGATAGGCTTAGGCCTTTCCCACTGGTGCGCAGACCTGGGGCTGTCATGCCTCTCCCCGTAACATGTTCATGTGGGGTCATGCGTAACCCATGAAGTTCACTAGAATGGCAAGCCATTAATGCAAGCGGTAATGCCTCAGCCCAGTTAAGTCCTGTGTGTTGACAAATTTTAGTAAGGCAGTTTTTAAGCACCCCATTCCTGCGTTCACAGATGCCCTGACTCTGAGGGTGATAAACACTTCCAAAATGCTGCTTAATCCCTAACTTTTGCAAGATAAGCTTTATCCACAAACTCCTTGCCATTGTCTGATGAAATTCGATCAGGGATTCCCCAGCGTGGAATCACCTCACAGCATAGGAACTTAGCAACTGATTGTGCATCTTTTCTTTTAGTTGGGCATGCTTCTACCCATCTGCTGAATCTGTCAACCACAACCAACATATATCTTTTACCACCCACAGGACGAATCATGTCCATATAGTCAAGGACCAGTTCTTTCATGGGACCGTTTGGTGTTGGAATGTGGCCTGGAGGAGTCAATATTCCTCTTCTAATGTTGTTTTTCAGACAGATTGTGCATCTACCTATAACATGATCAATTTGCTCCAGGAGATACGGTACCCAAAATCCATACTCTTTTGTGATCTTTCTGCTGACTTCCCCCCTTGCTACATGGGTCTAACCATGAGCCTCCTGAATCAGCAGGCCTAACAGATCAGGTGGTGCCACCGCTAGCCCTTCATGATTCCTCCAAAGACCCATGGTATCCTGACTAGCCTCTCTAGCGACCCACAAGTTTTTGTCTAGTGGATTTGCTTCCTCCTGCATTAAGATCAAATCTTCAAGTGTGATTTTGTCTTCCAATTCCATCTCATGTGTTATTAGAAGAACCTTCTTTGTTTTATCTGCACCTGTCACCGCCTTAGCTGCCTCATCACCTGCATTGTTTCCTTGTGTGACTCGAGATGAGTCCGATTTGTGTGCTGCACATTTAGCAATCGCTATTTCTTTTGGCTTCATCATGACCTGCAGCAACTTCATGATCTGTGCATGGTGTTGAATGGGAGAGCCATAAGTTTTCTCAAATCCACGGCCCTTCCATATCACTCCAAAGAGATGACACAAATTGTGTGCATAAACAGAATCAGTATATATAATGACACGTTTCCCTTCAGCCAAGAGACAACAAGCATTCGTCAGGGAGATCAATTCAGCGAGCTGAGCAGAACACGGCTGAGGGATCGATTCAGCCCTCTCTACTACAAACTCAGATCCCTGAGCTCTAACTATCGCATATCCTGCACTTAACTGCTCTCCAACTCTATAACAGGACCCATCTGTCCAGTACTCCAGGTCAGATTCCTTTAGAGGAAGAGCCTGCAAGTCTGATCTAAGCTTAGAGTATCTTTCTGCTTCTCTTACACAGTCGTGCGGTTCACAATCTTCGGAGGTTGGTAAAGTTTCTGCTGGACTGTACTGCACCTAGATAATATAACGTCTTCCTATTCCAGTAGCCGGTAATAGTCCCTGATTCTGGGCATCGTCAAAGTATACTTGCCATGATTCAAGAGATTTCTGAGACTGTGATGAGTAAGAATGGTCACTGGATAACCCATAGTCAGGGCTGATGCTTTCTCATACATCAAATAGACTCCTGCCATTGCCCTGTAGCAAGGCGCGAAGCCCATCTCCACCTCCGAATAGGCCACCGAATAGTAATCAACTGGTTGGGGACTGGTTCCAGTTCCCGTTGGTTGAGCTAGGACAGCGCATGCATGCTTACCCCCAGTGGATGTGGAAACGTACAACACA
This sequence comes from Borostomias antarcticus, assembly GCF_949987555.1. Taxonomy (NCBI): domain Eukaryota; kingdom Metazoa; phylum Chordata; class Actinopteri; order Stomiiformes; family Stomiidae; genus Borostomias; species Borostomias antarcticus. The sequence goes on along the minus strand of NC_140260.1, from coordinate 3,375,882 downwards.
AAGTTCTTGGAATAATCTGTTAACTCCAATGCTGGTGCTTCTTGTAATTTGTGTTTAATTGTCTCAAAAGCCAAGTTGCCTTCCTTTGTCCAGACGAGATTAGAATGTAATTTGTCACATCCTGCTTCCTTAATCATGGCTCTGAGAGGTCCTGTAATCTTTGTGTACTCATCTATCCATGCAAAACTATATTGTGTAATGCCAAGGAATGTCATCATCTCCCTAACTGTCCTAGGTTTTGGACCCTTCCTAATAGCCATATGTCCATGCTCTACTAAAACCTGCAACAACTTTATTGACTCCCTATGACATGTTTCTTCATCTGGAGAACAAAGAAGGATGTCCTCCACATACTGAATGACTGTACTTCTAACTAACTCTCCTACTCCCGCTAAGTCCTCCTTCAAAACTTGATTAAAGATGTGTGGACTGTTTGACGCTTATATTAATCTGTTGTATTTAAAGCACTTCTCTTTGTATGTGAATGCAAATACGCCCTGACTCTCTACACTTAAGGGGAACACTAAAGAATGCCCCACACAAATCTATCACTGTGAAGTACCTAGCTTCTGAGGGTATCTCTGCTAACAGGACATGTGGATCTAGGACTTCAGCTGGGAAGTTGACAACTACATCGTCAACAGCACGCAAATCATGTACCAGCCGGTATGATCCATCAGGTTTTCTTACTGGCAACCACGGTGTTACTTTAAGGATTTTTGAGTTATCTTTAAAACTCCTGCTTGCAACAGTCCAGTTATCTGTGGCTCAATACCTCGGACAGCTTCATCTTTCAGTGGATACTGTTTCCTCCACGGTGGTTTAGTTCCTGGACACAGTTCCACTTTAACTGGTTGAGCTGATTCTACAAGTCCAATATCTGTACTGTGTTGAGCCCACAAATGTTTCGGTACTTCCTGCAGCATTTCTTCCTTGAGATCTCGTTCACTTTCGTCCACCAACTTTTGGACTTGCTTCTTCAGATAAACTACAGTAGTATCTAGGCCCTATCTTTCTGTCCCTATCTAGACTAATTCGCAGCAAAACCCTTATTCTATTTCAACAGAAACCATCTCAACTCTTTTCAGGAGTCAAATTCAACAAAATTCTCACTGGCATATCTAGGCAACTATCTTCTCTCAGAATAGTTCCAAAACGACACAACTCAAAATTCAACAGACATTAGAACCGGACAGTGCATCCTGCACTGTCACCAATAATGGACCATCCATTATTCTTACTTTAAACGCACCATGCGTTGTCTTCTGACACACACAAATTGACCTAATAATTCTCTCATCATTAGGTGACACACAATTATAACCCAGCAATACGCTCAAAACTGGGGACATACGAACACATATAACCCCAACAATTCTCTCAAGGTTAGGGCGAGATACTTCAATGTATCTCCAACTAACATAAACACAGGACCCTTCAATTCTCTCAAAGAAGGACGGGATACTTCAATGTATCTCCAATAATTTAATTTAGCAGATGTGAAACGACTCCCTTACCTCCCAGAAGTATCACTTTAGTTCTTAGATCTGGTTGATTGAAACCGGCGCCCACGGGGCAAATGATGAGAGAAAACAAAGCTTACCTCTCTTTTGGCTGGCCAGACCAAACTCTTGCCCACGTGTTCGCCGATGCACCGAAGTGACAATTAATCAATCAATTCACCAGATTCTGCTCGCAGCGCCAAAATGTAGTCTATTTCGTTTCTGGTTGTAAGGAAGAAGACTCAGATCCGTCGATGCCAGTTTCAATACTTTTATTGAATCTCTGGCATCAAAATCACACTGCAGTTGTGATGAGTTCACTTGCCAATGGTCCAGGATGAACTAACCTGACACAGAGATCACTCTCTTGGTTATACGAAAAGAGGTGTTACCCAAAATTGTCCTGTTCTTTGTTACCTTGTCTAAAGTTAGACAGTTTAATGGCTCAGTTAAACAGATCCTATGTGCCATGTTTGTGTGACGGTGTTTGTGCTTGTGAGTAGCCTTTGAAAATCAGCGCTCTGCTGTGAGACACCTAATCCTGTAGTCAGAAACCTGACGCCTAGTGAATATATAGATTTTACTAAAAGGCACTTAATGTCATATAGTTTAGATAAGAAGCTATTAGTAAAATATAGGTGGTGCCAGTCTGCCACAGCAACACACTGGAAAATCCCCAGTGTCCTGTCTCTGGTCTCTTCTGCGGCTTATGGCCTTGTGGTCAAGATAACTGGGCCGACGCTTTGGCGCCCAGGTCTCTATCTCTAACCACAACAGGAGGTGGTTTTCATTAGTGTGTTCCAACCTAAGAATGTCACCCTTAACCCATATGGGATGTTAGTCTATCGATGGGAGACACTTTTCCCTGCAGAAACCCCTCTGCCAGCCACACACTCAGGAGTTAACATCATAATTAGCAACAGTTAACAGGATCAGGTGAAACCAAGACTTTTCTCTAAAAAAGGCAATGTTCATCAATAGTGACATATATTCGACTTTATAGTAGTGAGTATTAAAGACAGCTTCTTTAATGAAAGGCCCAAAAACAAAATGCTGAATAAATCATAATAATCCATAAACTGAAAGGGTTGACGTGAGCAGATCTAACAGATGTCACTGCGTCGTCGACAGACAGCTATCTCCACTTGCCAATGCTGGATTTTTGTTTATTTTGAAAAAGTCAACAAGAACTCAAAAAGGACAACAAATCTGAAACTGGACATAGGAAGGGGGAGGTCAGTTATGGATTTGGGTAGGAAGCCACCATAGTAGGTATGGGAGGGGGCTGAGTTGAGGGTGCGGAACTTAACGTAGAAGGATTGGAATATCAATTATAATATTTAGCCCTCTTGTGGTCAAGATTGGAACTTTGAGAAGGGAACCTGACTCTAAATAAAAGTGTTTCATCATCCCCTCCCCCTGGATTTGCTAGTTTGACTCCCTTTGTAAGTGTCTTCTAGATCAAATGTGCACCCTGCAGGGAGGTGAGAGAGGTGTATCTGGCTGAGGAAGAGGAGGAGGAAGAGTTGGCGTGGACAGCGGCTCGTCTCTTGAGCTCACGGGAGATCTGGCACCAGGAGAGAGGGTAGCAACAGCAACCGTAGAAACAATCGCTCCACACGCTCCCCTAAAGAACACAGCACACACTACATTAGGCTGCTGTGTAGACACTGAGCAGGCACGAAGGAACTGCTTATACATGTTTTATCACAATCAGAATCATAAACATGTATTGCCATTGTAGTTTACAACATACTAGGAATTTTGGTCAATGGTGCATAACATGGACACAACATTGGACAGGGTACAGGGACAGGAACTGAACCGTGCAAATGAGCGAGTACAATATACGAATGCATAGAAAAACAGTATACAAAATGGAGTGTGGTCAGTATATACAGTATACAGTGAGTGTACAAAGTGTAATGTGTATGTGATCTTTATGTATACAGTGTGCGTAACATGCTGTGTGTGTGGTGTGCGCTATGTACAGTACAATTACTGTAGATCATACTGTATGCATGTTATTGACTATTGAAGCACTCCTATTGAGTTGCTCTATTCAATGCCACTGAACAGCTCACACTCCGTCATCGAGACGACGAGAGCAGATTAAAGATCAACTTTATTGTTCCACAAATGGAAAATTTGGCTTGGGCTTTCACCCATGCTGCAGGCGTAAAAGGACAAGCATTCACATATACTGTACAAATAACACAAATGTTTTAGTGTGTGTTAGTACTGTATGTGTTAACAGATGACTATCAGTGCAGCAGATGACTATCAACGGCAGAGGAGACAGGCGCCATATTTTTATTCCCGCACAAGTGAACCAGAATATACAACTCCCACTCAATGCTTGTTGTAACCTTCGTACTTAAGGTATTTCATGACAAATGTGTGCTTTGTATTTCATCACAAAGCACACATAGTTTGGCACTTGTTTGAGATTAAACAATAGTAATATAAACTGTGATACTTCACCAGTGAATGTAATAGTATCTGTGTGTGTGTGTGTGTTGTGCATGGGTGTGTGTGTGTGTGTGTGTGTGTGTGTGTGTGTGTATGTGTGTGTTGTGCGTGTGTGTGTGTGTTACCTCGATGCCGTATCGTTCTCGGACAGAGGCTCGCATGGCGAGGGCAGCGGGGGGGACACAGCTGATGCAGTCCAGCAGTGGGAGGCAGGGACACGCCCCCACTGACCAGCTCACCTTACAGGTGTACACAGGCAGACAGCACAGGGCTAAACAGCCTGAAAACACACAGACACACACACGTGGTCATAAATAACACAAATATGCATAGAGGAACACACACACACACATACTGTACACACACATACACACACATACAGTTAAGCATTTCATTGTACATGGTACCTGTATCTTGTACATATGACAAAACACGCACACGTGCAAGCAGGGGTGAAAATTAACTTTTTGGCTCACGGTGAGTCACCTGCCAAGGGGACTGTAGATTAAAAAATCTATTTTTTATTTATTTATAAAAAAAATTCAGATAGCCTTCCGAAATCTAGTCGCCAATTGGAAATTTTACCTGCATTTGGCCGGTGGCAGGTGTTAATTTTCAGCCCTGCCTGCACGTGTGCAAACACACACATACATACACAGACAGACATACATATCATGTTTCATTTCTGACAATTATCTACGGCAATTTCCCATTAGCTTAAAAAAGAACCTCACGTCACAAAATTCCAGTGACTGATCATTTACATGGCAAGAGGAAACAATACCTTCCCAGAAAGTTCACAGAAAATTCCAGATGGAAGACTTAGGAATCTGGTCATAAGAATTGAAAAGAGAGAGAGAGAGATAGAGTGTGTGTGAGAGAGAGAGAGAGAGAGAGAGAGAGAGAGAGAGAGATGGGGAGAGATATTAAAAAGACAGAGAGAGAGAGAGAGAGAGAGAGAGAGAGGGAGAGATGGGGAGAGATATTAAAAAGACAGAGAGAGAGAGAGAGAGAGAGAGAGAGCGGCAGGCAGACAGACAGACTGTTCCAGACTGGTCCAGATGACTCACAGTCCCCCAGGTCCTTGTAGCATTCACAGAGCCCAGTGCTCCACCGTCCCTCCTGGACCAGGCTGCCCGGCTGCCTCTGCACCACCTGGGCCTGCCGGGAGGAGAGGAGGCCTGCTCTGTCCATCTCTGACCCTGAAGGAGAGAGAGAGACAGACAGAGAGAGAGAGAGAGATGTCCACAGTATTGTTTAAATCTGTTGACATAATCTGTTCACCTACTGTGTAGCCTACTTTTATATGGCTAGTTCAGTTAGAATATGAAAACGACTCACAAGCTACTGTACCATACCTTTAGAATCTCCTTGCTGTCTCTTTGTCTGTCTCCGTCTTCTCAGGTAACTGAACAATCATGTTTTATCCCTCAGCTATTCCTCGCCACTGGTGTACAGTGTAAACAGTAAACAGCCAGTCATGGGTGGGTAAACAGGAATGCCCTGAAGCTCTCCTGAGACTGTCCACCTGACTGGAGGAATGTGCTGTTGTGGTGTAATTTACCGACAGTTGGAGTTTGTATTCCAGCTTCTTTTATTTTGTGTCAACAGACAACAAAAGAAAATCTCAAAACCGTGTCCATTTTGTCAACCTTTTATTTAATCAAAATAGGATTTTATTTAATCAAATGATGATGAAGAAGATTGTAGTATATTTTGACCAGTATAATCACAAGTGATATAGTGAATTTCAAATGCACACACATACTGGAGAGATTAGGCCTAGACAGGCTTATCGGGGAGAGGGGAGGGAACCCAAAACACTTAACCCTCTTGGTGCCAAGGTCGCAGCTGTGCGACAAACTGCGTTACTGAGTAAAACAGTGATTTTGTGATATTTACATGCTGAGACCTTGATTTTCCCGCCCCCACTAGATGGCAGACATGTATAACTTTGGCCTCGATTCAGTATGACACCATCTTCCAATGAAATTGAGAAAATCTCATTTCGAGTTCCCTCTTTTATACACGGGGCGCGCAGCGCTCCTAAATACCATATTTTCTTTAGGACGGCATATTTCTGAAATAGTTTGACCTAGAGACACGCGTTTTTTACCTGTAAAAGTAGACAAATTGCGCTATCTGGCAAGCTTCGGTTTATCCATGTCTGTGGCCGACTTCCGTATTTACGTCCAACCACAAAGTTGTAAACTATGGGGATAAGTTGCTTTGCCTGGTGCAGTAGCCTACTTCGTCTATCCCTGTGGATGGGGATATACAACTACTCGAAAATACCAGGATGGCTGAGAGTTCGATTGCAAGATACAAAAGTTGAGATACTAAAGTTGAGTTTTTGCGTCGTCCCACGTACAACAAAATAATCTCGACAAATCTAGCGACTTTTCCTGGTAATTTGGGAATGATTGAGATGACAAAGCCCTGCGCATTCCGTGGTTCACGTTACAACCAATTTCACCAGAGCTGAGGGTAAGGCCCAATCCCAATACCCCCCATTAGCCCTAGCCCCTAGATTTGGAGTGCCCTCGACTGGGTAGTGGCCCTTCAGAACGGAGCCGCAAGGGATAGGGGTTGAAATCTTTACCTTAGAAATGGGACACCACTCACTACGTCTTCAATCGGAATTTTATTAGTTGCCTGATTTTCTGTGGAGTCCCTGGGATGTTACAGTATGATTACTATTATAGTGACACATCTGACCAAATTCCAGGACAAAACAAGACATATTAATGAATCACTTGTACAGCCAGGAAGCATGTTTACACATCGGCTGTTAACGTTAGTCCTGCCTATAGAAATACACTGATATTAGATGAGCAGGGAAGAGCATCAAGTCATCTGAAAACCTTCGTTTTGAACATCCACTAGCCCTCGATATGCCCCCTAGCCCTCGAAGCTAAAAGGAATGAGACACACTACCCTACGCGTGGACGCGCAAAATGTAGGGGTAGGGCTAGGGCTAAGGGGGGGTATTGGGATTGGGCCTAAGTCTCATCCTCTCCATGACACTCGGCCAGTCTGACTAGATAGTAGCGTCATATTTCCAGCTCAGACACCGTGACCGCTCTGAGGAAGAGCAGCCTGCAAATGAATTGTGCGTGCACAACTTCTGACCAATCACAACAATGATTTTGTACAGTTACAGTAAGTCATCATCATCATCATCTTCATCCGCTTATCCAGGGTCGGGTCGCGGAGGCAGCAGCTCCAGCAGGGGGCCCCAGACATCCCTTTCCCTAGCAGCATCAACCAGCTCTGCCTGGGGAATCTTTAGCCGCTCACAGGCCAGTGCGGAGATGTAGTCCCGCCACCTAGTCCTGGGTCTACCCCGCGGCCTCCTCCCAGCCGGACACGCCTGGAACACCTCCCTAGGGAGGCGCCCAGGAGGCATCCTCACTAGATGCCCGAACCACCTCAACTGGCTCCTTTCGACGCAAAGGAGCAGCGGCTCTACTCCGAGTCTCTCCCGGATGACTGAACTTCTCACCCGATCTCTCAGGGAGACCCCAGCCACCCTCCGGAGAAAACTCATTTCGGCCGCTTGTATCCGTGATCTCGTTCTTTCGGTCATGACCCATCCTTCATGACCATAGGTGAGGGTGGGGACGAAGATAGACCGGTAGATCGAGAGCTTTGCCTTTTGGCTCAGCTCTCTTTTCGTCACAACAGTGCGGTAAAGCGACTGCAGAACCGCACCAGCTGCTCCGATTCTCCGGCCAAACTCCCTCTCCATGGTTCCCTCACTCGTGAACAAGACCCCCAGATACTTGAACTCCTTCACTTGGGGTAAGGACTCATTTCCTACTCGGAGCGGACAGGCCACCGGTTTCCTGCTGAGAACCATGGCCTCAGAATTAGAAGTGCTTATTCTCATCCCAGCCGCTTCACACTCAGTTGCGAACCTATCCAGAGAGTGCTGGAGGCCGCAGGCAGCTGATGCCATCAGGACCACATCATCTGCAAAAAGCAGTGACGTGATCCCCAGCTCACCGAACTGCAAACCCACCTCCCCCCGGCTACGCCTCGATATCCTGTCCATGAAAATCACAAACAGGATTGGTGACAAAGCGCAGCCCTGGCGGAGGCCAACACCCACTGGAAAGGAAGACGACTTACTGCCGAGGACCCGGACACAGCTCTTGCTCTGGGTGTACAGGGATTGGATGGCCCTAAGTAGGGACCCCCTCACCCCATACTCCCGCATAACCCTCCACAAGACCTCTCGGGGGACCCGGTCGTAAGCCTTCTCCAAGTCCACAAAACACATGTAGACAGGTTGGGCAAACTCCCAAGCCCCCTCCAAGATCCTTGCGAGAGTGAAGAGCTGGTCGGTAGTTCCACGACCAGGACGAAATCCGCATTGTTCCTCTTCGATCTGAGGTTCGACTATCGGCCGGACCCTCCTTTCCAGCACCTTGGAGTAAACTTTCCCTGGGAGGCTGAGTAATGTGATGCCTCTATAATTCGCACACACCCTCTGGTCCCCTTTTTTGAATATTGGGACCACCACCCCAGTCTGCCACTCCTTCGGCACTGACCCAGACTTCCACGCAATGTTACAGAGGCGTGTCAACCAAGACAGCCCCTCTACACCCAGCGCCTTCAGCATTTCTGGACGGATCTCATCAGTCCCTGGGGCTCTGCCACTGTGGAGTTGTTTGACTACCTCAGTGACCTCCTCCAAGGACATTGACGACCCCCCATCATCTTCCGGCTCTGCCTCGATCGTAGAGGGTGGATTAGTCGGGTTCAGGAGTTCCTCAAAGTGCTCCTTCCAACACTCAACAACCTCCTCAGTTGAGGTCAGCAGTGTCCCCTCCTTGCTGTATACAGCTTGGATGGTCCCCCGCTTTCCCTTCCTGAGGTGTCTGATGGTCTTCCAGAAACACTTTGGTGCCGACCGAAAGTCCTTCTCCATGGTTTCTCCGAACTCCTCCCACACCCGCTGCTTTGCCTTGGTCACGGCCGAAGCCGCAGCCCTCCGGGCCAGTCGATACCCTGCAACTGTTTCTGGGGTCTCCCGGGCTAACATAACCCGGAAGGCCTCCTTCTTCAGTCGGACGGCTTCCCTCACCACCGCTGTCCACCACGGTGTCCGAGGGTTACCGCCCCTTGAGGTACCTATGGCCCTCAGGCCACAGCTCCCAGCCGCAGCTTCAGCAATGGAGGCTTTGAACACCAACCACTCATGCTCGATGTCCCCAACCTCCACAGGGATGCCTGAGAAGCTCCGCCGGAGGTGGCAATTGAAATCTCTCCGGACAGGCTCTTCCTCCAGACGTTCCCAGTTCACCCTCACTACACGCTTGGGTTTTCCAGGTCTGTCCATAAGTTTCCCCCGCCATCGAAACCAGCTCACCACCAGGTGGTGATCAGTGGACAGCTCTGCCCCTCTCTTTACCCGAGTGTCCAAAACGCATGGCCTCAGATCAGATGATACGATAACGAAATCGATCATCGACCTTCGGCCTAAGGTGTTCTGATGCCAGGTGTACTTGTGGGCATCCTTGTGTTCGAACATGGTGTTTGTTATGGCCAAACCGTGACTAGCACAGAAGTCCAACAACAAAACACCACTCGGGTTCAGATCGTGGTGGCCATGCCTCCCAATCACGCCCCTCCAAGTTTCTCCATCATTGCCTACGTGTGCATTGAAGTCCCCCAGTAGGACACTGGAGTCCCCTGCAGGAGCCCCCAAAAGGACTCCACTCAGGGTCTGCAGGAAGGCTGAGTACTCTGAACTGCTGTTCGGTGCATAAGCACAAACCACAGTCAGAGTCCCCCCCCCCACAGTCCTAAGGCGCAGGGAGGCGACCCTCTCGTCCACTGGGGTGAACTCCAGCACAGAGGCGCTCAGCTGGGGGCTAGCTAGTATAGCCACACCTGCCTTACGCCTCATACCGTGAGCAACTCCGGAGAAGAACAGGGTCCAACCCCTATCCAGGAGTTTGGTTCCGGCGCCGGTGCTGTGCGTGGAGGTTAGCCCCACCAGGTGTAATTGGTATCGCTCCACCTCCCTCACAAGCTCCGGCTCCTTCCCCCCCAGCGAGGTCACGTTCCATGTCCCCAGAGCCAGCCTTTGCCGCCCGGGTCCGGTCCGTCGGTGTCCCCCGCCTTCACCGCCACCTAGTTGGCAGCGCACCCGACCCCGACAATTCCTCCCGCGGGTGGTGGGTCCACGGGACGATGGAGGAGGAGATGGTGCTTCCACGTTGCTTATTCGGGCTGGGCCCGGCCGGGCTCCGTGGTAAGCCCGGCCACCAGGCGCTCGCATGCGGGCCCTCCGTCTGGGCCTGGCTCCAGACGAGGGCCCCGGGCTTCCTCCGGGCCGGGTCTCTCTTCCTTTATGTTGTTCTGTCATCGGGGTTTATACCTGTAACCCCAGGTAGGGGGGCCAGGGGGTACTACCACTTGCCCAAGGTGGACCCCCAGACTAGTGGAGGGAAGGAGGCGTCTTACTTCTCCATTCTAGTTTTGCAACTAGCCACTGCCGCACAGTTACAGTAAGTACAGTATAATATTTATAGATATGTTTTTGTCCTCTCTCACGTTTACTATAAATACACATGATGACGGTTCATTCTATTGTGGGTTGAGCGGAGCGGAGCAGTGATATTGAGAGAGCGAGTCAGCAGAATTGTCTGAGTAGATTATTGAGTTGGAAAAATGCCAAATGGCTGCCAGAAGGTTCAATTGTGAGCAGGTTTTGGATGATATTTGTCCATGGGGCTGGTAGAGACATCAGAGATTGAGGATTACTGGGCACAGTTTTGGCCGACTTTTACACATGGATTTGGCAAGTGATCTAGGAACAGATTTGAAATCATCCTGTCATTTCTGCATTTTGTAAACAATGATGAGTAGGCCTATGTTGAGAGGGGACAGCAGGGCCAGTGTGGGGTGGCTCTGTGTGCTGTGCCTTGCAATGAGAGGTACCACACTCTGAAAAACTAAACAGTGTCACCTGGATAGATAGGTACACAGGCCTCTGCGGCTAAGAGACGCCTTCTGTTTACGTGAGTGATGCTACTATGTGGCATAGTAATTAGTTTGTTTACTACTGTTGGCTTACCATTTACTGTTTTCCTGTTCATTTGATATTTGGATAACATTAATGGACAGAGGTGGGGAAATCTGTTGAAATAAGTTCAAATTGATTCAAAATATCCCATATTTCCTTAAGAAATGGCATAATTCAAGATGGCCGCCATCCTATGACATCATAATATGCCAATTAGTTGGATAAATTAGACCCCAACATAAACTTTGGGTCATTCTCAACATTTGTCTCATTTACAGTGAGTCTCTATCTCTAACCACTTTAAAGCTACACTCTTTTGAAATTTAGATGTCAAAATATTGTTTAAAAAAAAAAGAAAGAAATCAAGCGACAAGAGGGTTAAGAGCTTTGCTCGACCTCTCATGATTTGATTTTGGAGCCAGACAGCCACAGGCAGGGAGCTGACATTAGACTAAATGCCATTGTCTTTTGTATGCTATAACCTTGTAATAATCATATTTTGATTGTCGCTCAAATCCGATGTTGGAGAGACTCGTTTTTGGAATACACCTGGAGTAAAAGGGATACTGCCACTGTGTGGGTGTACTGAGAGATTGGCTGCAGTCTTTTATTTAAATCAAAACACAACACAGCTGAATAAGGACATTATAAAAGACAACGAAAGTCAACACTATGTTCAGGGTCGAATTACTGAATGGGCTTTAGTGAGTTCTAGGGTTAGAACTATGACTATGACCGGTATAATTTATGATTATACCGCGGTTATCACAGATATGAAGGAAAATGGATTTAATGCATTAAATCAACTCGTATATGGGGCACCACCCTGTTTTGGACAGGGAAACAAGATAACTCAGCAATTGTCTAATTTATTCATCAATCTCAGTCTGCAGGGGGAGGTCTTGACTCAATCAAGTGAATTAAGATAATGTAATGACGCTAGGACGTGATCAAAAATTAATAATATTTATTGAAGTTATACTAATCAATTATCAAAATAGTATTATAACACAATTCAATAATAGATGGAAAAACACATGTGGCAATATGAAAACACAGCAGAAATGAAAAGAATGATGTCAGATTATCACAGCCTATCCTAAATCCTCTAAGCTTAAACAACACTTGGCATCACACACACATCAAAGAGAACGTTGGATGTCAACCTTACAGTGGTGTGTGAAGCGCGTTGTCCGGGCAGTGTTGTCTGGCTCGAAGCATGGAGGAGGCACGTGACTGATGGTCACTTGGTTTGTTGAAGGGGCAGCAGCCCTGCGCTCCCGCTGGAACAGTGATAGATTTGCTGTGCGAAGTTGATGTTCGCAGAGTTCAAAGTTCACAAGTTGCAAATATCTCATACAAAACCTCTGCTCTTGCCAGAGGTGGATCATTGAAGAGTATTTTCCTAAGCCCATGTGTCGACTCAGAGATCTTAGGTAGCAGTCCAGTATGGATACAGGCTGATCTTATCAACTGGCACAAAGCTTGGATCCTGGGTCACGTGTTACTTGGAGAAACACGGACCCTGGCAGTTGAGGGTTACAAGAGAAATCACGAGAGAGCGAGAGTCCTTGTCTGATAGCCAGCACCCGATTGGTGACTCCAGTGGGCCCCACTCCCATTGTAAAACGAGGGCTCAGATTCTGTACTCACTCTGTAATCATCAAATATCCCGGTTATGGTTTCAACATGATATGACATTTCCACAACATGCATAATCAACTGATTCATGATTTTAGCCAAAGATGGATACCGAACATGACTATAGTAGACTTAGCAGCATAGAATCAGTTATTTATAATACACAGTACAGTTGCATTACAAATACAGTACATCACACAATAACTTTGTTCACCGGGCTTATTCATGTGGTGTTTGCATCACATGGTGGAGATGGAGCAAGGGGGATGGGGGAGCACAGAATGCGTCTCTGAGCATCTCTTATCAAGATCCCACATTCCAACCTGAGGGAGAGTGTCCCACAATATCACAACTGTGTTGTCATCAGTAGACAAAGGTCAGTAGAACAGCGTCATGTCCTACACCACTACAGTCCCCCACTTTGGCATGAGGTGACTTCTGGCACCATCGTGCCAACCTGAAACGGACATGACCCACGCACATGCGCAGGAGGGGAAGGTCGGCCATCATCCTTGGTGGAGGTCTGGCAGGGTTCCGCCTCTGGTTGTCCATGGTTGGTTCGGTTCGGTCCTCAAACTGGAATTGCCGGTTGGTGTTGTTAATGAAATTCCAGTATCACCAATGTGTTACCCCCAATTTGTTTCTTTCTGTTTTCCTACTTGATTGATGTTTTTTTCAGCTGTGTGGACATTGACCATAGTTTTATTCGCGCCGGTTGTTAATATCACACGTGTATCCTGGTTGTTACTAAGCTGGCTGTTGAGCCGCATGCCCGCTTAAAAAACCTGTATAGAACTAACCAGGGTTTGGGTTTTTTGTTAGCGAAGCATTCACAATGTTTTAGTGCTAAATGGTGAAGTACTAACAGTGTTCATAGCTCGAAAAGCCTTATCTTTTATTAACTTTTGTTTTGGGATCCGTGTCGTGGTGTTGTGCGACTCGATGGGCCTTGGCATTTAGGCTTCTTATTTTTGTTTTCTACTCCTGTATGTGAAGGGCATAAACATGGAGATGGCTGTTTAACTTCGAGAGTTGGTTTGAAACCCCGGGTGATTAGCTAAGTAAGTCGAGGAGGCCTTGTTTTTGTTTAGTTTGTTGTGTCTTTGTTGTGTCTTTGTTGAGTTCTGTTTGTCTAGGTTCTCTTTTTTTGTATTGGGATTTGAGATCCTGTTTTCTTGGTTTTTGTTTAGTGTTAAACTTATGTATATGCTGGCTACGTTTTGTGTTTGTGTTTAAGTGTCTGCTGTTGTGCTGGCTTTGTTTTGTGTTCGTTTTGGGGTTATTTTTGATTTTAGAAGCACTCTGTGCTAAGCCTTTGTTCTTTTGTTCTGCTCCAAGCTAGCTATCTTCTCTGTTAGCTCTTTGTTCCCTTTTGTTAGCTATTTCTTCTGTTGTTTCAATGCTATACTAGCTAGTTCAACTTGCCTTTGTAAACACATGGTGACTCCCAGTTTCACTGCCTGTGTGGAAAAAAAGTGAGAGACTTCCTGTTTTATCTTGTGAGTCCGCCATTTTGTGACTCCACCATTTGGTTGAACACTTCTTGGCTAGTCTCTTGCCATTTTGTTGTACAATTGAAAAAAATAAAAGGATTTATAACAGGAATATAAAAAAGATATTAAAAATCTCTCAGCATAGCAGTGATTGGTTGAGTGAACGTGTCTAGTCTTATTTGTTGTAATTTTGACAAATTGTTTGTATTTTGTTCTCATTCTTCTTTTTAAGATGGGCGCTACTCCTAGTACACCACAGCGAGAACCTTTTCTTGGTGCTGCCAAGGTAGTTGCATTAAAATCTGGTCCTACTGTATGTGAACAAATTGCATTATGGGCTAAATATAGTGACTTTCCCCCTGTGTCAGGTACCCTATCTATTAAGTTGCTAGGAGAAGTGAAGGGACAGCTTGAGATGTTTGAGTTAACTAAGTTGGGGAAGAAACCACAGAATGTCATAAACTGGTCTCATTTTGCTGCCTGGGAGACGACTGCGAATAACTCTCTTGATAGAGCTGAAACTGCCCGCATCAAAAGGGAAGCTAGAAAGAACTCTACTGCTAAAGCTTTTTATGTTAAAAAGTTAATTCCTCCTTCAGACAATGATGATCTGTTAGAATCTTTTCGGCTATATCCTAATTCAAATGCGGCAGTCCCCAGTCAAGGCCCACAGGCTCAGCCAGGCCTATTCAGCAGGCCGCTGCCCATCCTCCAGTCCCTGTTCTGGCCCCCCCTCCTCCGGTTCCAACACCTCAGGTACAACCAGCTGCTGCCCCACACCCAACCTCCTTGTTCCAGGCCACATCCCCTGCTCCTCCGGTGTTACAATTCACATCTTCTACTGATGTTCATTAATCTGTCACCTCTGCGTCTGCTGTCTCAGGTGTCAACTCCCTTGCCTTTAGTTGGTATTCTAGAGCCCCCTTCCCCACAACTCCTTGGATTTCTCATATATCACCCCCATATATCGCCCCCTTCCCCACAACTCCTTGGATTTCTCATATATCACCCCCTCGAGGTTATTATTCTCATAACAATACTCCCGCAAGGGCCTCTTTTAGTGATGGTAAAATTCAGTCTAATTTGGCTATTACTTTTCCCAAGACATCCCTTTCTTGACTGTCTCTGTAACCCCTGAAGACACCTCAGCCAAGGTCTCACTGCCTTTACTAACTCCCCCTGATCCTACTCCTGCTTCTACTCCTGAATCATTAGTGGACCATCCACATTATAATCTTAGATCTGCTGGTCTGGTTGAACGCTACGTGGAGCCCTTTTGCCGATGTCTACAGACCTTTCCGTTGTGATGAGCTTCGGGAGCTTTCTTCCTCATTACCTGATCCTGCTAAAGACATTGATAGTTTTGAGAGGGATGTGAATGCTGCCATTCAGATGTACAGGCTGCATTCTGAGGAACTTGAGGCTGTTATGAGACTTGCACTACGTCTCAAATGGGCTGATCTGAAGGGTAATTTTGATGATAAGTTGACTTTTGATGATCCTGGGTTTGCTGCTCAAGTGATGGCGCTACTACAGAGAATCAGGCTCCGTTTCCCTCCACAAACTAACTGGGACCTGATCTCATTTTCTCTCCACTCTGGCATGAACAAAAATGCCAATGACTACAAAACTGTGTTGAAACAACAATTAGTGAACAATGCTCTCCCTGCCCTCAGTGACCAAGTCCAGACTTCTTGTGTGAACTGGGAAACCCAACCCCTAGAACAGGTGGTGGGTGTTTACAGATTTGCAGAACATTTCAATCTACTCAAGGAACAACAGGAGGCCAACGAAAAGAAGGACTCTGACGTGAGGCTGCAGGCTGCACAGCTTAGGTACTTCAACAGCAACGCTCGCACTGGGCAACAACAGAAAAATGGACAGCGACAACAATCAGGGATGCACAGAGGTAATCAGGGTAATTCACAACAAAACAGCAGGTTTAACCGATCTGATGACCGTTGTTATTTCTGCTACCGCAAAGACCATTTCCAGAGGGAGTGTAGGCAATACGGTAGAATGCAGAAGTCTTCCCCTAATCAATGGGGATCCATGCCCCCTCATGGAGTCTCTGTCAGTTCTCCACAGGGAGGTGGATCCTGACTAGATGGGGGAGAGATAGACAGTGCAGTAGGGAAAGCTAGGGATAGTGAGGGTGTACGTGACAAGGGGAGAATCATTCATATCCATCAATACCTTAATTTGCATACAAAACCATTGTTTTGGAAAGTGGTAGTGCCAGTGTTTAGAGAACTGTAAGGCCGTAAGGTCAAGTTGGATAGGCTGAGGAGAGCAGCAAGCTCAGTTAAGGTCCCTAGTGAGTTGTGCAAGTCAGAGCGTTCTAGACTGGAATGTCCCATTTTACAATATCTCTAAGATTCATATCTATTTACGTAAGTTTCAAACCATTAGCCAAATGTGACGCACACGCTGTTTTTGGGGGTCTGCATATAAAAGATGATGAGCCCAGTTGGGCTGGGGGGCTGTATCAGAATACTTAGCTGTACTGAGCTGTATTGAGTGTGTTACGTAATAAATACCTGTAAAGGCTGAAACGACTTGGGTCTCCTGTGAAGTTTTGTACTATCATAAATTACCAACACCATCTGATAATCCAACTGTAACTATGACTGTTAATCGCGATAAACTTTTTTTTTTTGTCTGACACAGGTGCTCATTCTTCTGTAATTAGTACTGCAAGCAAGACACAGCGCCCTCAAGTGACTGAGGAGCTTGCTAGAACTGTTGGTGCAGCAGGCATTGTGAAATCTGAAAGAGTGACTGTTCTATTGAAAGTGGAAGTAGATGATTGTCAGCTAACACACCAGTTCATTTTGAGTGAATGCTGTCCAGTGAATCTCTGTGGGCATGACTTGTTATGTAAGCTAGGTTTTCAGATGACCTGTTCCTCAGAAGGTGTCACCATAATCAGACCATCAACAATGACACCTCCGGATGTGACAACCATGTACAGCGACGCGCCTACCGATTGGTCTTATAATTGGCATGTTGATTGTAACACCCATACATCACAACATTTAGCCAAATTGTTTTCAAAGGTACGGACATGTTATAGCTATGATGCTCCACTCACCCCTCATGACACACTGCTCTGTACCGCATCAACATCCTTTTTAAGACAAGACCATGGGTTTGAGGACACTTGGATGTTACCGCAAGTTGATGAAACATTGATGTGTAATATGTTTTATGTTGGACCTGATCATGCAGTTCTTTCTGTCGACCTTAATGGGACACAGAAACAGCTGTATGATGGTCATTCATTCATTCATTCAGAAACTTGCCATTTCTGAGTTTGTTAATAGGACGGATGCTTGGGCGTGGCTGACAGACGTAATGACATTAACAGACTGGGTCGGAAATACTCATCAAATGAGGTATTCCGCCAAGACAGGGGTAAGAGCATTTCCTTACACCTGGGCTATTCCAGTCACTAGGGGAATCCAAGGATCATGTTTATTCCAGACACTCTCTGATGACACACAAGATTTATCTGTGTTGCAAGGGCTTCCAGATTCATTATAGGCAAAGGACAAATTTGATATAGGGAAAATACAAAACGTGAATCCTGTTGTGGTTACCCCTAAAAGTTCATTCCGACTGAAGCGCGCTCAGTACCCGCTCCCTCTAGAGGCTATAGAAGGTATTGCAGAGGGGCCTGGGTCCCGGATTTCGCTGAGCTCACACAACCCTTGTCCGATCTGGCCCACGGACGCAACCTTTCTCCCTCTGACCGAATCACCTGGACTGACGAAGCCCGACTGGCTCTAACAGCCCTTAAACAGAGGCTGTCTACAGCCCCTTGTTTGGGCCTCCCTGACTATGACAAGCCTTTCCACCTTTTCACAAATGAAAAAGGACAGTTATATGTCCGCCGTTTTGACCAAAAAGCACCAGTAGCATACTACTCTAAAAGGCTTGATAGTGTAGTTAGAGGGTTAGTCCCATGTCTACGATCAGTGGTGGCGGCCACTGAAGCAGTATTGGGATTTGTAGACGTGGTAGCCATGCGACCGCTAATCGTGAATGTTCCACATGCCGTTTCTGCTTTACTTTTATAGGCAAAGACTTCACATCTGCATCCGGCAAGGTTGTTACACTATCAGAATGTGTTACTCACCATGTCTAATTTTACTCTCCAGAGATGCACTGTCCTGAATCCAGCGACACTGTTGCCAACACCAGATGACGGTGATCCACATGATTGTGTGGCTGTTATTGACTTAGTCAGTAAGCCACGCCCTGACCTCACTGATGTTCCTTTGTCGAACCCTGATTTTGAGCTCTTTGTAGATCTGCCCAGCGATCACAAGCTGGTGAGCCTGTTGTTGCCTATGCGGTTACAACTGCTGATACAGTGCTGGAATCAGCCAGACTTCCTAACCATCTCTCTTCGCAGGCAGCTAGATTATTTGCGCTCACCAGGGCATGTATTTTAGCCAAGGGTAAGTCTGCTACTATCTACACTGATAGTGCATATGCCTTCAGCAAAGTCCATGATTTTGCAATGCTATGGAGAAATTGTGGGTTCCTCACATCAAGTGGTAAACCCATTGCTTATAATGCTTTGATTAACAATTTATTGCAAGCAATGTTGTTGCCATCCAGTTTAGCAGTATGCAAATGCAAAGCTCATGCTAAAACCTCTGATCCTGTGTTCAATGGTAACTTGGCTGCTGACTCCGCTGCGAAAGCGGCGGCGCTCTCCTCTTGCTCTCCTGTTTTGTGTATGAGAAATAACTCTTCAAACTCATTTATCAACTCATGTTTCAACCATTGTAACTCTTATGATAACAAATATGATATTTTTCCAAGATAATTTCAAAGTTCATTCACTCCTGTTGTGAACAATCGAATGTAATTTCTTCTGGATCGTAGCTTCCATGTTTGCGTCTCTGAATGTCCAATGTAGGTTCCAGTGTGTGCGGGGTTAGAGGTGCAGTCATTGCTGTTGAGCTTGTTCACGTTGTCATAACAACAACCACGAGAAGGAGGTGACCGGCAAGGTCAATCTCCGATTGTTCATCTGAGGAGAGGACAGTGTGGCGGTGACCGGCAAGGTCACTCTCCGATTGCTCATCAGAGGAGAGGACAGTGTGGCGGCCCACTGCTTTGCCCTTGAGATCTCTGGTTCGGCTGCATGGACCGTCCAGCTACTTTTGACAGCTATTCCACACAGGCCTGAATGCCATGGTCCTGATTGTTCCATCTTTGACGGGTAGGTTCACCCCGCTACTTCTACTTCTCTTCCATGTTTTCTGGCCTCTTCTCAGGCTGCTCGTCTCCTCCCTGGTCTGGGACGCAACGGCTCTCATGGACCCACAAAGTTCTCTCAGCTACTCTGGCAGCCGTCTGCGTGGTGAGTTGAATCTGGTACGGCCCCAGGTCGTGGATCAGGACCCAATGGCCTGGTTGAAGATGATAAGAAGAAGCCCTCTCTGGCGTCCGGAATGGTCGCCTTCCCTTAGTGGGGAGTTCATACGGGGCAGGTCGGCAATGTCTGAGAGACATGGGAGGAGAGACCTGTGAATCCACAGATGAGAGAGACAGCAGAGACAAAACAGAAGAGCAAGAGGAGAGTCCTCTGGTCTGGTCTTGTCTCCCTGTTCCCCTCTTTGGTCAGGAAGCCCCTCTTTGGTCAGGAAGCCCCTCTTTGGTCAGGAAGCCCCTCTTTGGTCAGGAACGGTTATCAGCAGTCTGTTGAAGATACTCAGAAACATCGTTAAGTGCAAATCACATTCTATCATCTCCTCTTCCTGGCAGGAGATGATCCTGCTTTGGGGAAAAATGGTGTTAGTCAGTCAGGAAAACTTAAACAGGGTGTCTGTTCAAGTGTCGTTAGAGCCAGTCGGGCTCGTCAGTCTGTAGTTTGTCAGTGGGGACCTAGCTTTTGTCCATTTACCGAATCGGACAGTAGCAGGGATCTAGGCTCTGCAGTAGCCTACAGTGACATCAGGGGCAGTGTAAGAATTACTTTAACACGCCCAGTCCCCAGTCGTGATCATGGCAATTGGATTTTGCTCTTAGAATTTCTCTCGTGATTTTATGAAATAAAAATAAAATAAAAACATTCTCGTCTCAACAAAATAACACTAAAATGAACTCGCTTCATTTACAATTAACAAAATCAATTATCTAACAGAGTATTTGGCACGCTTTGGAAAAAATGGTCTCTTCCCTATGTCATACTTATCTGTCGTTCACGGTGAGTCGGTGACATGGCGTTGGCCCTGCATCCCACGAACCACAGGTGTTGCCCATCTGTAGGGAAGCAGGCCGGTAACCTCCATCTCCACCTCCGGTCCCGTGCCCGTCACCTGGTTCGGCATTCACCCATCACTCCCGGAACGACAGTCGTCTGTAAAAACACTCAGAAAAACACTCAGACCCGATGAATGTGCCTCAAACTATAAACATGATATATTTATCATAAACATTAAAAAAATATATATATAATTGGGTTGTTAGGAGATGCTGTATTCAGATTAGGACACTGGCAAACATTATCTATCCCCCCACTGTCATGCACAAACCTTACGTCCTCAGCTACATCTGTCTTGTCCTGTTTATTTACCTTAATCTACCTTGTGGGTTGTTCAAGGGAACCCCAGCAGGTGGCGCCGAACCCCAGGTTGCAGGATTCTCTTTCTCATTTTGCCTGCGGTAACTGTGACACCGTTCAAACCAGTGGCCATACTGACCACAATGGTAACATGAATCGTCTCGATAATCTTCGATTATATCTTTTACCTCGCCTAACCCTACCAGAACGCTTCCTATTGTCTCTCTGTCGCCACTCTGGCCGTTGTTGGTTCCACCCCTCCCCGCCTCCATTTTGAAAAATTGGAGCAGGTGGAAAACCAGAGCTGGGAGGCAGGGCGGCAGCCACAACAGCGGGTGAAACAGTCATAGTCTGGGAAGGATGTGTGAGCTCTGAGTGCCGAGTCGGCGTGATAGAGTTCAAAACGGAATGACTAGGAGGGGGAAGGGACTTTGAATATCCATCTCTCTTATTAACTTCCTCAGCTACGCTTCTTTCTGACTTGAAAAAACACTCATGTGCGACTATTTCCCACTTCCTGAATGCATTCCAATCCATAGCATTCCTAGGCTCCCTTGCTAACTTAGTCATCTCAAACGCCTGTAACTGAGCTCTAACAGTCGCTAACTCGAGAATCGAGAGTGTACCGGACAGGGGGAAATCAGAATATCTCGCCCATAGCGAAAACTGCATACAAGCATCATCCCAAAACCTTTGCGCAACAATCTTAGCTGGGCCAGACAGCGAACTAGTATTGGTATTCATAATTAACACAATACCCTACAGCCTATAATTCAAAACTAACGGTGAAAAGAAAAGTATAGTTAAAACACCAAGGCGGGAAATAAACAAAGGAATACAATTTCGAAAGAAACAAAGACACATTAAACCACTACATAACTCACCCAGCAAAGGTCCTTTGTTGTCCCTCTGGCTCGGGCGGGATCACCGGGAGAGCGGAGTAGTTGTTGTTGTTTCCTTGGTCTCCCAGACAACCAGCTACCGGAAACCTAGCAGTTACGATTTATGGCAGTCGAAATAGTGTCGAAAATGTAAACAATACTTACCTGGATAATAGGCGCGCTTAACAAACAATACAAGGCAAGAGCCGAAGCTAAAACAGTAAACAACAAAACGAACAACCCCGTGTAGGGACACGGAACACAAAGGACGAACAAAGGCCTACGTTAAAACAAACAAAAAGCATATGCCTGCCCGGCTGAACCACCAGCCTCTTGGTTGGAAGCTAAAACTCGTTTAGGCTACACCAACCACCCGGGATAAAGGGGAAAACGTTTCTCCAAGAAACGCGGATCGGACACTACCAAATCACTCCCAGTAGCTACCTTCGTTGAGAAAACATACAACGGCTTGCGGTTTTAATTTCACCCGCGACCGGCCAAAGGGGAAGCCCGTTCTGTGCCAACTTTGACTCAACACCAACTCAACCGTTCTAAACTGCAACCGATAAACAACCTAAACTGTACATCAACTGCAGGGGAACAAATGAGTCACAAGACCAAAATCACACTTCTACTGAAAGGCAAAACCCCTAGTAACGAAACAAGGACGAAGTCAAAGAACAATACAATATCATATATCACTATTGTTGAGTTACAACTACTTAGATCGATACCACCTACTCCCCCCCCCCGGGGAGTTTGTTTCCAACAATACGCCAGCCCAACAACACAATTCGAAACGAAAACAAGGCAAATACAACTCAGAACCATAAGAGAGTTTGTTCAAACGTACCTGTGAGTTCAAGAAGCCAGTGGAAGAACTGAGGAAATAATCTCAGCGTGCACTCTGGCGCAAGAGAGAAAATTTACTTTCCGAGCCCACTATGGACCGACACGTCTGTCGACCAGTTCATCCACTGGAATCCCGAAGCAACACAACAGGCAGTCCTCCCATTTCGTCATCCGCGTCGCCAACTGTAATGGATTTTAACTGATCTAGTCAAAAAGGATTTACCAAGATTCGCCCAAAAGGTTTAGTCTGGTTTATTGAGAAAACAAATACGAGCGCAAGGACTTCCTGGACAACGCAACAAGAGTGGTTCATCCAAAGAAGTGAAGCCTCCTGATCTTGTGCTGCCTTATATTCAAGCAAAACACAGGTACGGCGCTTCCAGGATGTGATTGGCTAATCCATTGTACGTCATGTGAAATGGCAGGCGTGGCCGAGAATACAGACATGTGATATGAGAAAAGGCGGCAATTTCTTGGAGACAAAGGGACAAAGGATGGTTATTCTGGAGTAGACATTTCTAGGTGTGTGGACCTCCTGGAGGCCACCCTGTCTATGTGAATGGTTGAGGGAGGTGGTGAATTACAAAAGGAGAGAGAGAACAAAGGTTTAAGGTGTTTGGAATTGAAAGGTCTTGAGGCCAGATGTAAATTCTATAACACCAGCTCAATACTCAAGGTAATAACAACAGTACTCAGCTCAGTATTCAATATTCTGACAATGCAGTCTGTGCAAGTGTGGGCAAGTCTGTGCAAGAGAACAAGCAACAGTTCAGTATACAAACAGGAAAAGGCTGTGGCCTTTCTCCTGCAGTGCTGTCCGTCCTGATGATCTGCAGTGAATCTACAAGCGGACAGTCTTGTTCTGAGCTGCTGTGGAGTTTGGCGGGGGACATGTGACGTCTCGTCCCTCATCAGAGCAGAACTCTCTGATCTTGTCAAAGAGATACGTCTGTCTGGCCAGTCTGGGTGGGGCTTGCACAAGAAGACCTTCTCTGGGGGGCAGGACATCAGGCTTGTGCAGCAGCTGAAACTCGACTGCCGGTGCATCACGGTGTTCTCTGGCCACAACCATGCCAGGTCTCTCAGCATCAAAACTGCAATAGAATAGAAGGAAGAAAGTACATTAAACTATTGCCCACAGTACTGGCACTCCATATAGATAAAGTCAGCTGGCTGGATATTAGCTGCCGTGCTAGCTAGTTTAGGAACAAAGGGCTTGCTCACTAGCTAGCCATGTCCCTGTGCTAGGCAGCTGGCTAGATATTAGCTGCCTTGCTGGCTAGTTTAGGAACAAAGGGATAGCTCACTAGCTATAGCCATGTCCCTGTGCTAGGTAGCTGGCTAGTTTAGGAACGAAGGGACAGCTCAGCTAACTAGCATGTTAGCTAACGTTAGTTAGCTAGCCTTTGTTAGTTAGTGCTAGTGCCTTTGTTATGCTAGCTAGACTTAGTCACTTGTTTAGAAAGGAGCTACTGCTAAACGACTAACATTAATGTAATGTAAACAGCACAGATAGTATAAAGATAGCTTACCCCAAAGCAAAGCAGAATGCTTGGCAGCAGACAACAGTGGTGTGAATCTGGTACGTCGTTCGACGCTTGGTAGCAACTTGCTTTGTTGATACAGTCATCTCTGTATCACAGGTCATCAAGAATAAAACTCCGTGTACGAACGAGTCCTGCTCTGCTGGAGTTTTAGCTGCTCTTAAAACTCTTTCCATGTCCTGGATGCCATCCTTGTCTTCTCTTTAGCAAAAGCTGTAGCATCCATGGTTAAACTTGGGACTGAATGTAAACAAAGCCGGAGTGTTGGGGAAGGGTGGGGGGGCGGAGAACCCGGAAGCAATAGCCAATGAAACCAAATCATGCTAATCGATCTGCCCGCCCCCAAACCCGACTCGAAATCAGCTAAAAACGAGCTTAGTTTGCAGACTAATTATACGTATTTCGTGAACCTAAAACTGTTGTCTGTTATAGTAAGTGGGTTCTTCACAACTTCAACTTTGGTAATACAAAAAAAATCAAAAACGAAAAAAAACGTTTATTTATTTATTTTGCCCCCTAGCGCATTTCGGGGTTTGCCGAGTTGCGGACCAAATCACCAGCCGCTGTCACATTTGAATAGATTTGTACCTGGTGTTGTGAACAAGCTGACTCCACTCTCGTCAAGCCCAGCAGGACCTTTCAGCTCCTCAATGCTAGTGTGGACGAGGTTGAAGGTCGCCTGAGCTCCCAGGGTGACTCTTCGCACATGGTGCTTCAGCTGCTCCCTTGAGACGTGGAGTCGGATCATGTCCTCGTCTGTGAGAGACGCCAGAGCCTCCGGGTTCATTGCTCTCACTGCCTTGATCAGATTTTATTTATTTTGCCCCCTAGCGCATTTCGGGGTTTGCCGAGTTGCGGACCAAATCACCAGCCGCTGTCACATATATATATTATACTAAATACATATATAATATTTGGGCGGGTTTTTATCGCATTGGGGGGATTTGGAACACTCATTGGGGCTGGAGCACCAATCTGGCAATCCGGCTTGTTTACATCCGGACGTGAAGTATGTAGCAAAATTCTGTGGAGGGCAGTAATATGCCTAGTTGCATCGACACTGCTGGAAAGCCATAAGAAGAAGTGATTGAATACATTTTCCGCATTCTTGTTGTATTCTATTTGACATGTTCCTTATTTAGCACCAGCTGCAACAATCTCCTCCAAATCCGTTCTCTCCGTTAGCAGGGCTAACGTTGCACTCAGTAGCTTGTGCTTATTAGCTAGGTTTGGTAAAAAGCTTGTGCAGTGGAGGAGTTCTTTTGGGGGAATTGGATTATGCCAGCTAATGTTAGTTCCCAAGCTTGTTTGATAACTATTCGATGCAGTCTGCCAGGTTAGTGCCTGTCGCCGTCATGAATGAGACGGCCCCAGTTTATAGACGGCCCCAGCTTTTGTTAGCTTTTAACTTGAAATTAAAAGGTTTTGTTTTGGGGCCAACTCTTAAAATAATATAATATGTCATGCATAGCTAGAGAGAGATATTGCCCCCCGCATCATTTTACAACCTGTATTGTTCGACTCTGCAACTGCTTGCTTGCTAGCTAGCTTAGCTAGCCTAACCTTTGGTGTATGAAGCTGGATTGTGGCCAATTGCACCACCCTCATCCCACGATGGAGTCTATCAACTGGGCTTGGGACTCTGCCTCTCATTACTTACTGGCAAATGGCCTGGTTGAGCTTATGTTAGGTAATGTTAGCTAGCTCAAACAAAGTTTTCTTATAAGCCAATTATTAGCCTATCCAACCAATGTTATGTAGTTTTAGTATACTGCTGTATGGGTGGGGTTGGTATTTGCAGAGGGCTACAAAGAGAGTGTGACACATGAGCACAGTTGTATTTTCTATGCAATATAAAGGCTACTGAAAAATAAATTGACTCAAACAATAATCTGATTCAGTCAACACTTTATTTTTGAATAATGTAACGTTCCAGATAGGATTTTGAGCCTGTAAGTTACAACTTTTTTTTTTTTAAAGTAGGGGCTTTAGGTATCTTGGAGGGGAGGGAGTTCCAGAGGGTGGGGGCAGCCACACTGAAGGCTCTGTCCCCGAAGGTGCTTGAGATGTAAACAAGACATGGAGATGTTAGAACGCCTGTTGCTCCTAGCACTAGTGCTTATTTATGTCTCTTGTCCTCCTATTTCAGTTATAATATTTCAGTTATTCAGTCCCTCATCACCTTTGCGCTAGCTAGCTCGATAGCTAGCTCACACTCCACTGGAGAGTCAAGTAAACAAACAGTGCACCCCACAATGCACAGCGCATCTGACTACGGGGTCTTTTGTGTGTTGGCTGTAAGCCAACCTAGAAGAGGGAATCCTTTTTGTTGCTCCCTTCCTCAGTCCCTGCTGGCGTTGTTGACCTGCAGTTCTATGTTGCTACCAAAAAAGGCAGTGGTCCCAGAACATCAAAAGAAAAAGACTTCCCAGGTCAGCGGTGGTGTTGAGTAAAATAATTTACTATCTTAGGTCAATTTTCAAAATAAATCTAAGTTCAAAATGGTTCTAAGTTCAGAATAGTTCAAAGTTCAAAATAAATTTTGAGTCCAAAAAGAAAACAAGTTGAGGCAAGCAGAAGTCGAATGCGATGACTTTATTGCTTTTTCAGAAACAAAATAGCAGTAAAGCCGGTGCTTCCCAGGAAAGAGACACACCCTTGTCTTTGTGTTACCCCTTAAATAGTCTGCCACCATCCCCCCTCTTTCTTGACCACAAACCACTTTCCAAACCTCATCCCTACTTTGGCACAAATCCAATGGTGTCTAATATGCCGACTTAGCACCAACCTATGCCCAAATATGTCCCTTTAGTACGCCATTATTTCCGGCAAGGGGGGGGGGAAATAGGGAGAAAGTTGGGAACCCTATCGGTACATGGGCAATCGTAGACTGTTTTTGTAGACTAGATTGCAGTGCCAGCATTAATTAATTCAATCTTTTGACAGATCAGGGGGGAAAAGAGGAGACAATTGGGAATTTAACAGGAAGAAATCAGGATATCTAAGCGGTCAGGGAGAGCAGACTATTCCAGCAGGCTTAGGCTGCTAGCCTCACCATCTATAAATCTTGACAGATCAGTTTCCTATGGCTACATCTAGTGGTCATATCTGATATTACTATTGAGCAGTTTATTTTTGCCACATCTAGTTGTCCCCTCTGATATTACTATTGAGCAGTTTATTATTGATACATCTTGGTGTTGTGGCTGTATAAAACAATCATACCATATGATGATTATGATGACATTATGAAATGATTAAAATGCAGGGGAGCTAAATCAAATTAAATCACAACAGCCCCCTGTGTGACTGATTAAGTCACATTCAGTGATTCAAACTTCCAGTTGTAATGATTAATCATTTAAACATAAACAACAACTCATAGATATGAATATCATGGTTATAGATCATAAGTTTTCTCTATGGCTGGACAGCCTGAGCAACATTCAACTCCCTTGCCCACACAATCCAGTTGTGAAGAAAGTAGCAGTGACTCTTCTTATGAGGTCATAATATGATGGGGCAAGAATACCTCCCACAGCCCTTGTAACCGAGGTCCCAGTACTTGTATCATTCAGATAAACACCGCCTCCTCCCTTTGTGCATCACTTAAAAATGTTACATCAGAACAGCACTTCAGTGCGAAATCAGTAAATTAAGAACACATTAATCTTAACACATCAGTTAAAATACAATCTGCTCGCTGCAGTGTTATATAGTGACCAAGTCTCCTGGCTATAGTGGTATACAATACTTTAGATCACATCAACTTGAACTACAGAATACAATCATGGAATGCGATCACCGGTTCCATCTCGACGGGACTGGTTGGGCTCTGGGGCATCGTCTGTACTTTGGGTTTCACCACTTTCACTCTGGCTTTGGCCGGCATGTATGCTTTCCACTTGATAGTGCGTCCACTGGCGTCTCCATGCGGTGGTCAGCAGCCACAGGAGTGACTCTGGCTTTCCATACCGGGCGGGTGGAGTGGCTGGTGGATCGGTTGGCCAGGGTGTTGCACGGCGTATCTCGTAGGCTGAAGGATCGGTTGGCCAAGATGTCACTTGGGGCATCTGGTAGGCCGGAGGATTGGTTGGCCAGGGTGCCGCCGGGCGCATCTGGTAGGGGACCATCGTCGATGGTCCTGGAAGATGGTAGGGGTACACTCGTCGGGACCGGTAGGGATATTAGATGCTTTCTACCAGGTCTGTACGATATTGACAAAAACATACATTGCAGCAATACACTTTTTTGCTATATATATTGCGATATGTAAAACACGGCGTGGGAGCCTCCGATTAGTTCTCGTCATCTTCTCTAATCTTGCTAATTGCTACCTTGGCTGTCGCCAGGCTTGATGTTACATCAGCCTTTCGTTAGCCGAAGTAATGCCAAATGTCAGACGTTGACTTTCTTTCAACCACTAAATCATCCCCTTTCTCGTAGCTGCCGGAACCCTATTTTATTTGCCTATATTATTATTATTCTCCATCTTCCACTGAAGTCTGGCTTCCCGTGGACAAAAAATCACCAAACTTTGCACATAGCTCCAGTACTATACCCAAAGTCCTCAACCTGCATTGTAGGTCAATAAAGCTGAATAAAACCACCATGTCAATGTAGTCCCAAGTGAGACAAAACTTTCATATGCTCTGACCTTGCAGGAATTTTGAAGTCCATCACTCTGATTTTTTCACAAACTGTAAAACCTATCAAACCTATATCCTCCCACATTTTTAGTTCAATTGACACAACAATTGATATACTGTATCTTCAGACTGTCCTTACCAAACGGTCCTCACAGATTTTTGAAATATGAAAAATTGAGCCCACAGCACATCAAAAGGTTTTACTGTTAACAGTTCTGTATACAGTTCCTATTAATTCTCGCCGAATCAATGTCTGATCATCCTCATAAAAAGTGACAACATTGGCCTAATTTTTTTCAGAATT
Source organism: Borostomias antarcticus (assembly GCF_949987555.1). NCBI lineage: Eukaryota > Metazoa > Chordata > Actinopteri > Stomiiformes > Stomiidae > Borostomias > Borostomias antarcticus. The sequence continues at coordinate 3,346,922 of NC_140260.1, read as the reverse complement.
TTATCTAAAAAATTGAATTTTTAAAAATATGTTTAATTCTGTCCTCTGAAACCAACACTTCATACAGAGAAAACTACATTACCCACAATCCAACGCAAGCTCCACGAATCGGAGACATCGCTGTTGGCAAACCTACCCAACCCCCGCTGAGGATTACAATGACTTAATCGATTGATTGGCAACTGACTGAGTACACAGCTGCTGAAGTTAATGTTCAATTATGAAGAAAAGCAAACAAAACCTGTAAAAATGTATAAACATATCTCATCCCACATTTTTCAATCAATTAACACCAAACTTGCTACACTGGATCTTCAGACTGTAATTCACAAACTCATTGACCAGATTGTTGAATAATCAAAATCGAGCTTACAATGCATCAAAATGTTTCACAAATGTTTTACGATACGATACGAATATACAAAATGAACATTGGAATGTCAACTTTCTTGTTGTCTTCCTATTCTCTCGCTTATTGCTCCTAAACTTGTCGGAAATTGCCTGGCCCCGCCTCATCGCTGCATAGCAGCTTTAATTTTCATTTTATTCGACTTGTGCTCGCCTTCCAGCAGGGCGGGGCAGGGCTGCTGGCCATCATTTAAAACTCAACTTAAACTAACTAAAATTGTGATTGGTGTGAATCATTCATGTTGTCAGACAGACTACCATATAGTGTTGTCACGATACAAAAATTACAACTTTGATACGATCCCTGCTAAAAATATCTCGATACCGATACTGAAACGATATCACGGCACTAATCTAAAACATTAGGAAAAGTCGCTAATGGAATAATACAATGTCAGGTGTAGCCTACTGATCTCAGTGTTTGCTGTCTGCTGAGGCGGAGCAGGAATGTGAACTGTTTAAACTAAATAAATTACATACATATTTAATTGTATTATTTTATTCATTAAATTAATTTAAGAAACTCTTCTTTGTAACTATGAGTTTTCTAATTATATGATTTATAAGACTGATCACTGATTGCTACCATACATAGCCATGGGAGTGCATTCTGAGCAGGATACAGATGTGGGAAGTTAGAAATGTGGTATTTGGCAGGGAAATACCATTGGAAATCTCGTGGGATTTCAGACGGGTGTTATTTCGTTTTAGTGATGCACCACCGCCAGGTGGCGTCTTTGGGTAGATTTAGCAGGCTGGGCTCAGTGTTTTTCTCCTATAGTCTACGAATGAAGCATCATTAAATTTCACATTCTTTAATTTAAATGCTCTGTTGTAAAGCACTTTGAGCTGAACTTATCTGTATGAAAGGTGCTATACAAATAACGTTTAATTGTTATTATTACCTTGTTCTGATACTGAAACGATATCACGGCACAAATCTAAAACATTAGGAAAAGTCGCTAATGGAATAATACAATGTCAGGTGTAGCCTACTGATCTCAGTGTTTGCTGTCTGCTGAGGCGGAGCAGGAATGTGAACTGTTTAAACTAAATAAATTACATACATATTTAATTGTATTATTTTATTCATTAAATTAATTTAAGAAACTCTTCTTTGTAACTATGAGTTTTCTAATTATATGATTTATAAGACTGATCACTGATTGCTACCATACATAGCCATGGGAGTGCATTCTGAGCAGGATACAGATGTGGGAAGTTAGAAATGTGGTATTTGGCAGGGAAATACCATTGGAAATCTCGTGGGATTTCAGATGGGTGTTATTTCGTTTTAGTGATGCACCACCGCCAGGTGGCGTCTTTGGGTAGATTTAGCAGGCTGGGCTCAGTGTTTTTCTCCTATAGTCTACGAATGAAGCATCATTAAATTTCACATTCTTTAATTTAAATGCTCTGTTGTAAAGCACTTTGAGCTGAACTTATCTGTATGAAAGGTGCTATACAAATAACGTTTAATTGTTATTATTACCTTGTTCTCAAACACGTTTTCTCCATCTGGATGTAATTTAATAAATAAAATTGTGTTCTGTTGCACCCCCTATTGTAAAATTATAAATGAAAAAAACATGCACAATATTTTATTATTTGAATGATCTTGAATATATATATATTCAAGATCATTCAAATAAAATATCGTGTATGTTTTTATTTATTTATACCAGCCGCCAGCCGTTCAATGAACGGTTATAGGGAATGCGCAGTTTTGCGGCTAATAGCCTATTATATGCACAGTTTCGCGCTATGTAGGCTATTATAAATAAGTATTATTCATTGGGGGAGCTTGGACTCGCTGGGGACTGGTGGAGAGACACAGAGCCTCCCCAGACGCGATATCCTCCAGTTGGCTGAAGAGCTGCGCGCTCTGGCGTCCAAACAGCCACTGGCGGCGCCCCTCGCAGTGTCCACAGAAGAGTACCCCCCCCCAAAATACCTGCATGGTGAAGACAAGCTGCAGCAAGAACAGAACTGTCTACCAATGCACCATAGCTGTCTGTGGCAGTTGCTCAACCGTGCGTAAGAGCAGAGCGCATCAACTCGTATAGCTACAACTAGTAGGCCATAGCCATTAAAACGGCTTATTGTTTTATTCATATATCAACTAGATAATTCGATAATAATGAGTAGCCTAGTAGGCTATAAAAGGAATTCAATAGGGCCTAATAAGCCTTAAGTTGTAGCCTAGGCTACAGTACAATCACAAGACGCATAGGCCTAGCCTACCGTAAAAAGCGTTGCGTTCTCATAGGCCTATATTAACTTAGATAATTATTAATTAGATAAGTATTATGTATCTACGTTCTATGCTGCATCTGTACAGTAGACTACTGTTTTATTTGGATCCTTGGCCAAAATGCTGTTCTTGTAGTCGTTTCATCGATTCTTCTCCTTTTGTGAAGTGTAGGCTATATTCTTGTTCTTCTCAAGTGCGGCCTAGGCTTTATTCAAAAAAATATGAGAAAGGCGTCATAGGCCTACAGACACATACAAATCATATGTTGCTTTTAGTAACATTAAAAACAAATGCAAATGCAAATCATGCAAAGTTGAAGGCCAAATTCATCAGTTAGGCTAGTGTTGGCATGATCTATAGATGCTCAGGTCATAATGTCCGTTGAAAATGATTCCCTCTAAGCACAATTTGAATTCTATTAAAAAAGGCTAAAATTAAATTTCCACATATTCCGATTCCTTCTAGGCCTATATAAAAAAAAACATTTTTTTTAATGTGTAGCCTAGGCTATAGGCTTCTGCGATGAACAAAACAGCCACAATGTAGCCTGCTTAGCGAGCGAGAGGGCAGTCTACCATAAAGTGTAGGCTATAGCCTAACCATAATGTAATATATCTAGACTACATGCATTGTGGTATTTCTTTATATAGCCTGTCATAGAATTTACAACTAGCCTCAAGACTATTCAGATCTGTTTTCTGTTCTTAAAAACCTATTGATCCAGTCCCCTGCCTTTTGCTATTGTAAACACTTTAAACCTTTGTTCTCTCTCTCTCTTGTAATTCCAAACACCTCTGTCTTCCTCACTTCTCTTTTAAGACAGACCCCTGTTGTTGTATCCTCACCAGGACAGGAAGGCCTCACACCTCAACCTTCCCGTCCTGGCTCAGGCCTTTGTTCCTTTATCTATATGTGACAGCGGCTGGTGATTTGGTCCGCAACTCGGCAAACCCCGAAATGCGCTAGAGGGCAAAATACATAAAAAAACGTTTTTTTTCGTTTTTTGTTTTATTTTGTATTACCAAAGTTGAAGTTGTGAAGAACCCACTTACTATAACAGACAACAGTTTTAGGTTCACGAAATACGTTTAATTAGTCTGCAAACTAAGCTCGTTTTTAGCTGATTTCGAGTCGGGTTTGGGGGCGGGCAGATCGATTAGTATGATTTGTTTTCATTGGCTATTGCTTCCGGGTTCTCCGCCCCCTACCCTTCCCAAACAACACGCCGGCTGTTTACATTCAGTTCCAAGTTTACCAAGGATGCTACAGCTTTTGCTAAAGAGAAGACGGGGATGGCATCCAGGACATGGAAAGAGTTTTAAGAGCAGCTAAAACTCCAGCAGAGCAGGACTCGTTCGTAAACGGAGTTTATTCTTGATGACCTGTGATACAGAGATGACTGTATCAACAAAGCAAGTTGCTACCAAGCGAACGCGAACGACGTAGCAGATTCACACCACCGCCAAGCATTCTGCTTTGCTTTGGGGTAAGCTGATCTTTATACTATCTGTGCTGTTTACATTACATTAACGTTAGTCGTTTAGCAGTAGCTCCTTTCTAAACAAGTGACTAAGTCTAGCTAGCATAACAAACTAACAAAGGCTAGCTAGCTAACGTTAGCCAACATGCTAGTAAGCTGAGCTAGCCCTTTGTTCCTAAACTAGCCAGCGTGGCAGCTAATATCGAGCTAGGTAGCTATATTATAGAGAGAAACAGAATGAGAGAGCATGAGAGCTATGGTAGTCTGACACCTTTGTTTTTTGTTTTGGTTACAGGATGAGCAAAAAGGTGAGGATTTGCAGCTCTCCCTTAGCCCCTCCATACCAGCCAGCAAGAAGATCACTATGCACTACAGCTTTGATTTTGCACAACAGGTGAGAATACGTTCATCCTATCATGCATTAGCTAGTCTATTTAATCAACACATTCTGGTACTATTTTATCTATATGGAGTGCCAGTACTGTGGGCAATAGTTTAATGTACTTTCTTCCTTCTATTCTATTGCAGTTTTGATACTGAGAGACCTGGCATGGTTGTGGCCAGAGAACACCGTGATGCACCGGCAGTCGAGTTTCAGCTGCTGCGCAAGCCTTATGTCCTGCCCCCCAGAGAAGGTCTTCTTGTGCAAGCCCCACCCGGACTGGACATGGCCAGACAGACGTATCTCTTTGACAAGATCAGAGAGTTCTGTTCTGATGAGGGACGAGACGTCACATGTCCCCCGCCAAACTCCACAGCAGCTCAGAACAAGACTGTCCGCTTGTAGATTCACTGCAGATCATCAGGACGGACAGCACTGCAGGAGAAAGGCCACAGCCTTTCCTGTTTTCCTGTTTGTATACTGAAGCTTTGCTTGTTCTCTTGCACAGACTTGCCCACACTTGCACAGACTGCATTATTAGAATATTGAATACTGAGCCGAGTACTGTTGTTATTACCTTGAGTATTGAGCTGGGGACTGTTATTACTTTGTTGTACACTTGATCACAATGAACACTATGCACCTTGTCTATAAAACAGACAACTGACTGTACACTTTAACACTTAGACAGTTGCCTTTTTTTGTACACTTAACTACTTATGCTTGTACTTTATATCATGTATGTGACAATAAAGAACGTTAAATTTGAACTTCATCTTATATTGTTCTTAACTGCATTCACAACACAAGATTAATCCTGACTCAGAGTGTGGGGTCATCAGTGAGAGAGCACCTCACTTGGCAGCCACTCTCAGTTAATACCCCAAGTTGACAGCCACTCTGACAGATAATGACAGATCGTCCAGTGGGGGAGTGGCTGGGGGAGGGGTTACCAGGCCATTGTTCACGCCCATTACCTGGCAGTCAGAGGTGTGAAAATGTTGGAGAACTTTGGAGGGAGATTTCTCAGCTAAGTTGATTTGGCAGTACTAGCATTCAAATAAGCATATCTTCTTCAAATATTTCAATGTATGAGACCTCATTTGAAAGCTTACAATCTGCACTTTCATAATCTGTAAAAAACTGAAAAATGAAAATGCCTAGTTGAGGACCAAATTACCAGCGGCGGTCACATATTCAAAGTGTACCGCGCTTTTCTTTGCATCCCTCGACCACTGTTTGATGTCTGTCACCTTATTATGATGTGTATAGATGGGTCAGCCAACCAAATGTCTGCTAGCGTCAACTCCTTGTATTGAGCACATATAAGGCTGCACCAGACGAGCTTTGGCTCACTTCTTTGAATGAACCACTCTTGTTGCGTTGTCCAGGAAGTCCTTGCGCTCGTATTGTTTTCTCAATAAACCAGACTTAACCTTTTGAGCGAATCTTGGTAAATCCTTTTTGACTAGATCAGTTTAAATCCATTACAAGCCCAGCCTGCAATTGTTCCTCAATAAACAGTTATGTCATCCTCTGAGTCCGAATGTAGGCTAATAGACCGGCAGCACTAAATGCCTTCCCAATCAATGAGACGTGGTTGTAAAAATGATGTTTTATTGATGAAAAGGGTAAAACTGAAAAACATGGAAAGAGTCATTGCATTGATCGATGCAGTCCGTTCAAATAGCCATCAAAAGATAAAGTAGGCCCATTTAAAATGACCAATTACATCTTCAAATCCCTTCTAATCTTGGCCTTTGATAAGGTTTTTTCCGGCCCTACTGCCAATTATATCCGGACATCAACTATCTTGTGCATACAGAGCACAAACAATGAAACGAATAGATTTCCTCCGTCTGTCTGTGGCATTCGCTACCAGCAAACACTGAAAATACAGGTCCTCAATTTATATAGATTAGACTAGACTATCCAACTGGACCACTCCAATGAATGTTCAACGTAGCCTACTTTTATTCTTTAGATTTTAGAGAATAGGCCTATAATGTACACACATGCATGCGCCATCTGACTAGCTCGCCAGCGAACCTGGTTGTAACCCCCCCCCCCCCCCCCCAAATTATTTTATATTCAAATAAACTGGATGAACCGGTTCCCTAGCCCTGGATCGTGGGGAGGGGGGTAGCCTGCGTTAGCGGGTGCTTTGCCATGACCGGTCAAGTGTTGGATTGAATTTGCTAGTTTGATTGATAGATGGATGGATTTAACGTCCAAAGTAGATTGTGCAAGTATTGTATAGGCCCATGTGTAAGAGATGAATGGTTGTAACCATGAACTCAGCCAGAGGTAGGCCCTTCTGTAGATCATCAGCATTATCACGAGTCTCAATTTATGCTTTCCTCTAGGCTACGTGTTGCCATTCATTTAAACCACCATCTCATCTAGACTACTTCTGTGGCTGCATTTTTACATTTATGCTTTCATGATTTTAGAGCGCAATAAACATTTTCCAGGATTCCAATAAGTCCATCCATTCATCCAACTTTGTGCTGAGCGCAGCGCAGGCTGGTGATGCACTCCCTTAACACGTCTCGCAACTCCCCAGACCATCAAGAGAATTTCAATATGAAAGACCTTGGGGTATTCCAGGAGGAAGCCTAATGTAGCAAGTCGTCGGTCTTCATGACGCACTGTTATGCTTGTTTGCTGTGTAGATCCAGTCATAGAAGCGGGCATCTCGTCCGGCGATTTGAAACAGCTGGTCAATTCACCCCAACAAGAATAGCCAAGAGAAGGACAAAAATGAAACCACAAACGTTACTGCTGGTCTTGAAACAACTGTGTTAGCCTAGTTCCATATGAGAACACTCCTCGGTCCAATTCCGTATAGTAGATCAGCCTGTGTCCACGTAGTTGCTAGCTAACTGTTGTGTACATTCCATGAATATCCGAAGCAATTATTCCCTATGTAGTTCACTATGGGTAACACTACATAGGGAATAGGGAGTGAGTGAACCATTTCAAACACATCTCTAGTCAGCCCCGTTAGCTAGCTTACTCGTCCTGAGGCCATGTTCCATATGAGAACACTCTGCTAGCTAGCTAGTTAGCCTACTGTATTAAACCTCTACTTGTCCCGATACCTTGTTCCATATGAGTTAACAGATACAGACCCGACGACAGTTACAGAGATAGATACTATAGATAGATAGGCTTTGTTCGTAATAATTAAAATTACAACCAGACAGAGAACAAGGAGTTTGAGTTCACATAGCTAACTGGTACAGTTAGCTAGCAAGCTGACGTCTGTCCCCAGTGTCACGTGAATGGTGGTTGTTTACGTTGCAGTCTAGCTTACAATAGCTTCTCACGCCGTTCACTACCATTCCATATTTTTTCTGATTTAAGGTCCCATGACGGGTTTCTCTCCCTGCTTCTGCCTAAGCCCTCCACAATACTACAATACAACGGTGTCATGTTTTACCGAAGGAGAAGTGAAGAAGACGGTAGCCATCAGTGGCTAAAGCAGTTAGCTAATGTAAAGAGCATTCCTGTAGCTGCTTTGCTGCTAATGTGAGTTCTTCTCCGTTCCTGCCCGAGAAAAGAAGTTGAACTAATGGCATCAAAATCAAAATAGCTACAGGAATCATCGTTGTAAAGTTAGCCATCTGCTTTTTAGCCACCAACAGCTACCGTTAATATAATGGAAGCTGCTGTCGTGAGCTAACTTGCTATCACGGTCTTATCGTGCAGCTTCACAGCCTGCTATTAGCAGACAGCACTAAAGTTGACAAAATCACACTTGCACATCATTAGAATTCCAACCATTTATATGGGATTTATCATTCAACTAAACATGGAACCTGAATACTACCTGATATTTCAACCTGCTGCCATCAGTGATCGGCGCGTCTGCTTGTTTGCGTCATGAATATCCTACGCAATGACATTCCATGTAGTGTCCCAAAACTGTTAACACTAGCAGCGCCAAGCATTTGAAACTTACCAGCATAGCTAGGGGGTGGGTCAAATGCCCCCGCAGTCTTTAGAATGGGAGGCTGTTATTGACACACAATGGCCGCTAGATGGCGCTCGTGTGTGTGTTTGTGACACCAAATGAATGAATTCCATGTTTACTCAGGCCCGGTCGGATTTAGCCAAGCCGCTGGGGTAGGCTTGTGTTGCAGTTTTACCACATTAGTTATTATTTTGGGAATTTGAGCAGAAAGGCATTTTTCTTAACATGTATTATGATATATAGATATATATTATACTAAATAAATATATAATATTTGGGAGGGTTTTTATCGCATTGGGGGGATTTGGAGCACTCGTTGGGGCTGCAGCACCAATCTGGTAATCCGGCTTGTTTACATCCAGACGTGACGTATGTAGCAACATTCTGTGGAGGGCAGTAATAGTTGCATCGACACTGGCCGTAAGAAGAAGTGATTGAATACATTTTCCGCATGTTTGTTGTATTCTATTTGACATGTTCCTTTGCCTCATTTAGCACCGGCTGCAACAATCTCCTCCAAATCCGTTCTCTCCGTTAGCAGGGCTAACGTTGCACTCAGTAGCTTGTGCTTATTAGCTAGGTTTGGTAAAAAGCTTGTGCAGTGGAGGGGTTCTTTTGGGGGAATTATTGGATTATGCCAGCTAACGTTAGTTCCCAAGCTTGTTTGATAACTATTCGATGCAGTCTGCCAGGCTAGTGCCTGTCGCCGTCATGAATGAGACGGCCTAGTTTATATACGGCCCCAGCTTTTGTTTGCTTTTTACTTCAAATTAACGTTTTTGTGTTTTGGGGCCAACTCTTAAAATAATATAATACGGCATGCATAGCTAGCGAGAGATATTGCCCCCCGCATCATTTTTGCAACTTTGCAACTGCTTGCTTGCTAGCTAGCTTAGCTAGCCTAACGTTGGGTGTATGAAACTGGATTGTGAACAATTGCACAACCCTCATCCCACGATGGAGGCTATCAACTGGGCTTGGGACTCTGCCTCTCATCGCTAACTGGAAACTGTCCCGGTTGAGCTAATGGTAGGTAACGTTAGCTAGCTCAAACAGTTTTTTATTAGGCTATTATTAGCCTATCCAACCAATGTGATTTAGTTGTAGTATACTGTTGTATGGGTGGGGGTTGCAGAGGGCTACAAACAAGAGTGTGAGGCAGCTCTGTAGGTCATTGAAGGCTATATATTATTATGATATGGTTGATAATAGTGAAGAACATGTGCAAGTTGTGTGTCATAAAATGTAAAAAAAGTACACATCAGCTTATCACAGAGTTGGCTGTAATATAAGGTTGCCCCCTGTCCTTTGACATTCGCTACCCGCAGACAGACGGCATATTTGCATGTCAATGTATGCTCAAACTAATTTGAATTTCGTGGGGGTTGGGGGGGTTAGTTAGGGTGAGGAAAACGATGCGCGGTCTCTTTAGCCCTGAGACCATCAGGCAGGCAGCTCAGGAAGGCTATATATTAGTATGATATTATGTCTAATAATACATTTGTTGAAAGTAACGAGAATTACATGCCCAAAAAACAGAGATAGGACACGAACATTACAGTTGATAATAGTGAAGGACAAGTTGTGTCATAACATTTGGAATCTCTATCTTATTTTCGTTGTAGATGGAATCAAACCAAAAAATGCGAATTTTGAACCGGCTCTCCCCTACCTACACCGAGACCAATTAAATTGTGTGATAAGTGATACGATGATAGGCCTATAAAAACATACATGTTCAAATAAAATGCCAGATCAGATGCCACATAAACTAAAGTAAACATCATCTTATTGCCACCCCTGAAAAATGCCTTGCCAACCCAGTTGCCACCCTAAGTGTAGGCAATTAATCTTTATTTTTTATTTTTATGTTGATTGTAAATGTTGGTGATATTTCTCCGTAGTTCATGTAAACGTTTTACTCACCAGTTTACAATTAACTTTGCCCTAAATAGAGAAAAAAATGGTTGCACCCGTGACCCGCCCACCTGACTGACCTGCAGAAACCACAACAATACTAAGCTAACGTTACGTGGTGACTGGAGCGATCCTCACTACCACAGCATATTTCCAGAGTGAGTCAGGTAAGCAAGCTATAATTTGTTTGTTGTTGCTTTATGTTTAAAATGTTCAAATGTTCTGTCAAGTTTGACAATGTGAAATATGTGATAGAGCTCAACCACATGACTATTGTTATTGTATGACATGAGTTATTCTAAACTCTTTGGCTTACATACTGAAGCGGGGGGGGGGAATCTAGCTTCACATCAACTAGCTAGCTAGCACTAGTGAAATGAGACAACTGTTTCCCTCAGCGTGCGCTGTTGTCAAATGGTAGCCTGTAATGAAATGAGACCATCATGGTTTTCCTCAGCTAGGCCTATTTGCATGTCAATGTAAACCCGTGGGGGTTGGGGAGGGCTACAAGGTATGGCTTTTGGTTAGCCTACAGCCCTACCAAGAAATGTTAGTTCTGCTTCATTCCCACAGCAATTTTCTATAGGGAGGCTTTAGTGGCTCTCAACCTCAAGTACAAACCCTTCTCTACATGGCCGCTCAGAAGATCTACAAGTCCAACTGGGCAGCCAGGGTCCGTGCCACAGTGGTGTGGATGAAGACGCCCCACAAGGCCAAAGTGGTCTTGAAGGAGAAGCAGCAATTGCTCAGTGAGATCACATCTCAGTACATTCTTTTGATTATAGATGCATGATTGAAAAATGAATGATATTAAAGTGTAATGCTAATTTATCGTTTTTTGAATCATGCTTTTTATTATTTTGTCATTAAAGATAACAGCAACATACAATATGTTATTCACTCAGTTAGGCTATACGAAAATTAATGCTAGTAAATTGATAGATTTTGGGTGACTAATTTTGTTTGTGTGTGATTTGTTTGTGTTTTCCTGTCAGTTGGACCCACAGCTCAGGAAGTAGGTGGAGAAGGACAGAGTCAACAGCATGGACACAGGGGACTTCAGGAAGGCAGAGGAGTTTGTGGAGCCGATGCGTGTGCTGCACACATCCACACTCTGTGTCTCCAGTGAAAGAAACCATACCTGTGGCCAGATCATTCCAATCCTCTAAAAGTTGCAGGCCCATTACACTGTGCGCCAGGGGGACTCTGCCCAGCTAGCAGATCATGAGTGGGCAGCCAGCGGCCCGCTGACGACCAACTCGGCGGCCCTACGTCCTCCGTCAGTGCGTTGGTGGCTTGCTGCTCACACTGCACCACCCTCCCCACACACTGCATGCTAATGCACTCTATACGTTGCTATGCTAATGCATGTAATATTGCTAATAATGCATTCAATAAATGAGAACAGATGTGTGAACTTTTTTTAAATTTTATTTAAAGTAGCACATCAATATAACAGATTAATGCAATACTCGTAAGAGGAGACAGGTACAGTAAAGAAAATGTTCAAAAGCAGCATAACGAACATACAGTACATAATATAGTGGCTTCGTATTTTTAAACAATATCGAAATCGCTATGGTAGCCACTTCCACTCCGGGATAGCCAATAGGTCTACGCGCACAAATAAAGAGTTCTGTCCATCCGATCGCTGTATAAACTGATCATTTATTGTCGAAAAAACAAACAAACATTCTCATGCGGTCCGTCTATACCGTGCGGTAGAAAAACTGTTTGCCTTCCCGGTCCTTCCCCTCCCACTCATTCAACCACTCCTTATCAAGGTAAACCCACTCATTCAGCAGGCCTCTTAAAGGGGGAAGTACACATCATGAAGCAAAACATAGAAATAATAACAATAACAATACCAAACTCAAAAATGGCTCCTACACCCCGGCCCCTAATTGTCCATTATTCAAAAGAAAGGGGGCAATTATTCTATGCAAATGTGCAGGGGGCTGAACATGTCTTTATATAGCCCATAAGGGAATCAAAGTATTCCAAAAAAAGGGGGGTATATTCCACAAAAAAGGTGTAATCTGCAAAGAGACAGGGTATACTCCACAAAAAAAAAGGTTATAATCCAGGATATAAACCAAAGTCTTCGAGCATTGCCCACAAATAAAGGTCCATGAAAAGTCAGTCAGGGCTAGTCAGTGTCAGTAGTCAATCTGCTTCTTTCAGCAGACATAGTTTGCTGATGGGCCTTTCCAGGACGCTGTATTTGGTCTTGACCTTCACCTTACGTACATGCCCTCTGCTGTCAGGCATGGTCTCTTCTATCTTTCCCATGAGCCAGGAATTTCGAGGTGATGTCTCGTCCACGATGAGGACCACGTCTCCCGGAACTAGGTTCTTTCTCACTTGGTTCCATTTTTGTCTTTCTTGCAGCAGCGGGATGTACTCATGTTTCCACCGCTTCCAGAAAAGATCGGCCAGGTACTGGACCTGCCTCCATCTCCTCCTGGAGTAGGAATCCTCCTTTGTAAACAAACCGGGTGGTAGAATGGGTTTTCCCTTCAACTGCAGTAGATGGTTCGGGGTCAGAGCCTCAAGATCATTGGGGTCATCTGAGACGGTGGTGATAGGACGATCATTGAGAATGGCCTCGGTTTCACATAGGGCGGTTTGGAGACTCTCGTCATCCAGAGTCTGCTGGCGCAGTACTGAATACAGCACTTTCTTTATTGACCGTATCAGTCGCTCCCAAGCACCTCCATGGTGGGAACCAGTGGGTGGATTGAATGTCCACTTGATCCCCTCTTTGAGCAGCGCATGTTGGATCTTGCTGTGGCTCAGGTCGGAAAGTGACTCACGCAACTCCCGCTCAGCTCCTACAAAATTGGTTCCGTTGTCCGATACCATCTCTTTAACTTGACCTCGTCTGCAGATGAACCGCCGCACCGCTGATATGCAGGAGTCAGTATCCAAAGAGTATGCAAGTTCGAGATGAACAGCCCGGCTGACCAGGCATGTGAAGAGTACGCCGTACCTTTTGACCAGGCTCCTCCCTCTCTTCACCTCTATAGGCCCGAAGTAATCTGTTCCCACATACGTGAATGCTGGTAAGTCTGGAGAAATGCGATTCCTTGGTAGGTCGGCCATCTTCTGTTCTTTCACGGCGGCATTAAATCGTCGACACAGAACACAGTCACTGACTATCTTTCTGGCAGCAGAGTTAGCTCGCATTATCCAATACTTCCGCCGAAGCCTTGAAAGCATGTGGCTTCTTCCCGAATGACCTACAACCATGTGTATATGGCTCAGAAGAAGCTTGGACAAATGACTGGCTTTAGGAAGGATAGCCGGATGCTTGGATTCCTCAGGCATCGCCATTCTACTGACCCTTCCTCCAACTCTCAGCACACCGTTCAGTAGCATTGGGTCCAGCCTGTAAATTGTGCTACTTTTATTTACAGCATTCCCTTTATTCAGTGCAGCTATTTCATCCTGGAAATGCTGTTGCTGTATGTAGCACACAAGTGTCTCCTCAGCGTGCACAAGATCTTCAACTGAGAGACTCTGAGCACCTAGCTGAGCTCTTGTCTTGTTCATCTGATCATCCAGGTGGTCTTGTTGTTTCTGGTCTGAATCCTTAGTGCAGATTGCGGCCTGCAGCTCCTTTCTTTTGAGGCTTAGTTTCTGAAGTGTTTCTTTGAACTTTAAGATCCATGCTGTAGCCTTCTTCAACTTATCCCATGATGAGAAGTGCTCAATAAGCTTGGGAATAGGATCACCGTCATAAGCCGTCATTGCTGTACTGAACGTGACAGTGCTCTTCCTAACCTCGGGATCATCATCACGGATGGAAGGCAGCTCATCTGGAGACTTAGGCCAGTCTTCCTCAGGCCTCGGCAGGAAGTTTGGGCCGTTCAACCATCGACTGGATTTGAGGAAAGCATCCATGGTCAGACCACGTGATGCGTCGTCTGCAGGATTGACTGCTGTGTTCACGTAGCGCCACTGTGATCGGTCAGACAGGTCTCGGATGATCGAAATCCGGTTCGCAACATATGTCTGGAATCTGCTGGTTGTGTTGTTGATGTACTTGAGGACAGACATGCTATCTGTCCAGAAGACAGATTCCTGAAGTTCCAATTCCAGTTCCTCTTTCAGCATCTTATCAATGCGGACTGCGACCACAGCTGCTGCCAGCTCCATTCTGGGTATTGTCATCTGCTTCAGTGGGGCTACCCGTGCCTTGCCCATGACAAAGGCAATATGGATGTCACCTTCGAGTTTGGTCAGTCGCAGGTAGCTAGCTGTACCATACCCTTGTTCGCTGGCATCACTGAAGTGATGTAGTTGAGCAGTGTGCGGTTTTCCAAAGTTGCTGGGTTTAAAGCAACGGCTGAGGTGGAAGTTTGACACCTTGTCTAGATCCTCCAACCATCTCTGCCAGGACTGAGCATGGGCCTCTGGGATCCTGTCATCCCACCCACAGTTAATCTTGCAAAGATCCTGCATTATCTTCTTAGCTGGGAGAACCAGTGGGGCCAGGAATCCCATGGGGTCGTAAACAGAATTAGTCACCGACAGAATACCCCTTCTGGTAAAGGGTTGCTGCTTTGTAGCAGTCTTGAAGGAGAAGGTGTCGGTTTCCACATGCCACTGGATTCCGAGAGCTCGCTCCACTGGTAGATCTTCTCGGTCAAGGTCGAGCTCCTTCACTTCCTTGGCCTTCTCTTCATCTGGAATGGCAGACAGAACAGCACGGCTGTTACTGATCCACTTCGTAAGTCTGAACCCACCAGTAGAACAGACGGCCCTGAGATGTTGGGTTAGAGATATGGCTTGCATGTCATCAGAAACCGACTTGAGGCAGTCGTCTACGTAAAAGTTCCGACGGTTGGTGCTAAGGATGTCATCATTAGCCTTACCCTCGTTGTCATCTGCGGTTCTTTTGAGTGCATAGTTCGCACAGCTAGGTGACGAGACTGCGCCGAATAGATGGACCGTCATTCTGTATTCAGCTAGTGGCTGGCTGATATCATTGTTGGGCCACCACAAGAAGCGCAGGAAATCAACATCCTGCTCTGATACCTGGACTTGATGGAACATGCCCTCAATGTCTGCCATGACGGCCACCGGCTCCTGGCGGAATCGAAGGATGACACCCAGTAATGTGTTTGTGAGATCGGGACCTTTTAGTAACTCATTATTGAGTGATGTCCCATGGAATACCGCAGCGCAGTCAAATACCACGCGAATTTTCCCTTTTTTCTTGTGGTACACACCGTGGTGAGGTATGTACCACACTCTTCCGTCCTCCCTGTGCAGCTGTCCTTCTGGCACCCTCTCGGCATGCCCTTTGCTCAGGATGTCACTCATAAATCCTCTATAGTCCACAAAGTATGCCTCATCTCTCCTGAATCTCTTGATGAGGTTTGTGGCTCGCTGCTCCGCCATCCTTCTATTATTTGGCAGATTCACGTGCTCTTGGCGGAATGGCAATCGTAATTTGTAGTGACCGTCCTTCAACATAATGGACTTAGCTGCAATGTCCAGGAAGTGCTTGTCCTCTGCAGACAGCTCAGCCTTCTCATCGTAGCCTCGCTCTGAGAAGTCTTGATTGTACTGTTTGATGAGGAGCTCTTCCAGATTCGCTATGGTGATTCGGTTCGAGGATGTACATGGTCGACCCTGTTTGTCGATGGGCAGGCTGCTGCTCAGGGGACCATTAACCACCCATCCGAGACAGGTTTTTACTGCATAGGGCCCGTTTCCTTTGCTGTTAATGATTTCCCAAGGCTCCGTGGCTTTTGGGGCATTAATCCCAATCAACAATCCAACTTCTGCATCAATAGTGGTCAGAGGAACCTCCTTCAGATATGGCCACTCTTTTAGATCATCTTGCGTGGGTATGTTCTCTTGTGAGACTGGTATAGCCATCTGTGTGTACACTTCAGGAAGAGGAAAGAAGTTGTTGCTCTCCAGATCACTCACTTCCAGCCCATCCAGTCTGTAACTGCTTACAGGCCGTTCCTGGCCCATTGTCCTGAGCTGTATCTCCGTTCTCTGGCCTCTGGCATCCAGCTGCTTCATCAGCTTCTCAGTACAGAAGGTAGCAGAGCTTCCAGGATCCAGAAATGCGTACGTTCTGACTACTCTGCTTCCCTTCGCCATCTTAATCTGGATAGGTAAAATTGCAAGTGCACAATCTTTTGCTCTGGCCCCGGTAAGTCCACAAGCCTGCAGTGAGACCAGGGCGCTGGAGATCTCCTCGCCTTTCGATGTAGCTGTGGCAGTGCTCTCTTCCTTCTTGGGATTGTCTGTTGTACTAATATGCAGGAGAGTTGGGTGCTTCAGCTGACACGAGCGACAGGTCAAGCGATTTCTACACATTTTACTCATGTGTCCTCTGTTCAGACATGCAAAGCAGATGCCCTTTGTCCTAAGGAACTCAATCTTCTCTTTATGAGGCTTCAGCTTCATCTTCTGACAGCACTCCATAGCATGTTCTCCGGTACAAAATAAGCATGGCTTAAAGAATGCACTTGAATTTACTTTGCACTCCTGCCTGTTTTGCTTCTCCATTTCCAATGGTGTTACCAATGTAGCAAAACTGCTCCTGCCTTTGCCTCCAGACTTGTACTGATGCTGGGGGTTACCCACCTTCGCTTTAAGACTTTGTGCTTTCGGGGTAGGATCTTGAATATTCCCAAATACGGGATCCAGAACAACTTTGACTTGCCGTTCAACGAAGTCAACCAGATTTGTGAATCTTGCCCTTTGCTGGGTTCGTTCATACTGACTGCATGCTGCAGATCTCCATTTATCTCTGAGCCTGTAGGGCAGCTTAGAAATTACCGTTCTCATGTTTGAAGGATTGTCCAATTCATGCATGTACTGAAGAGCTTGCATAGCGTTACAGCACACCCGGAGGAACAATGAGTATGCCTGTAATGCTACCCCATCCTCAGGTTTGATAGCAGCCCAACCTAGTGCTTTCTGGATATAGGCACTTGTGATCTTTATTTTATCACCGAAGTGCAGTTCCAGCAGTCGCCTTGCTTCATCATATCCTCTTCCAGGATCCATGTGTTGGCAGCTGCGTACCAGCTCTCTTGGTTGGCTAGTAGTGTATTGCTCCAGATAATATAACCTGTCCCTACTGATGTCTGTGTTGGACTCAATGCCATGTTCAAAGGCACTTATAAATGATTGGTATTCCAGTGGATCTCCTCCAAATGTTGTGATTTCTCTGGCGGGTAGCAAAGACAGCCTTTGTTGGTGTACAAGAAGTTCTGTCATTTCACTCTGCCTGTGCATAACGGTAGTTAATGCATTCTGGTCAGTTTGGAGAGCGTGACCTGATGTTGCACCTGGCTGAGTGCCTCCTGGCTGAATGCCTCCCCCTACTGGTCCTACTGGGACATTGGCAGCATGTGCTGGCCTGGACAGATGTGGACCTCCCTGTGCCAGGGGTTGATTGTAGATGGTCTGCCGCATGGAGTGATCAGGTGGCCTCTTTAGCCTAGCTCCTAGGTGGTAGGCCTGTTGCATGCCGTCATCAGGTGAGGGGAGTAAGGATCCAGGATCAAAGCGGTCCAGAGTCATCGGGGGTTGATGTTGCCTTCTTTGCATTTTATCATAGTATTCATTCATGGCATCTGTAGGAGTCTTTGCCTCGGTTTGGGGTTCATGCGTTTTGGGTTCATTTTGAGGTTCATGCATTTTATCGTATTTATCAAGGACTCCCAGTTTAGCATCAGATTCAGCGAGTGCCGTTTGCATTTCCAATTGTTCCTTTCTGGTATTTAGATCCTTTGTCATCCTTTTCAGCTTTTCCTCTTCTTCCTCCAATTTTCGTTTTTCCTCCATGGCTGCTGCTTTTGCAATGAGAGCAGCCCGCTCCGTCTCCAGTTTTATGCGCAGAGCAGAGGTATTTGATTTTCCGGTATATTTTGATCCACTTTTGCTGGAGTTGTTCTCGGGTCGGACCTCAGGAGTCTCAGTGGGCTCTTTATAGTCAGGTTTTATTCTGTTCCAGACATCTTTCATAAATGCATTGAATTGTGCGACCTTTGGTTTATACCAGTCAAGTTCATCACCTTCTTTTTCATCATCAGATAGCAGTGCTTGAACAGATTGATGCATTTTCGCAAATTCATTCAACAAATCATCAAAGGCTTCCAAGTGCTCTCTCACTTTATCCACGTCTTCGTCACCGAGTACATCAAACAGCGCTTCCAACTCATTTTTGCGCCTAGTGAGGACTCCCAGTTTCGCCCTGCGGGAGCCGATTAGTTTAACCAGCACTCTTGCGGCCTCAGCTTCGGCCTCAGCTTTCTCTTTCTCAGACATCTCAGCGGCAATATCACAGTAACGTGACAGTAAAGCGATTCAACAATCCACAGATTCAGGTTCCTCGTAATGCACAACCACAATCCACGCGTAACGATGCTTCAATCCATGCTTCAATGCAACACAATCCGTGTTCTCCGGTTAACCAAATGCAACCACAGCGGAGAATATGAAACAATTCGGAGCCAAACGCCCAATAGGCCTTCCACAATAGTCCCGGATCCAAGTTTCATTCATCAAAATATCCCCGCGGGAATCACGTTGGCAATTCAGTGTTGCGCAATTCATTCATTTACTCACGGCCCTGTAGGCTGTAGAATTGGGATCTTGCGGCAGTGGCATTCTTTCGGAATCCTGGGCGAATGTATCCTTATTCCACGCGAAAGACTTGAGTTCAAACGCATGAGTTTTTCTACTTAATATAGTGGCTTCGTATTTTTAAACAATATCGAAATCGCTATGGTAGCCACTTCCACTCCGGGATAGCCAATAGGTCTACGCGCACAAATAAAGAGTTCTGTCCATCCGATCGCTGTATAAACTGATCATTTATTGTCGAAAAAACAAACAAACATTCTCATGCGGTCCGTCTATACCGTGCGGTAGGAAAACTGTTTGCCTTCCCGGTCCTTCCCCTCCCACTCATTCAACCACTCCTTATCAAGGTAAACCCACTCATTCAGCAGGCCTCTTAAAGGGGGAAGTACACATCATGAAGCAAAACATAGAAATAATAACAATAACAATACCAAACTCAAAAATGGCTCCTACACATAACATATATCAGCATACATATAGTACACTATGAACAGCATATGACATTATGGAGATGGACACTAGACATATGGTAGGCTATATAAATACTCTAGACAGATGGCATGTACAGTAACAATCAATAGTTTGGACACCTTCTCATCCAGTTGAATGCAAAGGTGTCCAATCTTTTGACTGGTACTGTAACTGTACACAACTGTGCACACAACTCAGGTGTACAGTAGTCTGATGGCTGTACAACAAAAGCAGAATAACCTGGGGGGTTGTGTGTAGTCAAGACGTCATGGCCGATCTAAAACACAGAATTCAAAATAAATTTGACTTTGTAAATGGCTGAAAGAATTGGTCTTTGATAAGTATATATAATTAAAAAAATGTGAACAGGTCAGAAAAAACAAACACCAACCATAAGAACTGGCGTCGCATGCTGTGGTTTGTGGACGATGTGGCGTGGAGTCCCATGTTCGGGCCCCAAGGTAGGTGGTCTAAAATAAGATAAAAAATAATATTAAGATAAAGTAGGTGGTCTAAAATAATATTTAAAATAATATTAAGATAAAGTCTAGACCAAGTGCCCGGCTATAGAGTACCTGGTCTGCACGTATTCATGGGTTTCAAATGTAGTCCTAGACCTGCCGGACCAACACAGGTGTTTCAAATTAATGAATTAGTTCTACTGCATAAGATAAATTGAAACACCTGTGTTGGTCCCCAATATGGCAGGTCTAGGACTACATTTGAAACCCATGAATATGCTGGTCTGTGCTAATCTTCACTGTTCTGTGCTAGTATAACAGTAACATCCTGGTTCTACTCTGGTCTCCATACCTGTTCTCTGTACTGGTCCTCATGTCTCCTCTCGCCCTTCGCCTGCATCATCACCTCAAGTTTTTCCCAGTTTCTGGCACCTTCCAGTTTGGATGTGCCAGAGCCCATAGGCCACCTGGGCTGGAGGGAGAGACAGGACAATTAACCAAGTGAAAGAGACAGAAATACTGCACACAGAAGAGACATTGATATGACTGTCCAGCCTGTGATAGACATCTGAAGTTTTGCAGAATCTAATAAGATGGCTAATTTTAGCAATAATAGCTTAGCTAGCTAGTAGTGCCAACTGCCTACCTAGCACAGCCTACTCATTGACCAAATGAACATGGGAACTTTCACAGACGTTGCCAGAGCATTTGGGACAGTTAGCTATTCTGTTCTCTCTCAAAATGATTAAAGATTGGCTTATAGCCAATCAGACGACGATTACATTGACAAAACTGTAGCTAGCTAACGTTAGCCGAGATGAATTTGCGTCAGGCAGCCTAATGGTGGCCAACGAACAAAGGCCCTCCACAACGCCTCACAAAAGTTCAAGAAACGGTCACAACTGAAATGTTTCAAAGTTGCCAACTCAACGTTACAATTACCACAAAAAGCAGAATGTATAACACTCATGGCGACAGAGTAATTTTAGCACTAGCCTAAGCACAAGCCTAGGTATGCTGCTAACGTTGGAGATGAAGTAAACATGGAGATGTTACAACGCCTGTTGCTCATAGCACTAGTGCTTATTCATGTATATTGTCCAATTATTTCGGTTATTTCAGTTATAATATTTCAGTTATTCAGTCCCTCATCACCTTTGCGCTAGCTCGCTACCTAGCTCGCTAGCTAGCTCGCACTCCACTGGAGAGTAAACAAACAGTGCGCCCCACAATGCACAGCGCATCTGACTACGGGTCTTTTTTTTAGGTCAAACATGTTGCGTCCGTCCGAGAACGCCCGGTTTCACACAACTGGAGCTTCCTAGAAATCGGTTGTGACCGCTCCGAAAACACCTCTTCAGGAGGGTCTCGGAGCGGCTGTTTTAGTGCACACTTGTCTGCGATTGTTGTGTTCACACAGGCCCATACAGAGCGCTCTCGGGCCCAAAGCTCGTTTGGTGCGCACAAACTGTGTTCGGAATCGCTCCCTATTCACTATATTGAACTATATAGGGCGTCAGCCATTTTGGGCTGAACGAGGGAGCGATTCCGAACACAGCTTATGTGTGAAACCACCCTAAGTTACTCCCTTTACGCACAAATATAATGAGCGGATATTTATTCTTGATAAGTTCATGAGGTAACTTACAGTAGGATTGATCATTTTGTGTGCATAAACAGTGGCTAAGCATAAAACATAAACACACAGAGCTAGCTAACATACAGTGCTAACATAAACAGTGCTAGCTAACATAAGCAGTCGGCAACATTACAGTAACGTCAACATTACGGGTAAGAATGGGCTAATGTTAGCGAAGCTAGCCAAACTTACATCATCGACGAGATCCAAATTGTTGTCACGTCTCTAAATCCCCCAAGCTCCTCTTCTGATGAGCTGGACTCAAATACAGCCTCTAAAACCTCAACACATCTCCTGTTTTTGTGTTTGTTTGCTCATTTTATCTTCTCCGGTAGCCTAAGTTCATTCAGGTAACGTTAGCCCAGCCGGATTCAAAACATCCTCCCTAGTTGTTTGCAAACCACATGGCACAGTTGTATCCAATGGGGGGCTCTCTTGATAGAAAGTGGTGTATAATGTGGATGGTCATTGGTTTATTATGTCTGAGACTGATAGACAGCTGAATCCATGGGGAAAGCGCCAACCAATGGAGATTCAGAGAAGGCGGCGTAGGCCTTCAGGAACCAATCATAAACGCTGTAAATCTCAAGACACGAAACAGACGTCTTATACACAAAACAACGGTGTAAAATTATGTATATGATTTCTGTGCGTGTTGATATGGCGGAAAAATCTATAAAAACGTACGACGCCACCGCGGGCGCAGACTCCAGAGGGATAAAGCACAGTTCTTTTTACTCACACCAATGCTCCTATATAATTATAATTATATTATACTCCCAGTTATATTATATATTTGCTTTGTCCAGATTGCCAGTTGAACAAAAACGATCCAAGTGCCAAGTGCAACATTGTAACATATTATTCCCTGAACCAATGCAAACGGTCTAGAGGGTTGAATAGCCTGCACCCCTAGTAATTTTGCATTCATTCAATAGCCTACATAAGCATTCACATCCATAAACATAAGGCTGTGTTTTCAAGACATTCACAGCATTTCAAAATTCAACATTTGCATCATAGACTATTGAGTGCTATTCGTTTGAAGACATTTGACCTGTGTTGAGCTGATAGCATACGTTTTGAGATTAAACATAGTTTTATCTAAATGAGCCATTGTGTGAGTTTAACCTTTTGCATTCATTGTTGAAATCACATATAGTCTACCACAAAAATATTATTGCTGTGCACATTCTTATATCCATATGTAAGGATGGATTATTCATTCAACCTTGATTCCTATAAAAAAAAAACATATTGATGAACCTAGGCGACATCTGCTGGGAGAAAGTAGCATTGCAGCCTTCAGGTCAGGTAAAAAAAGATGGCTGACCGGCTTTTAGCCAGAATACACTAAAAAAATGACCAAACTACCTTTTCCTGGTGGGATTTCGAAGTTTCAAAAACACTGACACGTAAAACGCACATATCTAGGAAAAGTCATGAAAGCAGGGCGCTGTAACTTGAACGGTTGCAGAGAATTATTTTTTAATGTAGTTGCATGGGTCACCTTGACCCACCCTCAGCTATTCTAGTGTTAAATCATTCCCTATGTAGTTCACTATGAGTAGCACTCAATACATCCATGGTAGCCCTACATAGGGAGTGAGTGAACCATTTCAAACACATCTCTGGTCAGCTCCGTTAGCTAGCTTACTCGTCCTGATGCCATGTTCCATATGAGAACACTCAGTTAGCCTACTGTATTAAACTTCTACTTGTCCCGACACATGAGTTAACAGATATAGACCGTTACAGAGATAGAAACTCTAAATAGATAGGCTTTGTTCGTAATAATTAAATTACAACCAGACAGAGAACAAGGAGTTTGAGAACGGTAGGCTAATCTAATGTGCGAGATGAGCTACAGCAATGGGTCAATGAGTAGCCTAGTATTACTGCGCCCACTATAGGCATGCGAGCGGTGGTGCGGAATGCCGTAAAGCACCTGTTAGAATACCGCGGGTCAAGTTACATTCTTATGTTCTCATATCTGTATGCTGCTGACCCAAGTCCAACCCAATCTCTTTAAAATGCATGGTTGCGCAGCATTGTAAAAAGTAGATGTAGTATATTTTTTATACTGTATTATACTGTATTACATCAATACATTTGTATTACTCTCATGTAGTAATCAATTTACTAAGAATAATGAATAAACTTCACTTGAGGTAGAACTTTGTTAACTTAAGTAGTTTAACATCTAGATGACAACATATGTCCTGTCCTGAGTAAACATTCCTTTGTCCCTGGGTCAAGGAAGTTAACACCTCGGGAGTCTACAGTTGAAACGTGATCTTAGGAGGACACAGGAAGAACCCTTTATTGCCCCCATGTCCGGAGGGGGGCAGAGCTCAGTGACCTGTTGACCAATTACAAGACTAGTTGATCAGATCTGTGTTAATGTACATCCCTTGTATGCAAATTTGTTTGTCATGTGATACTTGGCCTGAAGCCAAGATATAAGCTCGCTACCTCGTAAAATAACTTAGTATTGCCGAAGATTTGACCTGTGAGGCGTGCTCAATAAATTGTTGATTTGACCGCATTTTTCTCCTGAAGTATTTTTGACCCAAAAGTTAAGAACTGAAAGATACCACATAGCCCTATCTATATTTCATTTTGTTAGGATATGCTATTCGATTTGAATATGTTCTGCTATTCTAGGTTATTCTTTTATGCATTATAACTGTCAAAACACAATTTCCAAAGGTCAGAGTAGAGAGATAGAAAAAGCCAGCTGGTAGTAGGCTACGGAAAGTATGAATACTGCGGAAAATTAGTAGTCTATTGACTTTTTTTGAATTCTCATGACGTATTTGAGTTTGACTACATGGCAGAAGAAAAATTGCTTTTAGTAGTAGTAGTAGTAGTAGCCTACCGTCTGCTCATTCTATCAATCAATCAATCAAAGCTTTATTTATATAGCACATTTCATACCCAGAGGCAACACAATGCGCTTTACAGAGAACAAGGGAGGTGGGCAGACATCCCACCCCTACATATTCCAGAGGGAAGCAAAAAAAACAGTAATCACCCGGGGGCCAGATAAGTGAGCTGTAAAAATTCTTCCCTGACCCCTCTCAACGAGGCGATCGAGCAAGCTCCTGGAGTATGTTTGTCTACCGGCTAAGAACATTTATAGAGCAATAAATAACATTAAATTACATGTTCAAAGTAAGAGAGGCTAATAACATCATAGGAGAGACATGGCAAACATTGGTGTATGTCTGTGTGTGCATAAATGTGCCTGGGCCCAGATAGAGGCAGGGGTTGGGGTAGGGTGGGGGATAGGAAAAGGATACGGACCCGGGTTAGGGTGAGGGGAAGGGGATCTGAGCCCAGGACTGGTGTCTGTCAGTGTGTGTGTGGGTGTGCCTGGGTCCAGGTAGAGGCAGGGGTCAGGGGTAGGGTGGGGGTAGGAAGAGGATACGGACCCGGGATAGGGTGAGGGGAAGGGGGTACTGGACCCAGGCCTAAAGCCGGAAGTGGACTGTTGTATGTCTGTGTGTACGTGTGTGTGTGTTAACTAATTTGCTACGACATCTGCAGCAGACACAGGGGTATCTATCGGACTCAGGGTGGTCTACTGGTGACGGTGGGGCATCCACTGGACCTGGTTAGAAGATAGGAGGGAGAGAGAGACGCACTAGGGAGAGGGGAGGCAGAACAGGGTTAGTAGCACACAGAGCCATATATAGAGCAATACATTACGCCAAAATACATTTTCAGAGCAAGAAAGGCTAAGAGCATCATGGGAGAGGTGTGGCAAACACTAATGTGTGTGTGTGTGTGCGTGCCTGGGCCCAGATAGAGGCAGGGGTTGGGGTAGGGTGGGGGGTAGGAAAAGGATACAGACCCGGGTTAGGGTGAGGGGAAGGGGATCTGAGCCCAGGACTGGTGTCTGTCAGTGTGTGTGTGTGCCTGGGTCCAGGTAGAGGCAGGGGTCAGGGGTAGGGTGGGGGTAGGAAGAGGATACGGACCCGGGGTAGGGTGAGGGGAAGGGGGTACTGGACCCATTCTACACTTCCCTGACTGCGGGTAATAGACGCACCCAAATCTCAGTTTGATTCCTAGCATCCTGAACGCTACTCTGACTATGATTCCCCCAAAGTGTGGTCCTTTATCAGAACTTATTGTCTCTGGGATGCCAAAACGAGGAAAAACGTATTTGCATAGGAAATTTTGCCACTGTCCTGGCGTGGGTTAGGGATGTGCGCAGCGATTATTTTCATTGACGATTAGACGGTGATTTTATAACTGATAACATGACTAGTCTAAAAACAGGATTCTCAAGTTTCTACGAGTGCTAATTAGGAAAAATGTAGGATGTTTCTCAATTTCTGTAAGCTAAGATGCATGACTATTCTTGATGTTTCCCAACCACTCCCCTGATTTGTGGTCATTTCTATATAACTAAATATGCACATAAGCGGAAAAATGAAGGTGGACTCTCTATGATATGTTATTGTAGGAGTGTCGGTTACTTTCCCATTGTAGTTTAAAATGTCGCTAGCACAAGCCCAGAGATCAGTCTTGTCACTCCGTTCGAAGGCACATTTATACAAACATTGGTCCATAAATAAAGATATAAATTATAACCCTATGTCTTGCAAATGTAATGGTCTACCCCTCCTTCAGTGTTGAACTCGGCAATTCGGCTATGGAAGTGAGCGCTCCTCTTGGAATTTAGTCATACGCTATTGTTGCACAGATTTCTGTCACGTCTTGACTAAAACAAATTATTCGGCTATATTAATTAATATGAGCACACTTTAGTGGCAATGTGCCGTGCACCCCTAACCATTGAATAGCATAAGGTGATTTACTATAATATTAAAGACTCAGAGGCCAAATTAATTGTTGGGCCTATATTTGTGCTTGTTAGTCTTCTGGCCTAGGCAATAGGCCTTTTGATTTGTCCTTTTTTTTTCTTTTTGTCATGCACATTGGTGATGGACCTAATACAATTGTAGTGAATTAATAATACCTCTCACTAACACATACATTTTCATTATGATTTTAAACAAGAAAACAAAATCTGGGTAATGTTTTGTCTCTACTGTAGCGGCCATACTGTTTCACCTTCCCCCCTGGCGCAATGGTCAATAACATGCGCATCCCTAATTGCAAACCAGAATTGACTGTCCTCGTGGACTAGAATGGAAAATAATGCATTCGAGAGGTCTACAATTGTGAACCATTTGGCCCTACCCCTGTCAAAATGGTCTCTGGCTCTTGGTACAATCGGTTCTAGTTTCTCCACTTCCGCCTCGCGGGATTAATGCCTTTTGAATACTGTCCCTGCCAAATAAACACAAATAAAAGTCTGTGTCTGCATAAATGTGCCTGGGCCCAGATAGAGGCAGGGGTGGGGTAGGGTGGGGGGTAGGAAGAGGATACGGACCCGGGGTAGGGTGAGGGGAAGGGGGTACTGGACCCAGGCCTAAGGCCGGAAGTGGGCTGTTGTATGTCTGTGTGTACGTGTGTGTGTGTGTTAACTAATTTGCTACGACATCTGCAGCAGACACAGGGGTATCTATCGGACTCAGGGTGGTCTACTGGTGACAGTGGGGCATCCACTGGACCTGGTTAGAAGATAGGAGGGAGAGAGAGAGGCACTAGTGAGAGGGGAGGCAGAACAGGGTTAGTAGCACACGGAGCCATATATAGAGCAATACATTACGTCAAACTACATTTTCAGAGCAAGAAAGGCTAAGAGCATCATGGGAGAGGTGTGGCAAACACTAATGTGTGTGTGTGTGTGTGTGCGTGCCTGGGCCCCGATAGAGGCAGGGGTTGGGGTAGGGTGGGGGGTAGGAAAAGGATACGGACCCGGGTTAGGGTGAGGGGGAGGGGATCTGAGCCCAGGACTGGTGTATGTCAGTGTGTGTGTGAGAGTGCCTGGGTCCAGGTAGAGGCAGGGGTCAGGGTAGGGTTGGGGGTGGGAAGAGGATACGGACCCGGGTTAGGGTGAGGGGATCTGAGCCCAAGACTGGTGTATGTCTGTATGTGTGTGAGTGTGAGTGTAGGTGTGCCTGGGCCCAGTTAGAGGCAGGGGTCGGGGGTAGGGTTGGGGGTGGGAAAAGGATACGGACCCGGGGTAGGGTGAGGGGAAAGGGAACTGGGCCCAGGTCCAGGCCTAAGCTGGATGTGGACTGGTGTGTGTCTGTGTGTACGTGTGTGTGTTAACTAAGTACTACAACATCCACAGCTGACAGAAATATATTTTGGCCCTAGACCATTCAGTGCTTTGTAAACCAACAGCAGTATTTTAAAGTCAATTCTTTGACAGACAGGAAGCCAGTGTAAAGACCTTAGTACTGGTGTGATATGCTCCACTTTCTTAGTCTTAGTGAGGACTCGAGCAGCAGCGTTCTGAATCAGCTGCAGCTGTCTGATCGATTTTTTAGAGAGACCTGTATACATGCCGTTACAGTAGTCGAGTCTACTGAAGACAAACGCATGGACAAGTTTTTCCAAATCCTTCAGGGACATAAATCCTTTGATCCTTGATATATTCTTCAGGTGATAGTAGGCTGACTTTGTAATTGACTTAATGTGGCTGTTGAAATTCAGGTCCGAGTCCATGACTACACCAAGATTTCTGGCTTCGTTTGTGGTTTTTAGCATTACCGATTGAAGTTGAGCACTGACTTTTAATCGTTCTTCTTTGGCTCCAAAGACAATTACTTCAGTTTTATTTTTGTTTAGTTGGAGAAAGTTCTGGCACATCCAATCATTGATTTGTTGAATGCACTTACTCAGCGCTTGTATGGGATTATAGTCTCCTGGTGATATAGTGATATAAATTTGTGTGTCATCTGCATAGCTATGGTAACATATTTTGTTTTCCATAATTTGAGTTAGTGGGAGCATGTAAATGTTGAACAGAAGAGGCCCCAGGATGGAGCCTTGGGGAACTCCACAGGTCATTTTTGTCAACTCAGATTTGTAATTGCCTATAGACACAAAATAATCCCTGTCCTTTAAGTAGGATTCAAACCAATCTAACACTGTACCAGAAATTCCCAACCAATTTTCCAGTCGGCCTAGTAGTATGTTGTGGTCTACAGTGTTGAACGCAGCACTGAGATCCAGTAATACTAAGACTGAGATTTTGCCATTATCTGTGTTTAAATGGATGTCATTAAATACCTTAATTAGAGCAGTCTCGGTGCTGTGATGTGGTCGAAATCCTGACTGGAAGACATCAAAGCCATTACTTAGTGCCAGGAAGTTATTCAGTTGTTGGAAAACAACCTTTTCAATTATTTTGCTTAGAAATGGGAGGTTTGATATGGGCCTATAATTGTTCATTTGTGAGCTGTCTAGATTATTCTTTTTTAAGAGTGGCTTGATGACTGCAGTTTTCAGGGTATGTGGGAACACACCTGAAAGAAGAGATGTGTTTACAATTTGTAGTAAATCAGAGGCCATGCAGTTGGATACAGTTTTGAAGAAGTCTGTAGGTAGAACATCAAGGCAACAGGTGGAGGATTTCAGATATTGTATATTGTCCCCCAGGGTTTTATGGTTGATCGGATTAAATTGTGTCATGGTATTGATTTTAAGTGGACACTGTGACGACACATGTCCTGTACCTGGAATGGAGGCACTAACTGCTTGTCTAATTTTCTGAATTTTGTCAGTGAAGAATGAGGCAAATTCATTGCAGGCCCTGGTGGATAGAAGTTCAGAGGCTACTGACACAGGAGGGTTTGTCAGCCTATCAACAGTGGCAAACAAAGCACGCGCATTGTTATGGTTTTTGGTGATGATGTCAGAAAAGAAGGTCTGCCGTGCATTTCTCAGCTCCATATTATAAATGCGAAGTCTCTCTTTATAGATGTCATAATGAACATGGAGATTTGTTTTTCACCATCTGCGTTCAGATTTTCGACACTCCCACTTTTCTATTCTGACCAGCATGGCGTTTCTCCATGGAGATCTTCTCTTACCAGAGACCACCTTCACCTTAGTGGGTGCAACGGCGTCAATAATGTTTGTCATTTTAACATTGAAATTATCTACAAGATCGTTGACTGAGGCCATATAGAGGGCAGGTGTGGACGAGAAAGCCTGAGTAAATATCTCACTGGTGTTTTCAGTGATGTGCCGTTTTGAGATAACCTCTGATTGAGCATTTGTGTGCGTGGAGATAGTACTCTCAAAGAAAACACAGGAATGATCAGAGAGCGCAACATCAGACACCTGAACCTTAGAAATATTCAGACCTTTGGTGATGATCAAGTCCAGAGTGTGCCCCTTGTTGTGTGTGGGCTCCGTCACATGCTGAGTCAGTCCATAGTTATCAAGGACACAACCTAGCTCTTTAGTCCCTCTGCCCTGAGGGTTGTCAACATGGATGTTAAAATCACCAACAATAACCACACAGTCAGTCAATGCAGACAGTAGACAACAGTTCAACAAAGTCATCAAAGAAGTTTGGACAGTATTTGGGTGGTCTGTAGATGTTTAGAAATATGGCTCGGGAAGAGGAATTCAACTGAAGAGCCACATATTCAAAGGAACCAAAATTTCCATAACACATCTGCTTACATTGGAGGGAGTCATTAAACAAGATGGCTACTCCACCTCCTTTCTTATGCACTCTAGCCTCGCTCATAAAGCTGAAGTTGGGAGGAGTTGACTCAATAAGAACAGCTGCACTGTTACCTTGGTCTAGCCAAGTTTCAGTTAAAAACATAAAATCAAGATTGTGGTTGGTGATAAAATCATTGATTACAAATCACTTTCCTGTTAAAGATCTGACATTTAATAAAGCTAAGTTAAGTGTGCTGAGGGTATTATCTGCACATTTCTCTGTGATAGTTTGTGGCTGACGAGGAATAGATACTAAATTTGATACATTTGTAGAGCCGGTTGAGTGTTTCCTGTTACTTAGCAGAATCACCATTGTTTTTCTATTACCTATCAAGACAGGAATTGAGGAAGATACCATCACGTTGGGTCCTGGCTTGTCCTGGAAGGGGTCATGAGTGCCATTAGCCTTGTAGCCTGGACCCAGTACATATCAGTTAGAGCTTGCTGGATTTTGTAAACAAGTAACTGAATGTGCTGTGCCTTTATCAGGCTGGGCCCGGCAGGGGGTAAGGGCGGTTGGGAGCGCGTAATACAGCGCGTGAAGGTGCTTGCTGGTGGATGCCGGTGAGAGGAAGCAAGTGAGAGACTCCCCCTCTTGGGGGGGTGGATCCTCGCTGGTGAGTGCCAGTGGGAGGGGGGGAGTGAGAGACTCCCCCTCTTGGGGGGGTGGAGGGGGTGGATCCTCACTGGTGAGTGCTAGTGGGAGGGGGGGAGTGAGAGACTCCCGCTCTTGGGGGGGTGGATCCTCGCTGGTGAGTGCTAGTGGGAGGGGGGGAGTGAGAGACTCCCCCTCTTGGGGGGGTGGAGGGGGTGGATCCTCACTGGTGAGTGCTAGTGGGAGGGGGGGAGTGAGAGACTTCCCCTCTTGGGGGGGTGGATCCTCGCTGGTGAGTGCTAGTGGGAGGGGGGGAGTGAGAGACTTTCCCTCTTGCAGTAGCTCATCAATTTGGCTGAGCTTCAGTGTGGCAGCTTTGATGAGGCCCTTGACTGGTGAGCGTGGTGGAGGAGGGGAGGGGCATCGTTGGGTTGTTGTCGATGGGGGGGGGTGTGAAGATTCTTCTTCCTGGCGCGGGTGTCTCCCATAATCAGAGCTTTGTTGAAGCAACAGCTCTTCAAGGTTTCTCCCATGTTGTGATATGTCTTCCTTCTGTTTTGGTATTTCTTGTCTCTTGTCCTTGACCATGGCAGAGGGAGCAGATGGATGACGCAGAGAATAAGAAAAAGCTAATGTTATGCAACAACAACAACAACAAAAAGGTTTGTAAATATGTAAATAGTTTGTTTGTATTTTTCACCGCCCCCCCCACACACACACCGCCATCTAGCTACTTCTAGCGACTTCTGGGACAGCCAATAGCTACTTCCCTTACTGAAGAGTTGGCAACACTGAACCGTTGTGGTTTGTGTTCACTGTTTCCGCTGGAGTGTGGGGAGTGCGTCCCTAATGCCGGGCTCATACTACAGGATATTTAAAATCCTAACCAATTTCGAAATCGGGTTACATCACGCATACCCTACACCCTAATCAAGGGAACTACATTCACAGGGTTCCTACAGGTTTCTTCAAGTCAAATTCAAGTCTTTTAAAGACCACTTATATCAAAATGTAATACCCATTTCATGGCCTATTTCACAGTCCTACTGGCAAAGAAATATGAAGTCCCAGAATTTTAGAATGTTTATTTATTCAAACAGAATATATAGCAGTCCACAGAATTCTTGTGTGTGTGTGTAAAGGGTGAGGGGGTGTCACCTCATTGCAGCGTAGGCCTGGGGAGACTGGCAGGCCTGGTTTCTACAGCATCTATTGCTGCTGCTTCTCTAACCAGCTAGGATGAGCTGCTGCTGTAGTAATAGGCGCACTAGCAGCCAACGTTAACTGGCTAGTTGATGAAGCAGGTGAAAACACAAAGGTGATGGCAGGAGTTTGTTCCTTGCTTCTGACTTGGGTCATGTGTTTAGCTAATTTAGCATGCGATTCTAAAGCCTTGACTCCCATTGTTCCCAGTAGAATCGATTTATTGCGCACGGTGCAGTAGGCTTCAAAAATGTTCTCTTCCACCAGTTTCAACCAAGTAGCCTAGCGAACAAACCTTTCTCCAGCCACGTTTTATTAAACTTACACTTCCCCATATGAATTCCCAAGGTAACATGAATAAACTAGCCAACTTTCTTTTCGCCTGGCGTCTCCTTTTTGGGCTTTTGGCAAACTCTGAGGTGGTCTGTTGGCACGTGTTCCAACCATGGATGCATTAATAGAACTGGATACAGGCACTCCATTCACTGACTGCTATCACAAATGAAGCCCTATTGAACCGCGCCATCTTGGCAAATTTGTAGTCATTTGACTATTTCCGGTGACTTTTGTACTTGCACAGTTGTGCTTTTCTGGCTTTCCGGTGACTTTTGTACTTGCGCGTTGTGCTTTTCTGGCCTATGTGCGTCCACGAACAAGTTCACGAAATGTAGACGCACGTTCCCTGCTCTCCCCGCTTTGATTTAGCAATGAAAACCGGCTTGCATATTAACCTGTTTTTGTCAAATATATCCATTGGAGACATTATTTTTTTACCCATGCATCTTAGTTTTAACAGGTTAATTATATATGAACATGTTTTGTTTGCTAGTAGATGGTATTCATTCCGTTCGCAATAACGTTATTGCAGCCAGGCTAAATTCCTCCAGGGAGCCAGTGACAGGCGAGTTGAAAAGCTTCAGTTGAAAAGCTTCACTCTCCGCCAGCAGGAGCATTGGCCGGTGCTACCGCATCTCGGATAACCCTCTGAGTTCGTGGCTGCTATTTCACACTCGCCCTTGATCAATCCCAATACCGATCCATGTTAATAATGAATCAATCTTTCAGATCGGCAGTGCTGCATGCATTTTACAACATCATTGTTAGCTTTATTAACATAACCTACATTTATCTCTCTAACCTTAGGATATCCATCTTCCACCAGTCGGCCATTCGATATAGAAGCTAGAAGCGGTCAACGCCAACGTTGACTGAAAACACCCAAACTTAACCATGTGGGCTAATTATTGTGGATTGTTGAATGGCAGTGTATCGTTTATCTTTAGGCCTACATATCAACTCCTTTCCATTGTATGTGAATAAATTCCTGTTATCCTAAAAAATATCCAGTTTCTGTCCATTTCTGGCTAA
The DNA here is from genome assembly GCF_949987555.1 of Borostomias antarcticus. Classification (NCBI taxonomy): domain Eukaryota; kingdom Metazoa; phylum Chordata; class Actinopteri; order Stomiiformes; family Stomiidae; genus Borostomias; species Borostomias antarcticus. The sequence continues at coordinate 3,313,533 of NC_140260.1, read as the reverse complement.
TAATTGCTGTCAAATGATCACTCCAGTTTATCACCGTATCCCACTACCATTTCAACTATGCACCGGAACCCAACCTATATCTGAACGATTGATTAATTATAACCATGGATCGGTATTGGGATTGATCAAGGGCGAATGTGAAATAGCAGCCATGAACTCAGCAGGTTATCCGAGATGCGGTAGCAGCGGCCAAAGCTCCTGCTGGCGGGGAGTGAAGCTCTTCAACTCGCCTGTCACTGGCTCCCTGGAGGAATTTAGCCTGGCTGCAATAACGTTATCGCAAACGGAATGAATACCATCTACTAGCAAACAAAACATGTTCAGCTATAATTTACCTGTTAAAACTAAGATGCCTGGATAAAAAAAGAATGTCTCCAATGGATATATTTGACAAAAAACGGTTAATATACAAGCCAGTTTTCATTTCATTGCATTTCACATAAAGGTGAACTTGTTCGTGGACGCACGTAGGACAGAAAAGCAGAACTGCGTAAGTACAAAAGTAACCGGAAATAGCCAAATGACTACAAATTTAGCCAAGATGGCGCGGTTCAATAGGGTTTCACTTTAGATTTCGAATCCTTCTGACTCAATGACGTGTTCTGAGAATTTTTCGCGATTATTGGTTCCACGTTGATTTATTTGGTCAAATAATCGAGGTTGACAGGTGAAACTCGATACGAGAAATGCGATACGGAGAACAAGTTACTTACAGCACAACTTTTTAAGACCCATCAAATCAAAATTCAAGACTTTTCCCAAGTCTTTTTAAGGTATTATATCCAAATTCATAAATTCAAGACTTTTAAGACTTTTTAAGGCACCGCGGGAACCCTGCATTCAGCTGTGAGGGGACTACAAAACAGAGTGCACTCGGTGACTGAGTGCGAGTGGGGAGGGGAGGGACTGGATTCGGAAAGGGCCATAGTCAATGCAAGCTACGCTAGCGCGAGCTACGCAAGGTGACGTTGACGCATCCTTGCGTAGAAACGTGTCATGCCAAAAATTTTAACTTCACGCAAGTGCAAGTATCCGCCAGAGACAACACACTACGGCGATAAAGCAGGCCAGCTCCGCCCCAAAACTCTGAACTACACATTGCTGTGAATATCTACTGGATTGATCCGTCAAACATAACCTGATGTCTTAGAACAGGGGTGTCAAACTCATTTTGCTTCAGGGGCCACATAGAGCCCAATCTGATCTCAAGTGGGCCGGGCCAGTAAAATAATAGCAAAATAACCTAGAAATAACGTCAACTCCAAATCTTTACCTTTGTTTTTCAATATTTCAATATTATGCCTTAATTTATCATTTAGCCTATATATGTGCATTATAACTCACAGATCACAGTGGATCTACAAAGGCACAAAACATTTATTCACAGATAGGCCTATGGAACTGAAAAAATGGCATTTCACTTTGATTAAAACAACTTGTTTATTTTAATGTACAGTAGATACATTTTCACATCTGACCACCTGAACTGACTCACCACACTATGCACAAACTAAAGTGGGAGCTATGAAGAACGTTATCACCCTGCCTTGTAAATGTATTAAATTTGTACATTTCAAAAACCCATAAAAGTGATAGCAGTGCATGAGCAATAGAGTTACACCAGACCAAACTATTTTGTGCTGAAGCTGCTGACTGATATTATACTGCACAATGTTCATGGTCTTTAAATATTACATTACCACAGTAAATGTTATTTTTAACAGAACTGTATTCTTCAGAGTGCTCTCATCAATTGCAACCGAAAATGCAACAAATGACTTGACTTTGTGATTCATTTGGCTGTCCAAGTCTGCCGAGAGATCTGAAATTCTATCTGCGACAGTGTTCCTCGTTAGGCTAATGTTGGCAAAGGCCTGTCGCTTTTCAGGGCACACGATTTCTGCAGCCTTCAGCATGCATGTTTTCACGAACTCGCCCTCAGAAAATGGCTTGGATCCTAACATTAACTCGTTAGCAATAAGGTAGCTAGCTTTCACCGCTGCATCACTGACCTCTCGGCTACGGGTAAAAACAGACTGCTGTTTCTTCAGACCCACTAACAATTCATTTATCTTCTCTATTCTCAGTTGTCCTCGCAAATGGTTGTATTTTTCACCATGATGAGTCTCATAGTGGCGTCGAATATTATATTCCTTGAGCACTGAAACTTGCTGATTACACACCAAGCACACAGGTTTCCCTTTCACTTCTGTGAATAAATAAGAATCAGTCCATTTTTCTTGGAAAACTCTGCACTCTGTGTCAACTTTTCTCCGTTTTGACAGACATTTTGGTAATAACGGTGCAACCGTGGGTAATTTTGACAACAAGAGCTTAATAACGATAAGGCAAGATTGCCAGATGATTCTGGGCGCGTTGCTGTCACGTGCTGTTTATTTCCGGATCTCTCGTTATGTCAGTGCGACCTCTGCTGGACAAATTTGGAATATCTGTTCCTTTTTATTAATTTTGGACGTCGTCTCGTGGGCCGGTTTGAACCATCTGGCGGGCCGGTTTTGGCCCGCGGGCCGTATGTTTGACACCCCTGTCTTAGAAGCTCTAACTTCACCATCCCAGTATCTAACCTAACCCTAACTTCTCCATCCATCTTTCTCATCCTGCGTTCGATGGACACGGTCCTGGACACGGACACTGCTCTTTTCTGTCCTGGCCCCGCAGTGGTGAATGAACCGTCCACTGATATTAGGACAGCAAAGTCTCTGCCCATCTTTTGCCGCGGGTTCAAAACTAATCTTTGCAAGAAGTACTACAACAATCCTCCCTCTTAAGCATCTATTGTATTTTTTTTAGCTATTCTTGCACTTTGTCTTCACCACTGGATTATGCATTTAGTCACTTGTTTAGAAATTATATCACTTGTGAGTTCTGGTGAGTAGTAGGCTAGTACACAGACTTCCTACATTAAAGAAAACTAGCTCCTAGCTAAATCCGGCATGTTTACACAGTCATGTACTTGTATGTGTTCATTAATATGCACTGTCCTCACCAAATAAACCAATAATAAATAAAAAATTATATTATTTTAAGTCACGTTGGATAAAAGCATCTGCCAAATGACTAATGTAATGTACTGAAGAAATTCTAAATGTAACAGCAAACAGTAAATGTCAATCAGGTTCATTCACATTCCAATTCAATCTCACTCAGCACTCACAAATTTAAACAAAATTATTAGATACATTCCTCTCAAAGTGTCAAGAAAGTCAGAGTCAAAGTCAACAGTGTGTGAGCTGGAGGGGACCAGATCATTCCTTGGTGGGGAGGAGGGTTAGAGTGAGTGTGTGTGTGTGCGAGCGCGCGTGTTGCGTCTGTTAAATCAAGTGTATTTACATACTGTAGTACATGTTCATATAAGTATGTAACACAGTGATTTACAAAGTAAAAAAAACAAACAAATCAAAGCAGGTAATACAAAATAGAATATAATTTAAAAAGACGGTACATTGTAAAAACACAATACATGATTAAAGATTTTTTTTTAAATAAAAAAGTCTGCAAGACCAAGCCTAGTCCAGGCCTAAGAGGCCCTTTCAATCGCAAATCTATACTGCCATGTCTATGGAGGAGCAGGCGTAGTCTGGGTGCTGTGGTCAGAGAACGGAGCGGTACTTGCAGGCGAACATGACCCACACGGCACACGCAGCCTCAGGGTACACAAACACACGTACTCGCACCGCCAGCCGCACGTGATCACCTCGGCAACACAGGATTTCCTCACAGAACGGAGACCTGCCCAAACAATCAAACAAAAGCAAGTTGCATGGTTACATCCTTATAATAATTATAATAATTATTATTCTAGCCTTTTATTATAAGAGTATGGTCACAGCCTTGGTAGGCCAGTAGGCTTCATCAGAAGCATGGTCACAGCCTTGGTAGGCCGTAGGCTTCACTACACCTGATAAAACCCTGGTATTACAAAAGCCTTCTCAAGGGCAGATGTGGATCCATCCTTCAAACCAATGTAGTAGGCCTAATGTACCTCAAGAGAAGCTTATCTCAAACTATGGCCTACAGTACACAGTACATGTTAACAAACTCTTTTTTCAATATTTCGACTGGGATTTTTAAACGGGGGTGTTACGCCAGGTCTTAGCTGACAGAGCTAGGGGCAGACTGATGACACATGGGGGGGTGTGGTTTGTTGCTCATTAGCGGCTCATGGGAAACAGCTGGGCAGGTATCTTTTTGGAAACGACACGCTGACCAGACGAGGACCAAGAGATGCCACCGTGCGAGCGACTTCTTTCTCCCCCATAATCATGGACTTACGTGAACACCCTTTTAACAAATACTGAACAGACCATCAAGGAGCAAGCTGGCCGCGCATCTATTCCGGGGGCTGTCGTAGCGGGCCCATCGACATCGAGCTGGTCGAGTTCTTACCTGGGTTGCGGAGAGTAGCGATCCTATCCCCCCTAACTAGGTTAGCTTGCTCTCACCCAGGTAAGTCAGGCATACTCAACACGTCTACCTACACGTAGGGAAAGACGTCCAGGTTACGGGCTGACTAGTCTTGTAGAGAGCCTTTAGAGCATAAACAGGAAATGTCGGCTATTTATCCATTGCGCTAAAGTAACTGCATTATTTAAATTTTAAAAATAATTAGCTACATTACTAGTTACCGCCAAAAGTAGTGGAGTTACAGGAACTTGTTACTTAATCCCAACTGGTTATTAAAATGTACTCTGAGTGTACAGTGTCTGTGTGTATGGATAAAGAAATGTTCAGAATAATTGTTGCACCGTATCAGCAAATCTACACAAACCTGACAACTTAAGTATTAAAAATCTCTGAGAACGTCAGTGTTAAAAACCTCTGAGAACGTCAGTATTAAAAACATGTGACAACTGTACTGTATTGGGCAGCAGCAGAGGCCATGCCACTGCGCCACCTGCCACCGAATCAGGTGCTGGTGCCACTAGCGCACCCATTTAGGATTAAAATTGGTTTGTAGATTAACTTCCCGGACAGATTTTCTAACTTTTGCCTTCATTTGTTTGCATGAATTCTCCTACCATTTTATGCCGATGACACCCTGTCGTCCTGTCATCTCCCTACTCTGACACAAAAGTGGAGGCACGCATAGCTGGGTGCTTGGCTGACTGACATCTCAGAGTGGATGGCGACACACCACCTCAAGCACAACCTGGACGCAAGATTTTTTTTCCTAGGACAGCGACGGGATGATTTGCATTTACCACGCCCCAAACTAATTTAATTGGTCGCTCCAGCCGCGCGCCGCGTTCTAGTGTATTTGGGTTTATTAAAAGTCGACACTTGATCGTATTTTGAGAAGTTCCAACATGACTTCGTGCAAACACTGCCAGCCGTTAGGAAAGGGAGAGGGCGAAGCAGGGACAGAACATCCACTTTTGGAAGTCAGGATTAAGTTTGTTTGACAGAAATTCAATCAATGAGTGGCATAATTATATTCAAGCAGTGGCGATTGGCTTACCCATACAAATACAAATAAAAAGTTGTTTTGCGCCTGCTTTCAGTGAAAGACTTTCAGACTGTTTTTGACTTAAATGCATCTTGTATTCTGCCATATCGCTTCATTTTCTTCCGTGTTTAACGTTCTGGTAGTGCTCCGTCTCCCCCTACAGTCCTCATGAAAATACAGTCCACGTTACGGTCTCATCATTCACTTAACATTGTAGGCCAGGTAAAATGATTCTGGCTTACAGAAATCAAGACCGAATAAAAAATCAATCAAATTAGCCCACACACACAAAACCACGAAAAATGTTGTCATCAGTCGAAATGTAACCTAACATGTCAAAATGCTTAAAAGTGGGCGCAGGGTAAGCCAGCTCTCAAAGCGCTTACAATGGAATTCCCATTGACATTTTAACATTGGGACGGTTTATAAAATCAAAACTTGTCATGACTGTCCCGTCATTCACGTCACCTGTCAATCACATTACCCACTTTAGCTATCTAGCTAGCATCAATGAACATGGAAAACGGAGATCTTGAGTATTTGTTGAAAGTTGATTCCAAAATTTGCTTTGTCTAGATTGAATCATCACTCGAGAGTGTGAACTTTGCTTCCTGGAGCGGTGGGCTAATAGGGCTAGTAGCCTAGTAGTAGCCTAAACACTGATTAGTGAAGTAGGGGAGTAGGCTATTCAGTGCTGTGCCCTAAGGGGGTGTATTGTATCGTTCTGTCATTCCTTTGTGGTGCTTGGCTATTGTTGTCATATAATGGCTCTGTAGCTTATTTAGTGTGTCCCTAAAAGCTTGGTTGTTTCGGCCTATCGGACTAAATAGTGTCCTTTTATTCACTCGCTCAAAAATTATTGGCCTTTGTTGACGTGTTAAAAAAATCAGTATCTTAGGCTACTGTAGTTTTCCTGTATATTTTTTACATATAAACATGCCACTGCTCAGCGCCCTTCTGGTGCTGTGAAACCGCCCATCAGGGCATGCTTTGAAAGCGCCCCCCCAAAAAATCGTGCACGCTATGCATGCGTGCTTCGTTGGTCTTGGCTAACCCAGTTCTGGGACCCACCAGACGCCACTGTATTCAAGTATTATTATTTTATTATACTAATGTAATAATAGTGGTGGTGGTGGTGGTGATGACGGTGATATGGTAGTCTGATGGAGAGCTCTAATGTAATAATAGTGGTGGTGGTGGTGGTGATAACGGTGGTAGTCTGATGGAGAGCTCTAATGTAATAATAGTGGTGGTGGTGGTGGTGATGACGGTGATATGGTAGTCTGATGGAGAGCTCTAATGTAATAATAGTGGTGGTGATAACGGTGATATGGTAGTCTGATAGAGAGCTCTAATGTAATAATAGTGGTGGTGGTGGTGGTGATAACGGTGGTAGTCTGATGGAGAGCTCTAATGTAATAATAGTGGTGGTGGTGGTGGTGATAACGGTGGTAGTCTGATGGAGAGCTTCATGCTCAAAACGTCACTAACGGTGCAATAAATTGGAAGATTGGAAACTGGAGCCTTTTACTTTTTATGTGTATATCTGATTCCATCTGGCTGTGCAAGACTACAAGGGCACTAAACCTAGTAATGTATCTTATTTTCTACTGTAATATCCTAGCAATGCAACATAGCAGATGATGACACTAAGGTTTATTAAGTGTTATAGAGACTTGCTGCTTTCACAGTCTTTTTGTAAAGATATGTTGTCATAGAAAGACAGTCTGTCCTCAAAGACATACAGTTTACAACGTGCAACAATATTCACCAGTGTTGTGAAAAGTGCAGTAGCTTACATTCAGCCGAGTGCTCTTGCATCAGTGCGTTTAAAGCACGCAGTCTATTATTCTTCTGTATTCGTTTCCCAGTATAGAGCTAGCAAAGCAGATCGGTATGTGGAGAGGCAATATTTAATGTAATTCCTGGATTTGCATTTGCATAATCCCTTATCATATGGCACATCCCGTCCTCGCAATTCAAATCAATGAATTTACGTTTTAGGCCACTTGAAGCTACGGCTGACAGTGATAAAGCTAACTAAAACCAGTTATCAGTGATATAGCTAACTAAACCCACGCATTATTTTAGTTTGGATTGGAATAAACTGGACGTCTGGGTGGCAAACTATGAGCTAGTTTTATTTCTAAACTGAAGAATAATAATGCGGCAAACTAGACTGAATAATACATGCATGCATTGCATACAATATGAGGTCAGTTTATTTGATGCATGTCAAGTATGAAGGCATACAGATACATCTTTTTGTTATTTTCCAGTACAGTCAGGTAATTTTTCATTTGAAAATATGTAGGGAGTGAGTCTGGTCACGCTGACAGCTTGAGCTATGCCAAGGAGAAGGAGAAAAAATCTTCGTAAAATCGATGATCACAAAAAAATACAAAATCACCTCTGTTTGAAGTTACAATTAGGCGTGAAGTCTCCTCTGTGTTTAATTGTGGGGTTAAGGCAAATATTAGGTTGATAAACAACGTTTAAGGTAACGTTTTTGCTAGCTAGCTAGCTCATCCATAGAAGATAGCTAGCTTACCCCATGGTCGCACTTAGCCAATCCGAGGCAGAGTAGAGCTAGCCAATCAGAGGCAGTGTAGGGCGGGTCATTCCGTCGCCATCCTAGGAAAAAAAAATCTTGCAACCTGGACAAGACTGAGCTGCTGTTCCTCTCGGGGAAGGGCTTAAATCTAGTTCGCTGTAAAAATGAAACACAAGGCTTGTTCGGGAATACATTATAGACCCCCAATGGCCTTTAACCGGTCCTTTGTCTACAGTCTATGGGTCAATAAAATTATGGAAAAGGTACCAGTCTGGTTTGACTGTACATGGTGGTGTGTCTGGTTTGACTGTACATGGAGGTGTGTCTGGTTTGACTGATGCCAGTAGGAGCCCTCTCACCTGAGGCATGTGGCGAAGGCTCGCCGTGCGTGGCGGTGTAAGAAGTGGATGGGGAAGCCTTTGAAGGTGTGTCCGTCCGGGACGGCCCTCCTAATGGCGTCCTGGAACTCCTCGTTGCCGCAGGAAACCCCGGTGCAGCGTTCCAGCTCGTAGGCAGCCAGAGCAGCGGACAGCAGGTAGGAGAGGTGGTCATCCCACACCGTCGCCAGACCCAGGTCCTGGACAAACACGTAAACTCACACAAGTAGACAATAAACGCATACACAAACACAAATACTCGCATGAGCACACACACACACTACCACTAACCTTCCTGTGCTCAGAAAGCAGGTAGCGCATCTCCAGCTCCAGCGTGTTGCTGGCTGCAGCCGGCTCCAGGGAGGAGGCGCAGAGGGGAGGCAGTGGGGGGAGGGAGGTGGTGGAGCCCGGGGCACAGACGGAGCGCAGGGCCTCCTCACTCATAGCCTTCCAGTGAGACTGGTTGTGGAAGTCAAACACACAGAGTTCCACTGCATCTGAGGGCTGGCAGTTGGCCCAGAAGGCCTGGTGGTTGAACAGACAGCCCACGGTCCGGTAGGGGTGGGCGGGCCAGGACTGAGGCGCCAAGGGAGCGACGTCTAGGTCGATGGTCTGGTGGAGGTACCTGAGACGCGGACGGGAGATCACATGACAATCTAGCACAGCACTGAGATCACACAGACAAATATATGACTAGCACTGAGATAACACAGACAAATATATGACTAGCTAGTATCGTACTGAGATCAGCACTTAAAGCTGCATGTATTTTTATGAAAGGTGCTATACAAATAACATTTCATTATTATTATTATTATTATTATTATTATCAGCCAAATATATGACTAGCTAGCACAGTACTGAGATCACACAGCCAAATGTATGACTAGCTAGTATAGTAGTGAGATCAGCCAAATATATGCATTTTCTTTTTGACTGGCTAGTACGGTACCTGATGACAAACAGATACGAGTCAGTTATTTGAAAGTACAGGATCTGAGGTTCTGTTGGTGTTTGTTTGACCTTTGCACTTGCGGTACTGTTACACTGGGTTCAGCATTTGCCATGAAGACGCTGAGCCAGTCCGGTTCCTCACCTGTGCGCGCTCACGCTCTCCCAGAAGGTGACGGTGCCGTCGGTCCCACGGCTCATCACCCAGGTGTGGGCCACGCCTTTAGCTTTGGTGCCCACGCACACGTAGGCCTCCAGACCGAAGCCCAGGAGCAGGCTACACAGAAGGGTGGCATGGTCTTCACAGTCCCCCTGCACAGGCCAAACACATACAAGACACATCACATCGAACGCTGAGTCTAGCATAGTTCGGGCTCAACAGAACTGACAACACTCTGGAATAAAGGCACACATCCATATTTAGGCAAAGTAAATCAGAAGAATGGTCGTTTATTTGCACAGTGCAAAGGAGAGTGATACAGGGACCAATCAAGAGTCTGCACAGTCTCTGAACAACTGAGAGAACAGAATCTTACAAGACACGGTCAAATTGCAGCGTTGCATTAGCTTTACCAAGAAGGTGATTGGCTGCAACCTGCCCTCCCTCCTGGTCCTGCACGACCCCAGAACCCTGACTCTCCTGGTCCTGCACGACCCCAGGGCCCTGACCCTCCTGGTCCTGCACGACCCCAGCAACCTGACCCTCCTGGTCCTGCACGACTCCAGGGCCCTGAAGCGGGCCAGGAAGATTGCGGCTGACCCCTCCCACCCCAGCGACAATCTCTTTGTTCCACTCCCCTCCGGCAGAAAGCTGCAATGTCTTCCCCATTGCCACCAGCCTCATCAACAAGGCTCGCATCCCCAGTATGTTGAAAAACTACATTGCAATAAAACAAATTCTGATTCTGATGATATAGTACAAGTTAGGGAGTTATCCTCAACACAATCCCCGTCTGAATTTTTTAAAATTTGCGCACATACGGCTGCTCTGACCCATGCGTACGCACATTCTGGAGAAATGTCCAACTGCAACTCCCATGGCAGAAGGATGACACTTGTGAAGCACTTTGAAATTGATAACAACTTTCAACATTCAACGTTACCACTCCGGCATTATAGAGCTCCCATATTATGATGAGACTTGACAAGATGTGTGTAAGAATGGGTTTACAGATATGAGAACATAAGAATGTAACTTGACCCGCGGTATTCTAACAGGTGCTTTAAGGCATTCCGCACCACCGCCCGCCTGCCCATAGGGGCGCAGTAATACTACTCATTGACCCATTGCTGTAGCTCATCTCGCACATTAGATGAGCCTACCTTGTTCTCAAACTCCTTGTTCTCTGTCTGGTTGTAATTTAATTATTACGAACAAAGCCCATCTATCTATAGTTTCTATCTCTGTAACTGTCGCCGGGTCTATATCTGTTAACTCATGTGTCGGGACAAGTAGAAGTTTAATACAGTAGGCTAACTGAGTGTTCTCATATGGAACATGGCATCAGGACGAGTAAGATGGCTAACGGAGCTGACCAGAGATGTGTTTGAAATGGTTCACTCACTCCCTATTCCCTATGTAGTGCTACTAATAGTGAACTACATGGGGAATGATTTAACCGTTTTGGGACACTACATGGAATGTCATTGCGTAGGATATTCATAACACAAACAAGCAGACGCGCCGATCACTGATGGCAGCAGGTTGAAATATCAGGTAGTATTCAGGTTCCATGTTTAGTTGAATGATAAATCCCATATAAATGGTTGGAATTCTAATGATGTGCAAGTGTGATTTTGTCAACTTTAGTGCTGTCTGCTAATAGCAGACTGTGAAGCTGCACGATAAGACCGTGATAGCAAGTTAGCTCACGGAAGCAGCTTCCATAATATTAACGGTAGCTATCGGTGGCTAAAAAGCAGATAGCTAACTTTACAACGATGATTCCTGTAGCTTTTTTGATTTTGATGCTATTAGTTCAACTTCTGTTTCTCGGGCAGGAACGGAGACGAGCTCGCATTAGCAGCAAAGCAGCTACAGGAATGATCTTAACATTAGCTAACTGCTTTAGCCACTGATAGCTACCGTCTTCTTCACTTCTCCTTCGGTAAAACATGACACCGTTGTATTGTGGTATTGTGGAGTGCTTAGGCAGAAGCAGGAAGAGAAACCCGTCATGGGACCTTAAATCAGAAAAAATATGGAATGGTAGTGAACGGCGTTGAGAAGCTATTGTAAGCTAGACTGCAATGTAAACAACCACCATTCACGTAACACAGGGGACAGACGCCAGGGGTCAGCTAGCTAGCTAACTACTGTACCAGTTAGCTAACAACTATGTGAACTCAAACTCCTTGTTCTCTGTCTGGTTGTAATTTTAATTATTACGAACAATGCCTATCTATCTATAGTAGGCCTATCCATCTCTGTAACTGTCGTCGGGTCTGTATCTGTTAACTCATATGGAACAAGGTATCGGGACAAGTAGAGGTTTAATAAAGTAGGCTAACTAGCTAGCTAGCAGAGTGTTCTCATGGAACATGGCATCAGGACGAGTAAGCTAGCTAACAGGGCTGACTAGAAATGTGTTTGAAATGGTTCACTCACTCCCTATTCCCTAAGTAGTGTTACCCATAGTGAACTACATAGGGAATAATTGCTTTGGATATTCATGGAATGTACACACCAGTTAGCTAGCAACTACGTGGACACAGGCTGATCTACTATACGGAATTGGACCGAGGAGTGTTCTCATATGGAACTAGGCTAACACAGTTGTTTCAAAACCAGCAGTAACGTTTGTGGTTTCATTTTTGTCCTTCTCTTGGCTATTCTTGTTGCGGTGAATTGACCAGCTGTTTCAAATCGGCGGACGAGATGCCCGCTTCTATGACTGGATCTACACAGCAAACAAGCATAACAGTGCATCATGAAGACCGACGACTTGCTACATTAGGCTACCTCCTGGAATACGCCACTTAAGGTCTTTCATATTGAAATTCTCTTGATGGTCTGGGGAGTTGCGAGACGTGTTAAGGGAATGCATCAGTCGTGATCCTTGACAGTAGGCTACCAGCCTGCGCTGCGCTCAGCACAATGTTGGATGAATGGATGGAATTATTGGAATCCTGGAAAATGTTGATTGCACTCTAAAATCATGAAAGCATAAATGTAAAAATGCAGCAACAGAAGTAGTCTAGATGAGATGGTGGTTCAAATGAATGGCAACATGTAGTCTAAAGGAAAGCATCAATTGAGACTGGTGATAATGCTGCTACAGTAGGGCCTACCTCTGGCTGAGTTCATGGTTACAACCATTCATCTCTTACACATGGGCCTATACAATACTTGCACAATACTTTGGACGTTAAATCCATCCATCTATCAATCAAACTAGCGAATTCAATCCAACACCTGTGGAATGGCCGGTCATGGCAAAGCACCCGATAACGTAGGCTACCCCCCTCCCCACGGCTAGGAAACTGGTCCATCCAGTTTATTTGAATATAAAATAATTTGTGGGGGGGGGGGGGGGGGGTTACAATAGTCTAGTCCAGGTTCGCTGGCGAGTGGCGAGCTAGTCAGATGGCGCATGCATGTGTGGACATTGTAGGCCGATTCTGTAAAACCTAAAGAATAAAAGTAGGCTACGTTCAACATTCATTGGAGTGGTCCAGTTGGATAGGCTAGTGTAATCTAAATAAATTGAGGACCTGTATTTTCAGTGTTTGCTGGTAGCGAATGCCACAGACAGACAGGCAGGAAATCTATTGGTTTCATTGTTTCATTGTTTCTGCTTTGTATGCACAAGATAGTTAATGTCCGGATATAATTGGCGGTAGGGTGGGTAAAAACCCTTTCAAAGGCCAAGATTAGAAGGGATTTGAAGATATAATTGGTCATTTTAAAGGGGCCTACTTTATCTTTTGATGCCATTTGAACGGACTGCATCGATCAATGCAATGACTCTTTCCATGTTTTTCAGTTTTACCCTTTTCATCAATAAAACATCATATTTACAACCATGTCTCATTGATTGGGAAGACATTTAGAGCTGCCGGTCTATTAGTCTACTTATTCGGACTCAGAGGATGACATAACTGTTTATAAAGAAACACTTGATAGGCAGGCTGGGCTATATAAAGAAATACCACAATGCATGTAGTCTAGATATATTACATTATGGTTATACACTTTATGGTAGACTGCCCTCTCGCTCGATATAAGCAGGCTACATTGTGGCTGTTTTTTTCTTCGCAGAAGCCTATAGCCTAGGCTACACATAAAAAAATAAAAATTATATAGAAGGAATCAGAATATGTGGAAATTTAATTTTAGCCTATTTTAATAGAATTCAAATTGTGCTTAGAGGGAATAATTTTCAACGGACATTATGACCTGAGCATCTATAGATCATGCCAACACAAGCCTAACTGATGAAGTCGTGGCCTTCAACTTTGCATGATTTGCATTTGCATTGTTTTTAATGTTACTAAAAGCAACATATGATTTGTATGTGTCTGTAGGCCTATGACGCCTTTCTCATATTTTTTAGAATAAAGCCTAGGCCGCACTTTAACAAGAATATAGCCTACACTTCACAAAAGGAGAAGAATCGATGAAACGACTACAAGAACAGCATTTTGGCCAAGGATCCAAATAAAACAGTAGGCTACTGTACAGATGCAGCATAGAACGTAGATACATAATACTTATCTAATTAATAATTATCTAAGTTAATAGGCCTATGAGAACGCAATGCTTTTTACGGTAGCCTAGGCCTATGCGTCTTGTGATTGTACTGTAGCCTAGGCTACAACTTAAGGCTAATTAGGCCCTATTGAATTCCTTTTATAGCCTACTAGGCTACTCATTATTATCGAATTATCTAATTGATATATGAATAAAACAATAAGCCCTTTTAATGGCTATGGGCTACTAGTTGTAGCTATACACGAGTAACTCGTGACGAGTTGATGCGCTCTGCTCTTACGCACGGTTGAGGCGGCAGCTAAAATACACTTCGCGCATATCCTCTGCACCTTGGCAGTGCAACTGCCACAGACAGCTATGGTGCACTTCATGCATTGGTAGACAGTTCTGTTCTTGCTGCAGCTTGTCTTCACCATGCAGGTATTTTTGGAGGGGATTTTCTTCTGTGGACACTGCGAGGGGTGCCGCCGGTGGCTGTTTGGACGCCAGAGCGCGCAGCTCTTCAGCCAACTGGAGGATGTCGCGTCTGGGGAGGCTCTGCGTCTCTCCACCAGTCCCCAGCGAGTCCAGCTCCCCCAATGAATAATACTTATTTATAATAGCCTACATAGCGCAAAACTGTGCATATAATAGGCTGTAGCCAGCGCGAAACTGCGCATTCCCTATAGTCGTTCATTGAACTGCTGGCGGCCAGTATAAATAAATAAAAACATACACGATATTTTGTTATTTGAATGATCTTGAATATATATATATTCAAGATCATTCAAATAACAAAATATTGTGTATGTTTTTTAAATTTTATAATTTAACAATAGGGGGTGCAACAGAACACAATTTTAGGGAAAGTCATTGACAAGCGGACTTCAATGTTTTATTAAAATATAGTTATGTGCAAATGAAAACCCACAATCGTCCAATGGACCTTACCCCGATTTTGGAAATCAGATAAAGGCGTTCACAAGACCATTTCAATAATCGCATTATTACAATTATCGGTTGTTCGGCGTATAGTGTGCATGTGAACGCACTCACTGTCAAACCTGCCGCTATGCACGAGATAGTTAATGTCCGGATATGATTGGCAATGAGTGATCTTTACTCATGGCGACTATGTCAATTTTGTCTGGATCCACACCTCCGATCAAGCTTATTTTTTCTTTGTATCGTGCTGAAGCCATATAGCCTACTGCGCTCAGACTTGGCTACATTAGCTGGTGCCCCATCTTCAAATTTACTTCCGGGGTTTACGAGTAGCCTACCAGTTGAATGCGTTCCAGAAACAAAACAAAAAACCCTCACGTTCACCACATCTTTACTAACAAATATATTTACAATACTGTTATTTTGCGCATTTGACTTAACAGACACCACGTCTTGACCCGATGTCAGTTACCGAGATAGATAGGCTACTGTAGGCCTAGATATATTATAGGTGTTCATAATAATTAAATTACATCGAGATGGAGAAAACGTGTTTAAGAACAAGGTAATAATAACAATTAAACGTTATTTGTATAGCACCTTTCATACAGATAAATTCAGCTCAAAGTGCTTTACAACAGAGCATTTAAATTAAAGAATGTGAAATTTAATGATGCTTCATTCTAGACTATAGGAGAAAAACACTGAGCCCAGCCTGCTAAATCTACTCAAAGACACCACCTGGCGGTGGTGCATCACTAAAACGAAATAACACCCGTCTGAAATCCCACGAGATTTCCAACGGGATTTCCCTGCCAAATACCGCGAAGGTGAAATGCGGCAGCATGTGACATTTGTAACTTCCCACATCTGTATGTCAGCAATCCTGACGCAGTACATTGAGTTCTGGGGAGTAGTAGTACACTGACTACTGTACCTACGTTAAATGCACATATTGTAAGTCTCTTTGGATAAAAGCATCTGCTAAATGGCCGTAATGTCACACTGAAAATAACGTACCAGTGACCTTGTAACGGTCAATATTTCTTTAAGAGTTTTGGAGTTAGGGGCGCATGTGCTACGTCACTTCCCCCGCGCCAGCTGTGAGTTGGAGAGAAAGATCCACATGCGGGATTGAGTGACAGACAATATGGAGATTTCTGTTCTGTACTCATTTAATTTAATAAGAGTTGTTAAAAGTGATCTGAGTACAGTAGTAGGTTTTGTTTTGTTTTAGAGCTGTGCGACCAGGCTATGGTTGATGTAGGCTGTAGGGCTGAGAATAAATGATCACGTTTGTGAAACATAGCAACGTCTCCAGTCTTGCCTACTACGCTTAAGAAAAGTGTTACAACCTGGAGGACCTGATTGCACTGAAAAGATAAAAGAATAATAGTAAAAATGCACCAACACAAAGTAGGTGGTTGGGAAGGAAAGGGAACTGTTTAAATTAATGGGAACACATAAAAGAAATTGGAAGAAATTGGGTGTCCTCGCGAAAGCGTAATGAAATAAATGCTTTTATTGAGGCTGGTGATAAATGATGAAGAATTGTAAAACAAGTTTGATATTGTTTAGTCAACCTGGCTGAGTTCATGGAGTTACAACATACACAACAGCCTACTTGCATGTTATGACATTCCCATCGCAACAGTGTAACATCCGTTACAAAGATTTCTATTTGCAATCGGATTCACTGTCAGTGTCGTCATTCAGTCACTACTTACAGTATGAATGGAGGAATGGGGCGGTTCACTGACCATCTATAGGCAGTCATGGGTGTGTTGAGGGCGTGACATGAGGGGCACACATTTCCAGGTGGACTGTTTTATAAAAGGGAAAGGAAGGTTTTATTTTCGGGGGCACACGCCTCACTGTGTTCCATGGTCCCTCACAGGTTGGCCCGTTTTTCCCCCCAATTCTGTTTTATTTAAAGTGTGACATTACATTCCAGTCATTTAGAAGATGCTTTTTTCCCAAGCGACTTAAATTTGCATTAGTGTAATTTGTAGGTAGTGAGTGTACTACTACTTCCCAGAACTGAAGGCTGTTTTGATGTCCCAAAGCCCAAAACAAATCAATTTAAAAATGCAGTAATTTACAGAGCCGCCAGTCAGTGGAATTCCTTACCTACTAACATTAAACATATCAAGGGTAAATATCGATTTAAAAAATCACTGAAACAGATGCTATTGAGTGAATCCACACAACAGGAATGATATTAGCTCCATGGCTTTGTTTGTTGTGCTTCAATTCAGTAGTCTGTGTTGATTATCTCCTTCATGTAATGTTTAGTTTTAAAACTAATTTTCAACTAAGTTAATGCAATGGATTTTGACTTTTTACAGAGTAGTTGGGGATGTTTGTATGTATGTGTATTGTATATATTTCCTGTTTTGGATTTTGACTTTTTACTGTGTAGTTTAGGATGGTTGTAGATTTATATGCTTGTATGTTTGTATGTATGTATGTGTACTGTATGTATGTGTATTGTAATGTTGTATATTTTATGTGGACCCCAAGAAGACTAGCGACCACTGTTGTGGAAGCTAATGGGGATCCGAATAAAGAATAAAGAACTCACAGAGCATAATCTAGTGCTAAAGCCAAAGTGCAAGAGTAGCAAAATATACAGACAATATGTGTTTAAAGTCCAGGTTAACCCAGTTCAAATTTTTGTTATGAGCTTCAAATCTGAGTGATTAAAAATGTCGCTAAGTATATAAAATAAGGCTTCAAAATCGGTTAAAAATCAGCAGCATTCTCTGGTCTGAGACTGTGGGGGCGTGTCTGCTGAAGGCACCGAAGCCACACCCAATGGCGTGGGGAGGGGGTGTGGAGGGAAGAACCTGTCAAATAGTACCGTTCTCTGGTCTGCATAGTCACACTGGCACGCCGTCTCTTTTGTGGTAGGAAGGCACAGCTTTGTGAAAACAGAGAGGAGTTGAAATTACACTTGTCTAATGAGTCAAACGCACAGATGCTTCCTCCTAACCTACCTCCTGACAAACAACACAGGTAAAACTGTAGCTACTCTATACCAACGCGCCAGTGTTACTGCCCTTAGATGCAAAATACAAAAACAGGCAACGAGGAATGCATGAGTCTGTCCCTATTTTCTCCCCCCAACCTCCGGACCCATTCCTATCCCTCCCAGGCGATCCCGTCGTCCCTTGGGATCAATGGAAAAAGTTGTTTAAAATGTACCTTTTAGTCACTGGCTTGAACAGCGCTGATAGCGCGAAGAAGTGTACACTACCGGAGTTGATAATCGGGACAGACTCATCCACTCTCGTTGGCAATGTTATGTGTGAGAATAACGAGCACTCGGCTTCAACTTTCCCTCTCATATCCAACAGAACTGGAATGTTCAGCCAGTAGCCGCCGGGCACCGCTTCACTGGGAGAGGGTGCGTCTTTCTCCAGCTGCAGCTGGTCTACCTAACCATCCCCCTCGCTCCCGCCTCCCGGTCTCCCACTGGAGAAATATACTGGAACCATTACCGGTGAACCCATACGCACATCAGGTGCCACAAATATGGCAGGCAGTTTCTGTATAGTTAACGCTTATAGTCATAATATATCATCCGTAACGTTATTTGGTGGGTGGTCGCCTGGTCGGTGCTGCTAGCTATGTTAGCTAGACTAAGGTTATATACACACTCCCATGTGCAACAAACACTAATGTTAGCTATAATTCATCATATCTGACATAACCACATAAATGTCAAGACACATATTTTGTATATTAACGTAGCAGTGTATTTTCCTATTGCTTACGTTACCTAGCTATCGTTATAACGTTAATTAGCTATAAGCACACAAGGCAGCGGTGTCGGCACCAAAGGTTGATACGACAGGAGGAGAATGGAGGCCGGGGAGGGAGATGGTTGACAGGAGGAGAATGGAGGCCGGGGAGGGAGATGGTTGACAGGAGGAGAATGGAGGCCGGGGAGGGAGATGGTTGACAGGAGGAGAATGGAGGCCGGGGAGGGAGATGGTTGGCTCCGCCTAATTCACCAGGACCAGTCGTGAGTCCGTGAAACCCAAAAGCCTCATATTATAATTGCAGAAGCTTTCGGGAGTGAAATGTTTGCTGCAGAGGCGGGCGCTAGCGGTGACAGACTCCTCTGTAACACCATGGCTCTTCAAAAATGCTAACCATTTGCTTCTCATTTCAGCTTTACTCGGGAGTTGAAAGAAGGAGACCTTATCATCCCATTCCCGCTGGCATCCAGGAAGGATGCATTTTCGTTTAGTTTTATGCATAGGCATTGCTAACTAAGAAAAACTAGCTAATTCTAGACTGCTGGTTAAAACTAGCTAATTCTAGACTCAAGATTGAGCAGGAGAACCGAAGATTCAAATCCGTTCTAGCTTTATATAGTGTTAGGGCGGGGATATGCTAAGAACACCGCTCTACGTCAACAAGTATCATTTTAAGCCCGCCAAGAAAATCCAGAAATCAAAACTGGTCAAAAACACAAAACTGGTCTAACTTCACAATTCAGTACTACACATGGTTCATCACATTTTTACATGTTATCAGCAATGCATCACTAACACATAGAATGTGTTTTCAAGCAAATCTCTTATTTTGGTTAACTGGGACTTTAAGGGGAGACACCCCAGGTGAATAGGAAAAAAAAAAAAAAAATCCTTAATAGGTATCACCAACAAACCTAACCCTAACCCAGTTTGTTAGGTACATTAAGGAGCATCTTTTTTGTGTTACAAGTTTTCTGAAATCTTATGGATTAATATGCAAATTAGGCATTATATGCGCTTAATATGCGCTAATCTGCATCATTTCGGGACATCAATTTTTTAAATTGGTTCAAGCCAGATTCAAAATTCTTGTTCACATATCCCTATTCAAAACTTTGTCCAAGGGGGATTTTTGATATCTCTTTTCTTCACTTAAGAAATCAGAAAATACTGTCAACAGTCATAAAAAGACCAATTTTCGCCATGTTTTAGGGATAAACTGTTATATAAATCAGGCTATGAATGAAATTTAAAAAATCCCCCTTGGCCAAACCCTTCAGAATATGGGTTGGAACAAAACTGGAAAGTTAGGTGTATGTAGGTGCTACTCAAGTGGTGGTTTTGATGTCCCAAAGATGAGAAATAACTCATTTTGAGAAAACGGGCTTTGAAAATTTGTGTTGTAAAAAACCATACATTTGCATTGAAAACCAATATTGACAAACACAATATCCAATCACATTATTAGTAACAACATTACACAACATCTGAAAACACATAGAAACTGAAATCTGAATAACACAGCATGTTGTGGATTCAGAATAGTCCAGGGGCCTCATATATCAAAGAGCGTGTAAATTCATGTGTAAAAGAGGGTGTACGACGAAAACGAGAAAAGGGCGAACTGCCGCAGACGACGAGAATATTTACACGCTTTTCGGATCTGTCAAACATGGCGTACACGCTGCTGCGCCGATTCCTCAAAGAAAAATCCGACGGTGTCGTAGAAGACAGCGGACGCGCACGCGCCTCGTGTTCCGCCCTCTCCACGCCCAAATTCAACCATATATGGTCAAAACTATGACAGCGCACAACGTGGATACCCGGAAGGAACCGACATAATATAGCGTGGAGTAAAGGCAAGACAATTACGTTTATGGAAAAACGCGGAAAGAAGATAAACTTTTCGGAGACGGAGGTGCATGTAGCCTACTGTACGTTTCATGCATCCTGTATTTGGCGTAGGCTACACGGACATGCTGTATTATGTGGCTTTGAGGAAAGCAAACATTCTGTGGTAGGCTATGATTAAATTAGGACCAAAAACAGGGAACGATAACGCAGATGACCACTTCATAATGTTAGACCACATTAAACATTTTCCCCTCTGGGAAATTAAGACTCTCATCTAAATCACCCGGTCAATCACAGCATTTATTTGACTGCCAACAGAAAAACATATCAAATGAATATGGCTGCACAATGAAATGTTTAATGCATAATCAAGTTCACAGACAAACTCAAAGAAAATGACTGAAATTGTTTCTCCAGACTCTGACGTGGGGTGGGACTCAGAGGAGGGGGAGTCTGCAGTGGTCCTTGACCTGACGGTCGTGCCCCCGCCGGTTGTAGCCTCCACCTCCAGCGCCACGACCTCCAGTGCCTCCACCTCCAGCGCGCCGGCCTCCACCTCCAGTGCCATCTCCACCTCCAGCGTCTCCGTCTCCACCGCCCACGCCTCCACCTCCAGCGCCGCGACCTCCAGTGCCTCCACCTCCAGTGCGCCGGCCTCCACCTCCAGTGCCATCTCCAGCGCCTCCGTCTCCACCGCCCACGCCTCCACCTCCGGCTGCCAGCGTCCCTGCCTCAAGGGTCCCTGAGGGCTGGCCTTCCTCTCAGACACTGTGCTGGAGGCTCATGACCCTAGAGGCCCAGAGGGACATGGCAGAAGGGATTGGGGCAGTTGTGCAGCAGTTGGTGGAGGTCACCACATTACACCACCAGAGCCAACAGGACATCCTCACTGCACTTCATTCCCTCACACATGCCGTCACGGACCTCACACAGTCACTCACTACCACACTCACAGACCTCACACATTCACTCACAAACGCACTCACACACCTCACACAGTCACCCACCAACAGACAATAAAATGGTAACAATGTGAACCTTACTTGTTTGTGTCTTCATAGCTGGCGCATGACCTCAGTGCGGGCCCTTTGGCCCCGCTGGTAACCCTCATGACGGGGAGGGGGCTGAGGGCTTGGGTCCTCATTTTATGGTGGGGTCTTGACTGGTTCTCATTCTTATCAGCTTTGAATATATATCTTGGCAAACATAACACGGGATGATGTACAAGGAGGGGACAGATACCTAGTGAAAGTACTATTGGTTGCTAGTAAAAAGACAATAATGAGCGCTTGGTAAAAGGTGGAACCCCCAACCAAGGAGCAGTGGCTGGGTGTTGTGGAGGAGATTTATGTTAGGGAGAAGTTCACGCATGCATTGAGGATGCAGGAAGGAAAGTTTGAAGGGAGATGGGAAAAATGGATGGATTATAGAAGGAAGTGTGGTGATACCACTAATATTGAAATTGTAATATTTGAGTAAGAGAAAAAAGCTGCATGGATGGAAGTAAGTTTTTATGTTTTATTGTATTGTATGGATGGAAAATGCTAATAAAGATTAAAGTAAAAAAGAAAAAGAATATGTATCTTGGCTATGCACACACCAACAAGCCAGCCGTCACGCGCAGCGCCTGCCTCCAGTCTAGCCCCTACCCTGCTGTGCGCCAGGATGAATGAGTCATGCGTGGAGCCAGGCCACCGTGCCACTACACTTGTGATGAGCATGTCGGCGTCACATATGATTTGGGTATTTATAGTGTGCACATTTTTGCGATTCACATAGACGTATTCATTCACTGATGGTGCCCTTATGTGGGTGCAGTCGCCATCGCCGTCACCTCTTTGGAGTTCTATCTCGGCCAGTAGGCCGAGTAGCGCCGGATTCATTTAGGCTCGCATTACGCACAGGAGGACTATCATTTATATGCTTACCAAACAGCAAACAGGTCCACATGATCACATATTAATGACAATCTAATTGGTCAATTATTGCCGTTTGTTGGAGTGCCTGCATTAGGTGTGCGCATAGGTTAAGTTTGGGGAACAAATCCATATCGGACCATTAGAGGATACGATCTTGCATTGGGATATATGTTTGTGCTGAATTGGGTTATTAGCCTACATGATTGTGCGTTCATAAACTTTCGCTCTTATTCTCTCCATCAAACATTGTAATTCACCGACGCACCACCTGCGTCGCCAGTTCCCCGTGTTCAAAAAGGGTGTAGAAAACCGTGTAAATCGGTACGACAAGTTGAGAGGTGTCCTACAAAAGCGCGTAGAAAGGTGACTAAATATCCGCCCTTTTGGCTTGATAGGTCGCGCTGTGGGGGGGGAAAATGGCGTTCGCCTGAAATTGCGGAAAAGACCGTGTAAAAGAAGGCGTACCTCAGTGATATATGAGGCCCCAGGAGTAGACATTTTGTATAGAGAAGCAAGACCTGTTTAGTTGGAAGCCCACTCACCACGTCAAGGTACAGCTCACGAGTGGGATGTTAGTAAGACGAGACTAGAGACGAGACAATGTTAGTAGGGAAAAGAACATTCCCTTTTAGAAAGCTTTTTATTATTTTGTTAAACAGATCATGGACAAAGATAGACACATTTGACGAGGACATGCATGAGAAAACAGATTATCTAACTTTTTGTGTTTTTTTTAAGCGTTTTACATGGAGAAAACATGAATGAATGAACATGAAGAGTAAGCTGATTCATAAATACACAGGACAAGATGTGGTAAACAATGCAGGGTTAACACAAATAGAAGCTAAATATAGATTGCCAAACAAACAAGTGATATAACCATCGTCAAAATGGTTTGCGGAAGTAGTCTAAGTTTGCTGCGCTCGCCAGCTCTCCCAAAGTGTATTGTTTTATCCAGTTTTCTACACTTGTATACCATATCTCCGCGTTTAAAAACCGCGCACTAACATTGGTGGTACACAATAATTCGATTTTTTGGATCCGACGCTTGGACATCGAGCCCCAAGTCTAGATCAAACAGCTACACTGCCGCAGCTAGCCGCGGCTCGCCAACCCTAACCAGCTCCTGACTGGGCTAGCCCATTAGCCCACAGGGGACAGCCGTCCCCTGCCTTTCCAGTACCAACCCAACACACCGGAGGCGTGCCTTGCTCCCAGTAGATCGCGTGAGTATTACCAGCACTACTAGGTAAGTAGCCCCACTCTCCCGGCTAGCACTGCTAGCTAGCAGCCCCCACTCCCCCTGCTAGCTAGGCTAAGTAAATAGCCCTACCTCCCCGTTAGCATTACTACGTAAATAGCACTCCCTCTCCCCGCTAGCATCGCCTTTAGCAAATAGATTGGCGGTTTTATCCTCTTATTTTAATTCCGCAATTATTTTAACAAGTCTCACAATGGCTCCACACCCTCCCGCCCCTAACTGCTCGGGTTGCCTCCAGCGTAGCCAAATAATCTCAGAGTTGGAAGGAAGGATCTCTACTCTACACTCTATACATCAAGTCGAACATTACCTGGACTCAGTGCTACCCGACCCAGATGTCGACGTCCAGCCTCCCACTGCTCCACCGTCGGCGGCATCCGAGGGTGGGAATGTGGATTTTGATCTCCTCCTGAGTGAGAAATCCTGGCCCAGACTCGGAGCAAAACCCAAGCATTTAAGCTCCACCCCTTGGGCCACTGTTAGGAGGAAACGAGGAAGGGAAACCTCCAGGGTCCCCTCCCAACACTCCGACGACGACACCCTCCAACTGAGGAATAGCTTTACTTTACTGGCCGAGCCTGAATCCAAGAGGTCCAAGGATACTAGCATCAGCTCCTCGTCCAGGCTCTCTGCTACTGGGGCTCATCTCACACCCAGCCCTACTCAGTACCATACCCATACTCCGCAGCCCACCCACACCTCTCCGGTTAGTGAGCGGCATTATAGCCAGGCTAATAAGCCTGCTCCCCGGCCTAAGCATAGCCCAGTCCACCGAGGGGACCCCCGGCCCCCACCCTCTACCACTTGGCCTTCAGGTGTGAGGCAGCAACGGAAGTCCCCTAAGCCCAGTGGGCCCGCCACTGAGCCCGCCCCCCCATCTGTGCTCGTCATCGGATCATCCATGGTGCGCCATGTAGTGGTCCCGAAAGCCCGGACGTGCTGCTTCCCAGGAGCTAAGGTCTCGGACATCAGGACTGTTCTGCCATCACTCCTCGCAGATTATCCCCTGGCCTCATCCATTATCATCCATGTCGGAACAAATGACATCAAGCTCCAGCAGTCTGAGCGGCTGAAGGAGGATTTCAAGGACCTGATCTCCACTGCTCAGGCACCAGGAAAGACCTGCATCATCTCTGGCCCTTTCTCCTCCCCCCGGTATGGTGATGCCAAATATAGTAGGATCCGTCAGCTCCACATCTGGCTGAAAGGCTACTGCTGCCAGTTGAAGCTTCCCTTCATAGATAATTTTACCACGTTTTGGAACCACTCGGACCTCTTCGCCAGGGACGGCCTCCATCCTAGTAGGTCAGGTGCCCGTCTGCTCAGTATGAATATGGACCTGACGCTGAGATCTTCCAGCGTCTGATGTGGGGTTAGCCCGACCCGTCTCAACCACCCTACTGCCAAACATAAACCTCCTGTACCCGCGGGTCGGGCTACACCAGCTCCATCTCACCAGCGCCCCATCACCATAGACCTGGACTCCCTGCCCCTCACTGAGACCTGGCATAGCGACGTTTATATTTCTATAAACAAATTCTGCCCACCTGAATATGCCATTCAGCGAATTATCTCCCACCGCACCCCTATTACCATAATGAAACAGTCAGGTGGATCTAATATAAAAAACCTGATATCCGTTCCAGTGAATATACTATCCAGGCCTACTAGACAGGCGAGCCAGCCCTTTTCTCCGGAAGCTATTTCAATGGCGATTCTAAATGTCAGGTCCCTACCAAGCAAAACCTTTCTCATTAATGATCTTATATGTGAACGTAAATTAGACTGTATGTTCCTAACTGAAACCTGGCTAAATATAAATGGACCAGCAGCCCTCATTGAAGCCTCTCCTCCTAACTATAGCTTTTTTCAATCTATCAGAAGTGGGGAAAAAGGTGGAGGTACAGCCACCATAGCTACAGATGCCCTCAGCTGCAGGACCATCTCCTTTGATGATTTCGCGTCTTTTGAATACCACGCCATTGTCCTAAAATGCCATCCCCCAGTTCTGGCAGTAACCGTGTATAGGCCTCCCAAACAATGCTCTGCCTTCTCTACAGAATTTTCAGAACTCCTGTCCATCATCCATACAAGTTATGATAAGATTATCATCACTGGAGATTTCAACATACACGTAGACACTGAGGCGGACTGGAAAGCTAGGGACTTTATCAACCTCCTAAACTCCATGGATTTTACCCAACATATCTCTGAGCCAACCCACAACCGCGGCCACACCCTTGATCTAGTTATTACTAAGGGCCTGACTATCACTGTTTCCTCTATTAGTGACCTCGCTCTCTCCGACCATTTCTGTATCTTCTTCACTGCATTGGTTCCTAAAGTGAAAAGTAGTACTGAGCGCTTTATCAAGAAACGCCAGCTTACCTCCGCAGTAGCCGATAGCTTTAGAGAAATAATGACCACAAACAATTTATCAACTCCAGAAGTGGGGCCCTTAGGACATATTGAAGACTTGGCAACCACCTTTAACACCAGAGTAAGGGCAGCCTTGGATTCTGTAGCACCTATTAAACTGAAAAGGATCACAACCAATCATAAAGCTCCATGGCGAAATGAGGAAACATATCAACTAAAGAGAACCTGCAGAAGCTCTGAGCGTATATGGCGAAAAACCAAGCTACAGGTCCACCATAATATTCTCAAAGAACATCTCTCTGCTTTTAATAAAGCAATAAGAAATGCAAGGAAAGACCACTTCTCAAAATTGATATCTATTAATCGAAATAATTCAAGAGTGCTCTTCTCAACAATTGATAGCCTAATAAACCCTGCCGTAAAAACACCTGATAACCTGCTCTCTACCTCCAAATGTGAGGAATTTGCAGCTTACTTCAGAGATAAGATTATGAATATTAGGAGAAATATCACCCAGGAAAGGCCATGCATCCCGTTTACAGATCCTCTCCCTCCATGCAATGGACATATGAGCCTGTTTACACTGATTGACACAGAAATGTTGAGGAAAGTAGTATCCAAACTCAAAACCTCCACATGCCTGCTGGATCCCATCCCCACCGATTTTTTCAAAACAATTTTTGACTCTGTATCCTATGACATTTTATCCATTGTTAATGACTCCCTATCTACAGGTGTCTTCCCACCAATACTTAAAACTGCTCTGGTGAGACCCGTACTGAAGAAAAACAACTTAGACACTTCAGTTTTTAGCAATTTTAGACCAATCTCCAACCTTCCCTTTTTGAGTAAAATTCTGGAAAAAATAGTTTTCAAACAGATTAATGATTTCCTAGCTACAAGTTGTACCCTTGACCTTTACCAGTCCGGCTTTCGCGCCCACCATAGCACAGAGACGGCATTAGTCAAAGTTGTAAATGACCTCAGAATTAATGCTGACTCCAAAGAGCTTTCTGTTCTCGTCCTCCTGGACCTGAGTGCAGCCTTTGATACTATAGATCATGCAATCCTCATCGAAAGACTGGAAAAGTGGGTTGGCCTCTCTGGTCCAGTCCTAAATTGGCTTAAGACCTATCTAACCGGTCGGGATTTCTTCGTCGCCCTCGGTGATTATAGCTCAGGAAAGGTCCCAATGACCTGTGGGGTGCCCCAAGGATCGATCCTAGGACCTCTACTCTTCAGCCTGTACATGCTGCCCCTTGGCAGTGTCATCAGGAGGCACAACATTAGCTACCATAGCTACGCAGATGATACCCAACTCTATATTTCTGTAACACCCAGTAACTACAGCTTGGTTGACTGCCTTGTCAAGTGTACTACAGATATAAATGTATGGATGTCACATAATTTCCTCCAACTAAACCAGGACAAAACAGAAGTACTGATCATTGGAGAAAAAGCTGAAAGAGAGAAACTAGCTGCACACTTAAAAACTCTGGAAATTGACACCAATTGCCAGGCTAAAAACCTAGGTGTCATACTTGACTCAGATCTTAATTTCGAAAACCACATAAAGAATATTACAAAGACATCTTTCTACCACCTAAGGAACATTGCCAAGGTGCAACCCTTTCTCTCTCAGGCTGACACCGAAAGATTAATGCATGCTTTCATCACAAGCAGGCTGGACTACTGCAATGCTCTACTATCAGGCTTACCAAAGAAAGCAATCTCTAAGCTACAAATGATACAGAATGCTGCAGCACGAGTCCTCACTAAGACTAGACGAAGGGCACACATCACACCAGCCTTAAAATCACTACACTGGTTACCTGTCAACTCTAGAATAGACTTTAAAATACTACTACTAGTCTATACATCTCTCCACAATCACTCACCAGAATATATTTCAAACATGCTTGTTAAGTACATGCCCAACAGACCACTCAGATCCTCAGGTACTGAACTTTTAACAGTTCCAAAAGCCAGGACCAAGAAACACGGAGAGGCAGCTTTTAGTTTCTATGCCCCCAACCTCTGGAACACCCTACCGGAGTGCCTAAGAAGGGCCGAAACAACGGAGGTCTTCAAGCGAGACCTCAAGACATACCTTTTCGACCTAGCCTACAATCACTAGCTAGGAACTTGAGACACAGAAAGGCTGCCTCAAACCTACCTGTGAATCCTCTGTATACATTGGTCCAGTAGATGCCCCACTGTCGCACGCAGACAATAGATACCCCCGTGTCAGTTGTGGATGTTGTAGTACTTAGTTAACACACACACGTACACACAGACACACACCAGTCCACATCCGGCTTAGGCCTGGACCCAGTTCCCTTTCCCCTCACCCTACCCCGGGTCCGTATCCTTTTCCAACCCCCAACCCTACCCCCGACCCCTGCCTCTAACTGGACCCAGGCACACCTACACTCACGCTCACACACATACAGACATACACCAGTCCTGGGCTCAGATCCCCTCCCCCTCACCCTAACCCGGGTCCGTATCCTTTTCCTACCCCCCACCCTACCAGAACCCCTGCCTCTATCTGGGCCCAGGCACGCACACACACACAGACACACATCAGGGTTTGCCACACCTCTCACATGATGCTCTTATCCTTTCTTGCTCTAAAAATGTAGTTTAATGTAATGTACTGCTCTATATATGGCTCTGTGTGCTACTAACCCTGTTCGGCCTCCCCTCTCCCTAGTGCCTCTCTCTCTCCCTCCTATCTTCTAACCAGGTCCAGTGGATGCCCCACTGTCACCAGTAGACCACCCTGAGTCCGATAGATACCCCTGTGTCTGCTGCAGATGTCGTAGCAAATTAGTTAACACACACACACGCACACACAGACATACAACAGCCCACTTCCGGCCTTAGGCCTGGGTCCAGTACCCCCTTCCCCTCACCCTACCCCGGGTCCGTATCCTCTTCCTACCCCCATCCTACCCCTGACCCCTGCCTCTACCTGGACCCAGGCACACTCAAACTCACTCACACACACACTGACAGACACCAGTCCTGGGCTCAGATCCCCTTCCCCTCACCCTAACCCGGGTCAGTATCCTTTTCCTACCCCCCACCCTACCCCAACCCCTGCCTCTATCTGGGCCCAGGCACGCACACACACACACACACACACACACACACACATTAGTGTTTGCCACACCTCTCCCATGATGCTCTTAGCCTTTCTTGCTCTGAAAATGTAGTTTGACGTAATGTATTGCTCTATATATGGCTCCGTGTGCTACTAACCCTGTTCTGCCTCCCCTCTCCCTAGTGCGTCTCTCTCTCCCTCCTATCTTCTAACCAGGTCCAGTGGATGCCCCACTGTCACCAGTAGACCACCCTGAGTCCGATAGATACCCCTGTGTCTGCTGCAGATGTCGTAGCAAATTAGTTAACACACACACACGCACACACAGACATACAACAGTCCACTTCCGGCCTTAGGCCTGGGTCCAGTACCCCCTTCCCCTCACCCTACCCCGGGTCCGTATCCTCTTCCTACACCCACCCTAACCCTGAACCCTGCCTCTACCTGGACCCAGGCACACTCACACACACACTGACAGACACCAGTCCTGGGCTCAGATCCCCTTCCCCTCACCCTAACCCGGGTCCGTATCCTTTTCCTACCCCCCACCCTACCCCAACCCCTGCCTCTATCTGGGCCCAGGCACATTTATGCACACACAGACATACACCAATGTTTGCCATGTCTCTCCTATGATGTTATTAGCCTCTCTTACTTTGAAAATGTAATTTAATGTTATTTATTGCTCTATAAATGTTCTTAGCCGGTAGACAAACATACTCCAGGAGCTTGCTCGATCGCCTCGCTGAGAGGGGTCAGGGAAGAATTTTTACAGCTCACTTATCTGGCCCCCGGGTGATTACTGTTTTTTTGCTTCCCTCTGGAATATGTAGGGGTGGGATGTCTGCCCACCTCCCTTGTTCTCTGTAAAGCGCATTGTGTTGCCTCTGGGTATGATATGCGCTATATAAATAAACCTTTGATTGATTGATTGATTGAAAAGCAACACCATAGGAGACATCAAGCTACGCCGTCATAGGTCTACAGAGTCACTCCTCAGATGGCACCACACTAGCTATCCCCAAAACTGTTCTAGGCAGCTGCTTTGTAGAACCCACTCAGCTGCAGTCCACAAAACTGTTCTAGGCAGCTGGTTTGTAGAACCCACTCAGCTGCAGTCCACAAAACTGTCCTAAAACCACAATTTGTTCCTGGTGCGCATGGGGTTGTCATCAGTGAAGCAGACTACCCCATATTGCCGCCTTCATGTTGTCCACTGAACGCTGGAATTATTGTAATAATTCTCAATAACTGTAATAATTTTGTAACATTTTGCATTTATTGGCAGTCAGCTTACCTACCTCTGGGTCCACATCTGCATATGCCTGCCTAATCTGCTCTCTGCTTCTGTGCAAGGACTCCAGACCTCTCTCTATTTCAGCAACTGAAATTAAAACAGTTTATTTGGTCAGTTTATGGATGCATGTAGAAATGCCACAGGTAGAGAGAGGGAGACTACTGTGCATATGTATATGCTTCTGATATTGGCTATAGAGAGAGAGAGAGAGAGAAAGAGGGAACACGTTTCAATAGCCTACCTGTCACCCTCTTGTCATGTTTCTGATACGTTTTCAGATGAAGCCCTGGGATCCCTAACACTTAACTAATCTTTTGGAGAGCTGCATACCCCAACCCTAACTCGTGCCCTACGAGGACCATCCTCACATTGACATCAAATGCAACAATATTCCTAGTTGCATCATGAAGCCGAGTCGATGTGTAGACACTTTTGCGATAGCCATTTCTCACAAAGACTGCACTTGTCCAGGAATTTACATCCAAACACCTTAAACCTTTGTCCTCTCACTTCTCTTGTAATTCATCACCTCCCCCCAAGTATTCACATGGCTGTGCTAACATACAAAATGGCTTCCAGAAGGCCATCTGTCTGCTCCAGAATAACCATCCGTTGTTCCTTTGTCCCTCTTAGAAACTACCGCCTTTTTCTCATGTCACATGTCTTTACTCTTGGCCACGCCTGCCATTCATTTTCTCATGTCACATGTCTTTACTCTTGGCCACGCCTGCCATTCATGTACAATGCAGTAGCCAATCACATCCTGGAAGCACTGTACCTTTGTTTTGATTGCATATAAGCCACAGCAATACCCATGAACGGCACTTCTCTGACGAAACCACCTTTGTTGCGTTGTTCAGGAAGTCCTTGCGCACGTATTGTTTTTCACAATAAACCAGACTTAACCTTTTGAACGTATCTTGGTAAATCTTTTGACTAGACCAGTTTAAAATACTATCACAGTTGGCGAACGGGAATGGTAATGGGAGGACTGCCTGCGTGTTGCTTCGGGATTCCAGTGGATGAACTGATCGACAGACGTGTCGGTCCATAGTGGGCGTTGGAAAATCAATTTTCTCTCTTGCGCCAGAGCGCACGCCGAGATTATTTCCTCAGTTCTACCACTGGATTCTTGAGGCTCACAGGTACGTTTAAACGAACCCTCTTATGGTTCTGAGTTGTATTTGCCTTGATTTGGTTCAGTTGTGTTGGTCTGGATTGTTAAAAAACAGAAACCCCAGCGTGGGTATTGAGTAACTATCTAAGGAAGTTGTGAGCAGCAATAGATATTTATATCGTATTGTCTTTTGACTTCGTCCTTGTTTCGTTACGAGAAAATAAGCTGTTCAAGTGAGAGTTTGGTCTCGTGAATCTTGTTCCCCTGTAGTTGATGTACAAATTTTAGGTTGTTTATCGGTTGCAGCTTAGAACGGGTTTTTTTTTTTAGTTAAATACGCCAAAGAGTTGGCACAGAACAGGTTTCCCTTTTGGCAGGTCGCGGGAGAGTTTAAACCGCGAGCACGTTGAGAGAGTTTTTGCTCAATGGAGAGTAGCTACAGCGCGTGATTGAGAGTTTTGCAATCCGCGTTTCTGGTAGAGATTTGACCAAGGGGCTGTACAGTATTTGGTAGGATCTAGACATCCGGTCTAGCCTTGACCAAGTAGGGTGCTGTTCGAGCATGTTAGTCGTATGTTAGTCATTTTTGGTCGTCTTTTGGTCGTTCTTTGTTTTGCGTTCCCGTGCGAGTCTGCTGTCTTCTTTCTTGTATGTGCACGGGGTTGTTCGTCTTATGTGTTTACTGTTTGAGCCTCGGCTTTGATTTGTATTGTTTGTTACGCGCGCCATGGATCCAGGTAAAAAGTATTGTAAGTATTTTTGTACACTTTTTAGACTGTTAACATTTCGTAACTGCTAGATTCCAGTAGGCTAGCTGGTTGTCTAGGAGACGCCGGAAAACAACTGTCCCGGTGATCGCCATTGAACCAGAGAACAAAGGAATTCCTGACTGGGTGAGTACAAAGCGGGTTAATGTGTCTGTTTCTTTCGAAATTGTATTCTTTCCCGCCGTGAGTTAACTCTAAGGTTTCCTTTCATTGCTGTTTTGGGGTTTTAGGCTGCGTCGTGGTTATTAGGGATTTGTTTCTTTAAATTTCCCCGCGCTGCCAAAGACAACTTCCGGGTCATACATGCAACATTTTGGGAACACCACTAGGTGTCCCTGTAAAACCGGCTACTAACATATGGCTAAAGGATGTAACAGGATTCTACTGCTAAACGTCTAGCCTGATGAGATTGTTGCGCTGAAGCATTATTCTGCGAGTGTTTGTTGGCAGATTTCGTTATGTGCTAAAGCATTTTCGATTTCTTACATCCACATCTGACATTTTAGTGTTAAATTCTAAGATTCGGGCTCAGCTAGAGGTGGTTGAGATGATTAGGTTAAGGGAAAAGCCTGTTAATTCTATAGACTGGTCTGTTTTTAAGATTTGGGAGAGTAGCACAAGAGAGTTTTTTTTTTTTTTTTATAGGTCAGGAAGGAAAGATAAGGAGATTCAGCAAACAGTCTCTCCGCCATTTCCCCAGCAGAATAACTCTGATTTAAAATTAGATTCCCCCCTCGACTCGTTGCTCTGTGCTCACACCCAACCAGGCTGTTGTCCTTCCCCATTTTCATGCTCCCGCCATTAGCCACGCCCCTTCTCTCTACGAGTTAAGCGCGCCCCTTTCTACGAGGTATTCGTCCAAACAGGTCAGGAAGGAAGAGCCTCCGATTTGGGGTCGAGCGCCACCTGCTGGAGTTCCCTTGACCAACCCATAAGGGAGATTTTTAGCCAAGATAGAGAGATTTTTTTAAAGGTAAATAAACAGGAGAAGACAGATGTAGCTGAGGACGTAAGGTTTGTGCATGATGGTGGCAGGATGAAATAGATGTAGAGCCTTTGAGTCTTAAGTTATTAAGAATGTTTTCTGAGCGGATATTTTAGGTATTGGTGCGAACTCAAAAGTCTGACAGGGTTTTGACAGGGTTTTGAATAGGTGTTTGATTCAGGAGTTTGTTTCAATAGTCAATGAATGGCCATAAGCTGTTCGTTTTATGCATTCTACTGTATGAATTTCATTCATATAATGATGATGTGTTTTTTGAGGAGTTGGCTTTAGGCCTTCCCTCTGCTATTGAACCCAGTCTGTGTTTGAGTCTTATTTTTCAGGTGCTATGGACCCTGGGCGGCAGGTCTTTGAGGAGCCTGGATCATGCCTTCCTGGGGACTGCTTGGAACCTGCTGTTGGTCTGTTTAACTGTTTTGTCTCTCTTTCTGATATGTAGCTTAAGACATAAGGTTTGTGCAAATAGATAAGGGTTGCCAGTGTCTTAATCTGAATGCAGCATCTCATAACCCAATTAGATATTTTTAAATGGTTATGTTAAATATCTCATGTTTATAGTTTGAGGCACATTCATCGGGCCTGAGTGTTTTTTCTGAGTGTTTTTACAGACAACTGTCGTTCCGGGAGTGATGGGTGAATGCCGAACCAGGAGACGGGCGCAGGACCGGAGGTGGAGATGGAGGTTACTGGCCTGTTTCCCTACAGATGGGCGATCTGGGGTTCGTGAGATGCAAGGCCAACGCCATGTCACCAACTCACTGTGAGCGACAGATAAGTATGAAACAGAGAAGAGACCATTTTGTCCGAAGCAGTGCCCAAATACTCTGTCCTCAAATGCAGAAGAGGGAGGTTTTAGATATACAAATTTTAGCTATACAAATGAAGCTTAGATTGGAGTTTTTGATTAGTTAATTGTAAATGAAGCCAATTCATTTTAGTGTCATTTTCTTTGCCCCATCTCTATTTTTTATCCTGACTTCAGGAAATTTTTGCTTTCACCCTTAGGGGGTGTTGTTTTGTTGAGACGAGAATGTGGTTATTTTATTTTATTTTCATAAAATCGCGAGAGAAATTCTAGAGCCAAATCCAATTGCCTTGATCATGACTGGGGACTGGGCGTGTTGAAGTCATTCTAACACTGCCCCTGATGTCACTGTAGGGTACTGCAGACTGGCTCTAATGACACTTGGAACAGACACCCTGTTTAAGTTTTCCTGACTGAATAACATTTTTTCCCCAAAGCAGGAGCTTGCGCTTAACCATGTTTCTGAGAATCTCCAACAGACTTTGAATAACCGTTCCTGACCAAAGAGGGGAACAGGGAGACCAGACCAGAGGACTCTCCTTTTGCTCTTCTGTTTTGTCTCTGTTTGTCTCTCTCATCTGTGGATCCACAGACGGAGCACTTCATCAGCCTGTACTGGGGGAGCGGGAGCGCCGAGGTGAGCCCTCCAGCAGCACGACCCGGGCCAACCCTACGTGGAGCAGTACAGGGATGGACCGGGTTCAGTTCAAGAGCCTGTACGTGCTGCTGGCGCCCTGGCTGTGTGGTGTCCCACCGCACCTTCACCCTGCTGAACCAGGACAGGGACTCCCTCCTCACCTTCCGAGAGCTCGCTGGCTGACCGCTCTATGTGGACCTGCCCAGTGGGGAGACAAGAGACTACCAGGAGCAGATAAGCAGCCTGAGAACAGGCCAGAAAACATGGAAGAGAAGTAGATGTTGCGGGAGGAACCTACCCGTCAAAAATGGAACTGTCAGCACATCCTCGGCCAAGTGGGCCATGGGAACATGTAATAATGGATTTTATTGAACTCTCTCCATGCCAGGGATGTCTTCAACAGAGTGAGGACCGCCATTCCTGAGGCTAAGGGGGGTTTCCTGCATCACATCTCTCCTGGGGATTGGGTCCTGGTCCGCGACC
Organism: Borostomias antarcticus; assembly: GCF_949987555.1. Taxonomy (NCBI): domain Eukaryota; kingdom Metazoa; phylum Chordata; class Actinopteri; order Stomiiformes; family Stomiidae; genus Borostomias; species Borostomias antarcticus. Next base: position 3,278,148 of record NC_140260.1, on the reverse strand, counting down.
ACAGACGAAGGAGCTGGAACTCGCCGAGGTGGCTCGGGCCGTACCAGGTTCTACTCACCACGCAGACAGCGATCTGAGAGGACTTCGTGGATCCATGCAAGCCATTGCCGACGGGTCCAAGCAGCAGAGGACGGTCCACCAGGGGATCGCAAACACCAGGAGATCAGAGGATGCAGCTGAACCAGAGGGCTCAGAGGCCAAAGCCATGAGCTGCCACAACTGTCCTCTCCTCTGACGAGGAATCGGAGGAAAAATGACCTTGCTGGTCACCTCCTTCTCATGATCGTTATGATGGCAACATGGAGAAACTCCACAGCCATGACCTCACAAGATGCACCACACACGCACACACACCTGCACACACTGCAACTAACATTGAACATAACTGATTTCAAACAACGCGACATTGAAGTTGCGATCTAGAAGAGAAGACGCCTTGCATTCCCCAGTGACATTCTATTGCCCAAAAGAGAAGTGTCACCTAGATGACTGTTGGATATACACTGTGAACAAGAGTGACCTTGACAGTCACCGCCACACTCTCCTCTCCTCTGATGAGAAATCGGAGACTGACCTTGCCGGTCACCTCCTTCTTGTGGTTGTGCACACTCTAAGAGCAAAGTACTACAGAACCCACTATTCTGAGGATCTATGTTAATTTTAAGACCAGTCCCTGCACAATTAGGAAAAATCAACCCAGTTATCAGCTCATTCAAACGCGCCGCATCTCTCTGCTGCTCACTGGACATGCTAACGCTAGCCTCATCTCCCTGCTGCTCACTGGACATGCTAGCACCGACTAATGACAACTTGCACGAATAGGCACTTTTTGTCTCATAAATGTAAACCTTTCCATTTAGTTTCTCTTGTTTTCTGTTAAACCTTGCGGGCAAACACTATTGTCGTTGTTGCTTATTACGTTTAGAACGCTTTACAATCACGTTCTCAGAAATCAACAACAGCCAATGAGATTTCACGCTTAGCATCAAACCCGCCTTTGTATTTCCACGATTGGTTGCTGATACAAATGAAACTATCAGGTTTGGTTGCGATAACATTGCGCTCGAGAAAGAGAGCTTTCGAATGATACCTCACATGACGGGGTCCAAATAACGACCGCGGTTCGGCTCGTTTCGAAAGAAGGCTAACTTATGGTGATTTTCGGAAGAATCTACAGACGCAAACGGACTAAATGAAGTAAAATAAACATCTAAATGCGTATTTTTGATGTTTTATTTCCACTGTTATGAAAGAAGACATGTTATGGAAGCAAACTAGCACAAAATCTCAAATTTGACCAGGGCGTTGAAAAACGATGTTTTCACCTACCGTGTCTCCCCTTAAGAGGGAGGATCCTGGTACAGATGTAAGAACATAAGAAGGTCATCTGACCCGCGTTATTCCAACGGACCGTCTGCGTCATTCCGCACCACCGCTCGTAGAGGGAGAAGTAATACTACTCATTGACCCATTGCTGTAGCTAATCTCGCACATTAGATGAGCCTACCTTCTCTGTCTGGTTGTAATTTAATTATTACCAACAAAGCCTATCTATCTATAGTATCTATATCTGTAACTGACGTCGGGTCTATATCTGTTAACTCATATGGAACAAGGTATCGGGAAAAGTAGAGGTTTAATACAGTAGGCTAACTAGCTAGCTAGCAGAGTGTTCTCATATGGAACAAGGCATCAGGACGAGTAAGCTAGCTAACGGAGCTGACTAGAGACTGTTCGAAATGGTTCACTCACTCCCTATTCCCTATGTAGTGTTACTCATAGTGAACTACATAGGGAATGATTGAACTACATACTGTAGGTAATGATTTAAAGGAGTAGTAAAGTGGAAATCATGTTTAGCCCTGTTTTAAGGTTACTTATGATTATATACAATGGTTCAGATCAAGAAGTTGACAAAACTAGCACTTTTGAGAAAGTTGATAATTGCTCTACCACCGTTTAGGTCATACAATGGATGTGGGTGGGCACTGTGAAAAATCATTAAAAAACATGTTAAACTCTCGATTTCAAAGACAAGAAGCTCACCGAGGGGGTAATTGGTGTCCGTTGGTGTTCTGACATAAAATTTGCCGCAAAGTATGAATCCTGTAGGGTTTTATTGATCATTTTATGAAATCCATTGATTTGTATTGACGCGACCGTTGTAGATATGTAGATCAATCCGCACAGGGGATTCAGGAAGCGGAACTACTTACGGTAGCTATTGCTATTGTTTATGTTGCTAGGCTACCTAGTTTGCGGAAGTTTACACACGTATGTACTGCAACTAAATAGTTCTATGCTAAATATTTAAAAAAGCCTTTCCAGATGAACTAGAATCTTACTTTATGGCGAATTATATGTCAGAAGGCCAACTAACACCTCAGTGGGTTTCTTGTCTTTGAAATTGAGAGTTTAACGTTTTTTGAATGATTTTTCACGGTGCCCACCCACATCGATTGTATGACCAAAACGGTGGTAGAGCAATTATCAGACTTTCTCAAAAGTGCTAGTTTTGTCAACTTTTTGATCTGAACCATTGTATGATCATAAGTGACCTTAAAACAGGGCTAAACATGATTTTTCGCTTTACTACTCCTTTAACAGTTTTTGGACCCTACTGTACATGGACACTGACACATTGTGTCAGGTATTCATGGACGCAAGCAAGCAGATGCGCCCAAAATCATGTAACTAAACAAACCGATCACTGATGGGAGCAGGTTGAAATATCAGGTAGTATTCAGGTTCCATGTTTAGTTGAATGATAAATTGAGGCCCCGGTGTTGGGCTTGCTACCATGTGATGTAAACACTATCGCGTGTAATTCACGTCATCAGCGTCTCCCTCTCCATGGCATCGTCGCGGTCACATGACCCGACCGACTACTCTCATGCTCTGAATGGACCCGTCTACTTAATCTGATTTGTGTCATTTTGTGCGTCATACTCCACCGCTTAGCGGAGGCTCTGGATTACTGGTACTTGTCCATTTGTATAGTCTTGCTCCTGCTTGACACTAAGGATGTTTCTTTGTGCTTTTTGTGCTTACTGTCTTTCAGTGTTCTTCTGTTGTCTGTATGTCTTTTACATAAATACTGAACTCGGCAAACCCAACATGACCCTACTAAGTATTGACCTGTCTTATTCTATAGGACCAATTTACACACAGTATTCATTCTTCAAACTCAGCCTATTTGCCTAATATGGATAATGTTAAAGGTCTAAAAATCATTCATGCTAATGTCAGGAGCCTTGCTCCTAAAATTGATTTATTTAGAGCCTGGGTGGCTGACCATAAATCCAGCATAATCACACTCTCTGAAACATGGTTACATAGCAATATTTCTGATAATGAAATCCACCTGGATAACTACTTACTATACAGAGCCGATAGACCTAGTAGAGCAGGTGGCGTAGCTACCTTTGTTGTCTCAAACTTTGTATCTGAGCGTCTAACAACTGAAGTTGATCCCATTAACTTTGAATGTCTTTTTATTAAGATCACTCTCCATGAAAATAAACAACTGATTATTGGAAACATCTACAGGCCCCCCTCTGCCCCAACTGATTCCACCAAGAGTATCTTAGCCACTGTTAATTCTCTCAGCTGCAAGAAAGAACTAATCATCTTAGGAGATTTTAACAGTAACTGTCTGGATCGCTCATCCACTAAGGACCGGACCCTACTAGGCAGCGCCAATCTTACCCAACTCATCAAGGAACCAACTAGGGTAGATCAGAGGTCCTCATCTCTCCTTGACTGGATTCTAGTTTCCAACCCTGATAGGATCGCTAAATCAGGAGTCCTACCCGACTGTTTCAGTGATCATTGTGTAATCTTCTGTGTTTGGAATACCAAGATTTCCTCCAAAATACATTAGAATGAGACATTGCAGAAACACTAACATTGATCTCTTCATTCAGGATGTACTCGCTATCAACTGGTAGCGATTTGAACTTATTCCTTTTACCGATGATGCATGGAACTTTTTGTATTCTGAGGTTATGAATATTGTTGATATACATGCTCCATGGAAAACTATTAGGGTTAAAGGTCATCACCTACCCTGGTTTAGCCCTGAACTAATCTTTTCAAGTTGAGAGATAAGGCCTGGGCAAAATATAGAACTAAAAACCCTATTGATTGGGAATTTTACAGATCTCTAAGAAATGTCTCTAAAACCAAAACCAGGCTAGCCAAATCCAACTATTTTAAGGACTGTCTCTCCCACGATTTTCACAGTCCTGGACAGTTCTGGAAACATATCAACAGTATTCTCAACAAATCTCACAAAAGCTCCATAAACTCGATCAGAATTGATAATGAAATTGTAAATGATACCTTACTGGTATCCAACTCATTCAATAAGCACTTTTCTACCATTGGAAGTACTTCATTCTCTGACTTCTCATATGCTTCTTCTGATACTCCAGCAAGTTCTAATGTTGACAACTCCTTCTTCTTTCGCAAAATTACACCTGTGGAAGTTTATCGAGTCATCGGTGAACTGAAGGATGGTGGTGCTGGACCTCATGGAATAGAGGCCAAGTTTATCAAGCTTGCTTCCCATATATTAATGTACCCTCTCACTAATCTATTCAATCTGTTGCTAACAACTTGTTCCATCCCCCACATCTGGAAATGTGCCAAAATAACCCCAATCCACAAAGGTGGCGATCCCCTTGATGCAAACAATTACAGGCCTATTTCAATTATAAGTGCAGTGGCAATTTTTTTTTTTGAAACTCATATTCAACCAGTTATCACAGCATATAACTGATTCCGACATTTTATGTCAATCTCAATCTGGCTTCAGACAAAATTTCTCCACCACCACTTCACTCCTCAAATTCACCAATGATGTATTTTCCTCCCTTGATAAAGGTCAACTAACTAGCTCTATCTTTATAGATCTAAGGCCTTCGACATGGAGGATCGCTTCCTACTGCTTGATAAGCTCTTCTCCATTGGACTATCACGACCAGCCTTATTATGGTTTAATGCTTACTTGCATAATAGGCATCATTGTGTTGCTCTTAATGGTACCTGTACCCAGTCAGACTACTTGGTTATGGAAAAAGGTGTTCCACAAGGTTCCTCTTTGGGTCCCTTACTCTTCTCCATATTAATTAACGATCTTCCGCAAATCTGCACCAGTTGTCACGTTCATCTTTACGCTGACGATACTGTAATTTACGCACCCCACTCCAACATATCGGAGATACAAAGCTCATTGTTATCAGACTTTGTTTTAGTTCAAAACTGGTTTCACAATAACAAACTCTTACTAAACAAAAATACATCTTGCTGTATGGTGTTTGGGACCAAACATAACCTCAATTAGGGATGGGCATCAATTATCGAAGATCGATAATTGATTGATAAGGATTTTGGTCGATCACAAAAAAAATTGCTCGATAATCATTTATCAATTCAGTGGAAATTAGTTTGTCTACATTCTGTGTGAGAAATGTATTTGTTGAATTAGTAGGCTACGTGATGACACAACAGGTTTCCGAAGTAACGGTATAGTTGATGCATATTAATATTTAGCCAGTCCAGCAGCAGCAGAACAGCCTAGCCATGTTGAAGACGAAGCCGGCAAAACGAAGTTTGGCGTGGGATCATCTTTATATTTAACAGGCGACACGGCTTAGAGTGTAGGCGTTATCAGAACACAAGAAATAAAGCTATTTTCAAGGAAACATGCTTTTTGTTATTTCTGCCTTAGGCGTTGTTTTAATAGGAGAAAAAGCTTATCAATTAATCGATAGTTGATTGTTAATTCTTTCAATTATCGAAAAATAAATTTTGATCCGTTTGCCCATCCCTAACCTCAATGCATGTAACAACCTGATTATTAACTGCCTGGATGGATCGCAACATGCACATGTAGACACCTTTAAATACCTGGGTGTCTGGCTGGACAAGGATCTGTAATCAGGAAAGTAAATTGCAACCTCAGTCTACTGTACCGGTCAGTAAACTGTTTCACCCTTCCAGTTAGGAAAATAATTATCACACAATTAATACTACCAATGATAAATTATGCAGACATCGTTTACCAGAATACCTCTGATACCCATCTACGTCCTTTATATGTCGCATTTAACAGCCTATGCAGATTCATCCTGCAATGTCCATATCACACTCATCACTGTACTTTGTATGAATCTCTCGACTGGCTACCCCCCAACTCGTGAATGCACTCTCACTGGCTACAGTTCATCTTGAAATGTATTTTCCTCACCTGTCCATCATATCTAAAACAATACTTTGTTCCATTTTCCTCATCATATTCACTTAGATTAACTCAAAATCCCTCCTTTATTGTTCCTAGAACCTCCAGGGTCATTGGGCGAAGGGCCTTCAAATACAAAGCACCGTCAGACTGGAACAACCTGCCTAACTCCATTCGCTCAATATCCTCACTTCATCCTTTCAAAACAGTTATCAAATCATCTGAAAACACAGTGCTCGTGCTTCTAGTCTGTGATGGGCTTTGGTCTATGGGTTGCTGATTGTGCCTGCTTATGTTTGACTGCCTACCTGTGCTCTCTTGTTTATTGTATTTTATGTGTTCATATGGTTGGTTGCTGGACTGTGTTTAGGATCCCCCTTTAAAACGAGGTGACTCACCTCAAGGGGCCTTTCCTCTAATAATAAAGTAAAGTATATATATATAAATACATATAGATATAAATGGTTGGAATTGTAATGATGTGCAAGTGTGGTTTCGTCAACGTTAGTGCTGTCTGATAGCCAGTTAGCTCACGACAGCAGCTTCCATAATATTAACGTGGCTAAGCAGTTAACATCACAACAATTATTCCTGTTGCTGGTGCTGTTAGTTCGACTTCTGTTTCTTGGGCAGGAACGGAGACAAACTCAAACTCGCAGCAAAACAGCTACAGCAATTATCGTAATGTTAGCTAACTGGATCATGATGGTCAGCGATGAGAGATGGAACTCCAGCCCGGCTGATAATCCTTAATCGCAGGGAGTGCATCAGTCAGCTGTGATCCTTGACAGTAGGCTACCAGCCATAACGTATGTTATGTCTGAATACAATCCAACGACTAATTCCCAATAAAGAATCCCTCCAGTGCACAAGCAACTTCCCCAAAGATAATAATGAGAAGCACAAGCTGGCAAGTGGAAAAGTTCAAGCATAGTTGTGTTTGGCTGAGATATGAATGGGACAACAGACGTAAAACTAGAAAATTTCCTGCAGAAAATGCGTGTGAATGCTGAGCAGCTGAACGGAATAGCAAAAGCATTGCTGAATGTGCATGAATGTGAAAAATCGGAAATGTCAAATGCATCACACCTGAACGGCTGAAAATCCTGGAACCTGAAAAACCTTGAAGCTTAGCTGAACTGTGAAACTGGCAGAATTGGAACTGCATTAACTAAAGAAGCTAAGAACTTAAATACTTATAAACTTTCAACCTGAGTAGTTTAAGCCTTGAACTGAGCCTTTAGCTGGAAAGATGAGCAATAGAGTAATACTGTCAAAGCTGAAAGATGGAATAAATGATGGAACGGATAGCTTAAGGCGAGACACGGCAGGTGAAAACATCGTTTTTCATTGCCCTGGTCAAATTCGAGATTTTGTGCTATTTTGCTTCCATAACATGTCTTCTTTCAGACTAGTGGAAATAAAACATAAAAAATACGCATTTAGATGTTTATTTTACTTCATTTAGTCTGTTTGCGTCTGTAGATTCTTCCTAAATTCACCAAAAGTTAGCATTGTAACGCAGTATGTCACACCGCGATCGTTGTTTGCATCATAGCAATCCATATATTTTTGGAAAGGTCTCTTTAACGAGCGTAAAGTTGTCACAACCAAACATGATAATGTTGTTTGTATCAGCAACCAATCGTGGACATAGAAAGGGGGATTTAATGCTAAGCGTGAAATCTCATTGGCTGGTGTTGATTTCTGAGAACGTGATTGGTTCAGATTCGTCACGTGACGTGCTGGACACTTCCTGATAGCTTTCAGCGGGACCTTTAAAAATCTCAAGATGCCGACGCCAATTAGTGTAAATCGCTCACAGAAAAGACGACAACAGTTGTCACTTGCAAGGTGTAATCGGAAAAAGGGAATGGAAGAGAAGGGAAAGCAATCGAATGAAGCAGACGGTGAAATTACTTCACAAAGTGCATCGATGCGCAAGCTGTCAGCCGGACAACAGGAGAGAGATAGCGGGAGTGACCACCGCGCCGCACAGCAGTGGCTCATTCATGTCGCGCGTTTGAATGAACTGATCGCCGGGTTGATTTGTCCCAATTGTGCAGGGACAGGGCTTAAAATAAACATTGATCCACAGAATCGTGGGTTCTGTTGCAGTTTGCTTCTAGAGTGCAGTTTGCGTGAAAGAGATTGCTACCGCAAAAGTGTGTATACATCTCCGCGCCTTGAAGACGCAACCAGGAACGATGTCGCATTTGATGTCAATGTGCGGATGGTGCTCTTAGCACACGAGTTAGGATTGGGATATGCAGCTCTCCACAAGATCAGCAAGGTGTTGGGGATTCCCAGGCTTCATCTTAAAACCTACCAGACAAGAAAGTGACAGGTAGGCTATGGAAACAGGACTGAGATAGATGTCTCACTGTCTCTCTCTCAAGGATTTGTAGCACATTTCATACATAGCCTACTGTAATGGCAACACAATGCACTTTATAGATAGAAGGGAAGGGGTGTGTGCATACTAATCATACCCCTAATAGGGGAAAAGTAAAAAAAAAAAAAAAGTTCTAGCTCTCTCTCTCTCTCTCTCGCAGTAACATTTGGCTTTCCCCGCAGTGTAGGCTATTTGTCTATATTATGGCAAGGCTCCACTGTTGCGTGTTGTAGGCTATAATATGGATGAAGTAATGACCCACAGAATAATATAGTGAATAATATTTCATTCAGTATTTTGTGTATTGTGGTCAGTTTTACTTTATATCAATAAAACACAACCAGATGAAGAGTTAGTGATATACTTCATTTTAAAATGTATGAGACAAATATGACATGACGAGAGTGACGGGTAGTCTATGGAAACAGGGTTAGATAGACCTCTCTCTCTCTCTCTCTCTGTCTGTCTGTCTGTCTCTGTGTCTCTCAAATCAAACTTGATTTATATAGCACATTTCATACATAATGTACATAATGGCAACACAATGCACCTTAGAGAGAGAAGGGAGAGGGTAGGCTATGTACTGTATATACTTATCCTATATCAGTATATTGTTGTCTTTTTTGAATTGCATTAATAAGGCTTGGTCAGATGAAGAGAATCACTATACATTTCATTTCAGTGGCAGAAATTGAGAGAGGGCTGGAGTCACTGCACAGAACCAGGGAGCAGGTCAGCAAAAGCTGAGGCCTCACGGTCAGTGTGAAAGGTAGGCGCAAGAGCATGAGCACAGCTAAGAAACTGAAAAGGCATCAGCAGGAAATGGATGAGGGGCCTACATATGGAGCAGGCATGGAAAACTAGGCTGTAGACAGGCATGGTCAACTAGGCTGTGTTATAGAGGTAGACATACAACAAACTAGGTTGGCAGTTCTACTGGTGGCAGTGTGTGTGTGTGCGCGTGTGTGTGTGAGAGAGAGACTGGTTCTATTCAGTTCATAAATGCTGTTATTGTCATCAGTTTTTATGTTTTAGATGTTCAATATTGTTGTTTCTAATGATTTGATTAGATATTGTGTCTGTAAATAGTGTTTTCCAACAAAATGTATGTAATCATATTTTAAAAGCCTGTTTTCTCTAAATGAGTTTTTTCTCATACTCTGAGATCAAAATCTCCACTTCAGTAGCACTTACATACACCAAACTTTCCAGTTGTACTCCTATCTATGTTCTGAAGGCTTTTACAGAGGGGTTTGTTCATATGTCATTCAAAGCCTGAATTATATAACATTTTATTCCTAAAAACATGGCGAAAATAGATTTTTTTATGGCTGTTGAACTATTTTCTGCTTTATGGAGTGATAAAAAGAGATATCAAAAATCCCCTCTGTAAAAGCCTTTGACTCTAATATGTCAACAAAATGAAACAATAATTTTTAATCTGGCTTTATCCAAACTTCAGATTTCTGTTCTGGAAAGTTATGCAAATTAGCGCATATTTGATGAGATGATGCCTAATTTGCATATTTAAACATAACATTTCATAAAACTTGTAATACAAAAAAACATTGTCTTATCATAAGTAATCAACTGGGTAATTATCATGGTGATACCTATTAAATCATTTTTTTAGCCTATTCACCTGGGGTGTCTCGCCTTAAGGGGAGACACGGTAGGTGAAAACATCGTTTTTCAACGCCCTGGTCAAATTTGAGATTTTGTGCTAGTTTGCTTCCATAACATGTCTTCTTTCATACTAGTGGAAATAAAACATCAAAAATACGCATTGCGATGTTTATTTCACTTCATTTAGTCTGTTTGCGTCTGTAGATTCTTCCTAAAATCACCAAAAGTTAGCCTTTTTTCGCAACGTCGTCCGGTCATCCCAGGTATCATTGGAAAGGTCTCTCTCTCGAGCGCAATGTTATTGCAACCAAACCTGATAGTTTCATTTGTATCAGCAACCAATCGTGGAAATACAAAGGCGGGTTTGATGCTAAGCGTGAAATCTCATTGGCTGTTGTCGATTTCTGAGAACGTGATTGGTTCAGCGCATCATGTGACACGTTTCCACATCCTGATATCTAATCCAAACAATGCCGTCTGTGAAGCGTTCTAAACGTAATAAGCAACAACGACAACAGTGTTTGCCCGCAAGGTTGAACAGAAAACAAGAGAAACTAAATGGAAAGGATTACATTTATGAGACAAAAAGTGCCTATTCGCGCAAGTTGTCATTAGCTGGTGCTAGCATGTCCAGTGAGCAGCAGGAAGATGAGGCTAGCGTTAGCATGTCCAGTGAGCAGCAGAGAGATGCGGCGCGTTTGAATGAGCTGATAACTGGGTTGATTTGTCCTAATTGTGCAGGAACTGGTCTTAAAAATAACATAGATCCTCAGAATAGTGGGTTCTGTAGTACTTTGCTCTTAGAGTGCAGTCTTTGTGAGAAATGGCTATCGCAAAAGTGTCTACACATCGACTCGGCTTCATGATACAACTAGGAATGATGTTGCATTTGATGTCAATGTGAGGATGGTCCTCTTAGCGCACGAGTTAGGGTTGGGGTATGCAGCTCTTCAAAAGATTAGTAAAGTGTTAGGGATCCCAGGGCTTCATCTGAAAACGTATCAGAAACATGACAAGAGGGTGACAGGTAGGCTATTGAAACGTGTTCCCTCTCTCTCTCTCTCTCTAGCCAATATCAGAAGCCTATACATACACAGTAGTCTCCCTCTCTCTACCTGTGGCATTTCTACATGCATCCATAAACTGACCAAATAAACTGTTTTAATTTCAGTTGCTGAAATAGAGAGAGGTCTGGAGTCCTTGCACAGAAGCAGAGAGCAGATTAGGCAGGCATATGCAGATGTGGACCCAGAGGTAGGTAAGATGACTGCCAATAAATGCAAAATGTTACAAAATTATTACAGTTATTGAGAATTATTACAATACTTCTCAATAACCAGCGTTCAGTGGACAACATGAAGGCGGCAATATGGGGTAGTCTGCTTCACTGTATGTCCACTGATGACAACCCCATGCGCACCAGGAACATATTGTGGTTTTAGGACAGTTTTGTGGACTGCAGCTGAGTGGGTTCTACAAACCAGCTGCTTAGAACAGTTTTGTGGACTGCAGCTGAGTGGGTTCTACAAACCAGCTGCCTAGAACAGTTTTGTGGATAGCTAGTGTGGTGCCATCTGAGGAGTGACTCTGTAGACCTATGACGGCGTAGCTTGATGTCTCCTATGGTGTTGCTTTTGACGATGGTTATATCACTTGTTTGTTTGGCAATCTATATTTAGCTTCTATTGGTGTTTACCCTGCATTGTTTACCACATCTTGTCCTGTGTATTTATGAATCAGCTTACTCTTCATGTTCATTCATTCATTCATCCATGTTTTCTCCATGTAAAACGCTTAAAAAAAAAATTAGATAATCTTTTTTCTCATGCATGTCCTCGTCAAATGTGTCTATCTTTGTCCATGATCTGTTTAACAAAATAGCTTTCTAAAAGTTAATGTTCTCTTCCCTACTAACATTGTCTCGTCTCTAGTCTCGTTTTACTAACACCCCACTCGTGGGCTGTACCTTGACGTGGTGAGTGGGCTTCCAACTAAACAGGTCTCTATACAAAATGTCTACTCCTGGACTATTCTGAATCCACAACATGCTGTGTTATTCAGATTTCAGTTTCTATGTTGTGTAATGTTGTTACTAATAATGTGATTGGATATTGTGTTTGTCAATATTGGTTTCCAATGCAAATGTATGGTTTTTTACAACACAAATTTTCAAAGCCCGTTTTCTCAAAATGAGTTATTTCTCATCTTTGGGACATCAAAACCACCACTTGAGTAGCACCTACATACACCTAACTTTCCAGTTTTGTTCCAATCCATATTCTGAAGGGTTTGGCCAAGGGGGATTTTTAAAATTTCATTCATAGCCTGATTTATATAACAGTTTATCCCTAAAACATGGCGAAAATTGGTCTTTTTATGACTGTTGACAGTATTTTCTGATTTCTGAAGTGAAGAAAAGAGATATCAAAAATCCCCCTTGGACATAGTTTTGAATAGGGATATGTGAACAAAATGAAACAAGAATTTTGAATCTGGCTTGAACCAATTAAAAAAATTGATGTCCCTAAATTATGCAAATTAGCGCATATTTAGCGCATATAATGCCTAATTTGCATATTAATCCATAAGATTTCAGAAAACTTGTAATACAAAAAAGATGCTCCTTAATGTGCCTAACAAACTGGGGGAGTTTGTTGGCGACACCTATTAAGGATTTTTTTTTCCTATTCACCTGGGGTGTCTCCCCTTAAAATCCTAACCAATTTCGAAATCGGGTTACATCACGCACATAAGGAGAATCTTAACAGATATTCTTCTTGCGCATCTCAAACAAGCATATACAGCAAGATTTAAAAATAACGGCTCAGCACACACTACAGGATCTTATCGTGCCCGAGGGAGCAACGAACCACTGGTCTTGCCATCTCACTTGTAAAGTTGGGACGTAATAATCTTAAATATCAAACATGTTTGATATTATCGGGCCCGCCCCGATGGGTCTGTGAGCCGATCGGGAGGTATAAGATTGGATCTGTAAACCCCTCACATTACAAGATAATCTGGGCCGATCATCGGCCCCGACCAACGTTCCAGACCAGATTTCTCCTCCGATTGTCGGGAGGGGTGATTCGGGGATAAATCGGCCCAAAAATCCTCTAGTCTGAGCCCGGCATTAGCGTGTAACATGCCAGGTCCGAAATGCATACTACCTGCTATATAGCAGGTGAAATGTAGCATGCTACATCAAAACTGTGCATACTGCATCTCGCCTGCTATATAGTAGGTACTATATAGCAGGCGAAATTGGCGAAAAAATGGCCGACAATGTAGCATCAGGGTTGCCAGATTGGTGTGATGGGCCGTGTCCGAAATGCCTGCTACTTGCTATATAGCAGGCGAGAAGTAGCATGCTATTTCAAAAATGTGCCTGCTACCTCTCGCCTGCTATTCTTGCCTGCTACCTCGCCTGCTATATTGTCGAAAAAAACGTCCAGAAAAATTATTTCTTTATCCAGGCATCTTAGTTTTAACAGTTTCATTATAGCAGAGCAGGTTATATTTGCTCGTATGTGGTATTTATTCTGTTCACAACTTCGCGATCGTACAGCCAGGCTACAGAGCTCCAGAAACCGTAGCCATAGCAGAGGAGCGGCCGGAACAGAATGCTCCTGTTGCGGTACCGGAACGCGGCTAATAGGGGATTTTATCATGGCCGAGTACCTGCCATCAAATCACCATTCTGTGAAATATAGTTTCGAAAAAGTATTTCTTTATCCAGGCATCTTAGTTTTAAGAGTTTCATTATAGGTTATATTTGCTCGTATGTTGTATTTATTCTGTTCACAACTTCGCGATCAGCCAGACTACAGAGCTCCAGGAACCCCTATGCCAAGCCGAGCTGCATCACATTGTGGCCGGCCCAGAGTCCTCTGCTACGGCTACGGTTTCTGGAGCTCTGTAGCCTGGCTGTACGATTGCGAACTTGTGAACAAAATAAATACCACATACGAGCAAATATGACCTGCTCCGCTATAATGAAACTGTTAAAACTAAGATGCCTGGATAAAGAAATAATTTTTCTAAACCATATATTTGACAGAAAATATAACCAGAATATAAACTAACCACAGGTTCGAGGTCTGGTTAACAGAAGGCCTTTTCGCCTCAGCGTAACGATGTAACCCACGCATTCCCGTCACCTGACTCAAGTAGCATGATACATTTTTCTCGCCTGCTATATCGTTTTTGTGGAGTAGTACTATATAGCATGCTACTTCTCGCCTGCTATATAGCAAGTAGCAGGTAGCAGGCTTTTCGGACACAGCCATGTTTTCCAGCCCAATGAGCGCTCAAAATCCGCCCAATGTGATTAAAAAAAACGCCCAAATATTATAGTATATAATATATACCTGTAGCAGTGCATGCTAAGAAAAATGCCTTTCAGTTGATATACCGAAAATAATAATAACTCATGTGGTAAACTGCAACACACGCCTACACACAGTCTACGAGAGAGAGAAAGATGCGTAATCCCATCAAATAGTCAAAATGATATAATGCAGGCAACAAATTATAATAACACATGAGAAGCATGGCTATATCAAGAATATAGGAACGGCGGTGTTGCGGTCATAGACAAGAGAGCAACTCAAGATAACAAGATGACAAGCTAGATAACAAGCTTTAGTGGTGACAAGAAACCGCTAGAGAACGTGACAAGTGGACTAGGCTACACAACTTCCAATGGTAGGTCTATATAACAACCTGTAATAACCACCCATGAATAGCCTGCCTGCTCGCCTACAATAACCGAGTCACTGGCTTAGAAGACATGCAACCGCTTGACTGTAAATTGCGCATGGATGGCTGCCTAGAAATTTGGAAACAGCAAGCAAGCATAACCTGCAACTAGTCATGAACAGAATGTAGCCCTTTGAATAACCAATTGTATGTAGGCTACTGTCTCTGCTGTAGCTAATCCAAAACAGCAGTTCGCAAAACAGACCAGTCAAACTGAGAAACGTAGCCTACATTAGTCTAAGCAACGGCAACCGTTTGTCAGACAAGCCTAGTAGCCTCACTGTAGCAGTGCTTTACTGCCCCTTGTGGTTGCGGGTTGTAATATGTTTTTTACCACCGCTGCTGCCAAAACTGTATGTTTGCAGGCGCGGGCGTTTACTTCTCAGGACTGTATATGTGCTCGTAATAATTAAATTACATACAGATGGAGAAAAAATGTGTTTGAGAACAAGGTAATAATAACAATAAAACATTATTTGCATAGCACATTTCATACAGATAAATTGAGCTCAAAGTCCTTTACAATGGACTTGGTATTTCTATTGTACTTTATGTTAGGGTTAACCTAACATAAAGTTACCCTACCCTAACCCTATGTTTGTCTACTCTCTGTGCTGTTGTATGGATGACTCTACTGAAAACCTACTGCAAACCTACGGGTACTAATACAGTAAACTGAACTGAACTGTGCATCTTCGCTGCAGAAACCCTAGGCCCATAGACATTCCATAGAGCCAAGTGCCTTGCCTTGGAAACCCTCGGACCCCAGACCTTCCTTACCTTGCCCCTGCAGAGGAAGGCCAGCAGGGAACACCATTGCTCCTGTTTGCCCCGCCCACCTCCCCCGACGATGGGCGCCCTCTCCAGGCCCATCAGACTGACGAAGCGAGCCGCCTGGCGAGGGCTCTCCAGCAGACGACCCGCACGCAGCACGCGCACGTACGAACACACGGGCCGGTTTACCCCATTCTCATCCTGCAATGCAAAACACACACACACACACACAGCATGTTTACAACACATGCACACACAGTATGCTAAAATGAACGTTCAAATGTCTCTCACACAGCAAATACATCTAACACATTCTAATCAGTCAAGAAGCAGACAGAACACAGGCCTGTGCGAAGATCTTGACCAGTTTAGACTGGTGTGAGGGCCGGATCTCCAGGAACTCTCTCCACCACTGCTTGGCATAGACCAGGAACAGCCTTTCTTTCTCAGCAGTCTTCTGCCGCTCCAGAGATTGCTGGAGAGTGTGTGTGTGGCACAGGCATTAGATATGGCTGGACAGTGTGTGTGTGTGTGTGTGTGTGTGTGTGTGTGTGTGTGCGCGCTTGTGCATGGCACAGGCATATGGCTGCACACCTACAGGCAGGCTTGGTTTATGCAGTCAGGGAATGTGACAGTGGAACCAGTACAGTAAGGTTAGTCCTATTGGTGCAGTCTAAATCAAGTGGAGTTAACTCCGGGTGTGTTGAAACAAGACGGCCAGGTGTGTTCCCTCACCTGCGTGGTGATGATGTCATCAGTCAGGGTCTCTGTGAGAGGCGGGTAGAGCTCCAGGCTTACACTGAGAACGCCAGCGGGAACCTTGCACTCACTGCCTGATTAGAGGACAAGCAGAAAGGTTTTCATCTGAGCACGCTTAATGATCTCCATCCCACAAGATATTGCATTGTGGCCAGCCAAGACAACAGTGTTCCCTAGTTTTTCACCAAAGTGGGGATTGGCAGCTATCTCCAAAGAGATCACTTTAAGATTCAACATTTAAAAAGGGTGGTTCATTATGAGTCTTCAAACTGAAATGTTCTGATACAAGACAATACTATTTTAATCACTGACAGCCAACTAAACCACACTGTAAATGGTTCATTCATATAGGCCTTTCGTGGCTCTGCACTTCTTATGCCCCTGCCATTTCACACAATTGTATTGAGGTGCAATAAAAATGCTCAAACGCAAATTGCTATTGGTTGGGTTTTAATAGCGCTACTGTCACGCTCCGCCCTGTTCCCCAGTCTGTCTCCTATAGGGGACAGGGATAGATTGACAGGGTGTAGACTGACAGACAGGGTGTAGACTGACAGACAGGGATAGACTGACAGGGTGTAGACTGACAGACAGGGATAGACTGACATGGTGTAGACTGACCGACAGGGTGTAGACTGACAGACAGGGTGTAGACTGACCGACAGGGTGTAGACTGACAGACAGGGTGTAGACTGACAGACAGGGTGTAGACTGACTGACAGGGTGTAGACTGACAGACGGGGGTGACTGACAAACAGGGGGGTAGACAGACAGACAGACAGGCTGGCTGATTTTAGCACTAAAACCTTTGAAAACCTAGGACTCCCAACATTAGGAGTGACATGAACATTATTAGTAGTACTAGTACACTACATTAGTAGTAGGGGTAGTCGTAGTATGAACATTATTAGTAGTACTAGTACACTACATTAGTAGTAGGGGTAGTCGTAGTATGAACATTATAAGTAGTACTAGTACACTACATTAGTAGTAGGGGTAGTCGTAGTATGAACATTATTAGTAGTACTAGTACACTACATTAGTAGTAGGGGTAGTCGTAGTATGTTGAATCCACTTATTGTAAGTCGCTGTGGATAAAAGCATGTGTAAAATGTCTGTAATATAATGTCTAAATCTTCTGCATGTTTCTCTCACCAACTCCCAGCAGCTCCAGAGCCAGGCAGGTCTTCCCAGTGGGGGCGCTGAGGACAGTCCGCCAATCCAGGAAGTAGGAGGACACCAGTGTGGTGTCGCCGGACGTGTCTGTCTTGATCAGCACCATTTGCACAGGATCACAGATGGACAACATGTTGGTTGAGTCCACCATCTTACTGCCCTCTCCTGCAACACAAAGGCCACTGTTTCCATCAATAATATGTCTATACAGATAAACAAACTTTGAGGTTGAGATTGCAGCTGCACCACCACTCGCAACCTTTAGAGGCAGCAGAACAAACCAGTTGTTCATGCAGACTTCTCAGTACAGTGAACGCAGGGCTGACAACCTGGTGGGGTACTGGTAGTAAGCCTGAACTGTAATCAATTAGAACCTGGTGTGGCACTGGTAGTAAGCTTGAACTGTTATCAATTAGAACCTGGTGGGGTACTGGTAGTAAGCTTGAACTGTTATCAATTAGAACCTGGTGGGGTACTGGTAGTAAGCTTGAACTGTTATCAATTAGAACCTGGTGTGGTACTGGTAGTAAGCTTGAACTGTAATCAAGTATTGACAGCAGAAAATGTCTCCCCTCCTGAGCGAAATCAAGGTAAAACTTTGAGGCCGAAGCCAGAAAATACTGCAGCTGTAATTGTGCCCCTTTAAATAGTTTTGAAATGCACTGCACTCTCTCCCTTATTGTTTTCTGGCTTACTACTCAGTTTGAAAGTTGTCCAGAACCTTGATTTTGCAAAGAAAAACAAGTACTGTACATATGTAAACATGTTGTCTCCCATCCAGTATGCATGCTCCCTTGTGGTATCAAGCCCCCTGCTTCTCATTAGGCGTTTTTATACAGATCCCACTAGATTGCCCTATAGAAGACCCCTCAATTTTATATCTAGCTCTACTAAACACATCAAGCTATACTCTCTGCGGATGTAGAAGGTACATGATTTCCGGAGTAAACTTGCCTGAGACTATACTGAGACACCAAGCAGAGTTTTTGATGTAAAAATCTAAATGAACTTGTCAAAGGAAAAATGCATTGGAAAGGTGCCCCTTTAGTGGTGGGTTCTGGGTACTACGGGGGGACTGACAGACTCAGTCACTCACTCAGTCACTCAGTCACTCACTCACTCACTCACTGACTCACGACGTGACAGCGGCCAACCTAAAGTCCCCCCCCTTCGGCTGTCGCCGGGTGGGGGACAAAAACACCAAGACAATGTGTTCTTTGTAAAGAACAAATAAGCAGCAATACAAAATACATCAGAGATGAGGCTGAGCCATTGTTAAAGGAGTAGTAAAGGGAAAAATCATGTTTAGCCCTGTTTTAAGGTTACTTATGATCATATACAATGGTTCAGATCAAAAAGTTGACAAAACTAGCACTTTTGAGAAAGTTGATAATTGCTCTACCACCGTTTAGGTCATACAATGGATGTGGGTGGGCACTGTGAAAAATAATTCAAAAACATGAATTTATCTAACATCTAAATCGTTAGATAAATACAGGTGTTAATGCATCTTGCTGTTGTTAGGAAAACAACACTTTTATCCAACGTTTATCTTTTTGTCCAATGCTCATAAGTTGACACATCTTGTTTTTCTTCATAAACTCAGGCGATGTATGAAATGTAACACAGTGTGTGGTGGACACATTTTAAATCTAACACATTTTAGGCATTTTAAAGGACCATGCTCGTTTTTGACAACCTGGACCTTATTTACGACATATTATAAGACGTTTGACTCACCGAGATCACTTTGGTGTAGTTCGGAGGCATGTAGAGGAAATTTTAAATCCAGCGCGAGCCAGTATATCCATGTAATGGCGGTGGTCGGGGCACTTAGAATGCAGTTTCTAAAAATCTATTTTCTGCCGCGAAACGGTTGTTTTCATCAATCTGTCTTGATGAATCGCTAGTTGTGCTTATATAGAGCATAGGCCTGTTGTGGTTTTCACATGCCATGATCTTTAGAAACGTCTTTCGAAACGAAATAGCTTCCTCACTTGCTCCAGCACGCATTGGCACAGCGCGCAATCGTTGCTCCAGCACGCTGTGCGCATGCGTGCTGGACCAAGTGAGGAAGCTATTTCGTGTCTAAAGACGTTTCTAAAGATCCTATTACAGAGGCATGTGAAAAACAAGGAACCAACTGTTGTCAACCATTCTTTGTCTAGGCCTATAGGGATTAAAAATAATTATCAAAATAGTTTTGATTTCATTTTGCTCATGAGTGGAGACATTTTCTGCAGTCTTGTTAACAGTTCAGACTTACAATCCTACACTAGGCTATCAGAGTCTCTGATCTCTAACAGGAAGAGGAAGCTGTACCCATGTATGTCTCTGATCTCTAACAGGAAGAGGATGCAGTACCCATGTATGTCTCTGATCTCTAACAGGAAGAGGAAACTGTACCTGTGCTGTCTCTGTGGATCTCCAGCAGGAAGCCCTCCTGCAGGTCTGGCTCGCAGGCACAGGACACTGGCTTGGAACGAAAGCGCTGGTTCCTGAAGTGCAGGTGGAGGGTGAATGTGGAGCACACCTGGCCAGGTAGGGGCTCCGACTCCTGCAGGTGCTCCAGGAATGCTTTCCCCCCCAGCACCTGGAGATAGAGGTACCTACACCCTGGGTTGATGTTAGCTGGGAGGAGAGAAGAGAGGAGAGTTAAACAGCCATCAGTCATTTTTACATCCAAAGATTATTTTGGAGAAAGTTGATGTTGTCCAAATGAAAGTTTGTGTAGGGAGAGGACATTTGAATGTAACTCAAAGTTGGACTTCTTAGTTCATGCAGATTGGTTTGTTCTGCTTACTCTTCTTTATCTGTGTCAGATCCTTGTTCATTAAGTAGGTAGCGGTCTTTGATGTGGATCCTGGCTCTATGTTAGACACGTCCTATCAAAACAAAAGAAAAAGAGAGTGATCTTGAGTTTGACAATATATTACAAGATGTGTTTAGAAAAGATCAAGGGTGAAATTACCCAAAAGCTTGCTGAAACTGAGGTACTATAATCATTAATAATATACAGGCTGTGTGATAGACACAATGCCATCTAGAGAACCCCATACATTTACTAATAGTAATACTGTGTTTTAATCAAAAACAAGAATAAGTTACCTTAGTGAACTGTAGATCCTTCATAACATCGTCTACGATCCCCCTTTGTCGCAAAGCTTCTAAGAGGTCCTCCTCAGATAGCGCCTGCCGTCCAGGACCCAGGTCCGCCCGCACAGTCGTCGCCAACACATCACGAATCTTCCCATGGATGTCCATCTGACATAGAGACACATTCACAAACTCCTTATCAACTGATCTCCAAAACATGCCAATCAAAACAGCACTAGGTCAAGGTCAAGGTCAACTTTATTTATAAAGCACGTTTAAAATCAACCGAAGTTGCACCAAAGTGCTGTACAATATATAAAATAAACTTAAACAAAAAACAGAATAAAGTGCACATAATCACAGAACAATAAAAGGACAGGACACAAAACAGGACAGGGGATGTAGGCTATCAGGAACTAATCCAGGGCCATATTTTTTGAGAATCTTTATGAGTCCTCCTATAGATAGATAAGCCAATAACATAAAGTTGAAGTTAAGGAAATGGTCCAAGTATGGCCAAGCTTTGTTCTAGTTTTCATTTGTGTATCAGCCCTGTGATGTGGATCCGCTCCAAAATGTAATGGTTTCTATGCATGGAGCTATAATATAACTGGAGCTATAATATAATTGGAGAAGGCATTGGAAATGGCCGACTATTCATTTCAATTAAAGTTGCTCACCGGCGCATAAAGCCATTTGACGTAGTGGCCAAAGCTTGGTATTACAAGTCACGTGATGGCATGTGGCCCAAAAGGCTCATTTCTTGCAGAAATAGAGCATTATAGATAGGGTTTAGCAGCGGAAAACTTTTTTTTTCTGGGTATCATTCAACGTCAGAAACCAATCTTTAAATGATCAAGTTTTAACTCATTGACCCAATTTTTTTGTTGAAGCCAACACCTGTATCAACCCGATTTTAGAAATGCTGTGAACGAGCCTCGGAGACGCTGGGCAAGCGTTCATGGTGAACTCGGCGGAAATCACGTCACCACAGGAAGACCCGCCCTACTCTGCCTCTGATTGGCTAGTTTATTCGACATTCAGGAAGTGATGTTTATTGATGTCAGTGACAAGCTAACAGCAGCAAAGCCAATAGCTCTGTTTTTAGCAACCAGCTTGCTATAAATTATCACGAAATGTTGTTACAAAATTATAAGAAAAGATATAGCGTGTAAGTGGGTGAATAACTTACCTAACATTACCTAATGTTACATTTGCTCATGTTAACGTCAACCATATCGATACTGTATATAGGCTAGGTAGCTAGGCTAACGTTAGCTCTCCAGTTAATATAACTAGCCAGATTAAGTTTACTGTCATGTCGAGAGCTGTCGATGAAACAACTTCTACAGCTATGCTATAGCCACCTGGGTCACTATTGACTAGCTAATGTTAAAAAGCAAGCAGTTCCAAGCATTTGACAATGAGCAAACAAGTAGTATGTGTACAATTCATGGAGATTGACCGATAGTCCGCCAAACCGATAGTGTCCTTTTCTATCTGCCCTTCTTTATCAGTTTTGCCGATAAATACCACATAGCAAATCCAAGTGCACCCTCTTTAGGGCTGGGATGACGCGTCAACATAGTCTGCATTATTGACTATGCAAGTACGTCGACTGGCAAAACGTGTGTCGGCACGTCACAAAGAAGTAAAATGGCTGCACCTGGTCAAAACTAGCGGAGATTTGTGTGTCCCTAGTGCCTCGGCGCCCTAGGCAATTGCCTTCCTGTTGTTAGAGTCCGCTTTACAAACCGTAAACATCAGAATAAACCTATTGTCTTTGTTTGAAACCAGCTTAATCGACCACTCAGCGTGTTCTTGAAATCTAAACTAAACCAAGTAAGATTTTTCATTCATAATTTGGCAACGTGTATGTTTGGGGCGACTTCTTGGTTTCAGCATGTTTGGGCCGACCACACGGACGCGTGGTGTTCTTTTCTCGAAGGCACGGGGGTTCAACCTCGGGGATGCTATCGTAGCTGGTAGGATTTTACCGTGAGGCCCTGCTCGGTCTGAGATCTTGCTGAAATCTGGTACGTCGTTTGAATCTAGTTTATAGTGGTTACTTGATTTGCTTAGCTGTGATAACTTGGACAATGGGTTTTATTTGCGCCGGTTGTTTCACACGTGTGTCCTGGTTGTTGCTAAAGCCAGCTTTTGAGCCGCATGCCCGCTTAAAAAACCTGTATATAACTTAACCAGGGTTTGGGTTTTTTGTTAGCGAAGCATTTACAACGTCCATCCATCCATCCATCTTCATCCGCTTATCCGGGGTCGGGTCGCGGAGGCAGCAGTTCCAGCAGGGGGCCCCAGACATCCCTTTCCCTGGCAGCATCAACCAGCTCTGCCTGGGGAATCTTTAGCCGCTCCCAGGCCAGTGCGGAGATGTAATCCCGCTACCTAGTCCTGGGTCTACCCCGCGGCCTCCTCCCAGCTGGACACGCCTGGAACACCTCCCTAGGGAGGCGCCCAGGAGGCATCCTCACTAGATGCCAGAACCACCTCAACTGGCTCCTTTCGACGCAAAGGAGCAGCAGCTCTACTCCGAGTCTCTCCGGGATGACTGAACTTCTCACCCGATCTCTCAGGGAGACCCCAGCCACCCTCCGGAGAAAACTCATTTTGGCCGCTTGTATCCGTGATCTCGTTCTTTCAGTCATGACCCATCCTTCATGACCATAGGTGAGGGTGGGGACGAAGATAGACCGGTAGATCGAGAGCTTTGCCTTTTGGCTCAGCTCTCTTTTCGTCACAACATTGCGGTAAAGCGACTGCAGAACCGCACCAGCTGCTCCGATTCTCCGGCCAGGCTCCCTCTCCATGGTTCCCTCACTCGTGAACCAGACCCCCAGATACTTGAACTCCTTCACTTGGGGTAAGGACTCATTTCCTACTCGGCATTTACAATGTTACAGTGCTAAATGGTGAAGTACTAACAGCGTTCATACTCATGAAAAGCCTTATCTCTTGAACTTTTGGTTTGGGATCCACATTGTGGGGGTTGCTCCGACTCGATGGAGCTTTGTTATCTGAAGCTCGTTGTTTTTGTTTTCTACTCCTGTTGTGAAGAGTACAACACGGAGATGGCTGTTAAACTTCGAGAACTTTAAAACCCCAGGTGATTTGCTATTTGCTAAGTAAGTTGTGAAGGCCTTGTTTTGTTTTGTTTGTTGGCTCGGGTGTGTGTTCGTGGCTAGACGGTGTCCACGGGTGTCTTTCGTCGGCGTGTAGGCTACGTTTGGCAGTTTGCTGCGTCCTGCGTCTTTTGTGTTCTATGTGAAGCTGAGGCTTCTATGTCTATCGGATCCATTGTATGTTTGAGTCTACACCAAGGTAGATCTGTATTTGTTGGTCTTGTATTGGGATTTGAGATCCTGTGTTCTGTTTTTGTTTAACTGTTAAACACATGTTTATGCTGGCTATGTTCTTAGTTTTGTGCTGGTTTTGGTTTGTGTTCGTTTCTGTGATTTAATTTTGATGCTGGCCGCGCTCTATGCTGGCTCATTTTCTTTTTCGGTTCATGCTAGCTGTCCTCTATGTTGAATCCTTTATTCAACCATATGTTAGCTCATTGTTCTGTTAATGCTAGCTCCCACATGCTGGCTAGTTCATCCACATGTTAGCTAGTGCATCCCCATGGTTAACTGTTCTAAACTTTCCTTTGTGTACACGTAGTGACTTCCTATTTCGCTGCTTGTGTGGAAAAAAAAAGCGAGAGACTTCCTGTTTTGAACAAGGGAAGAATTTTTTTTTATTTACTTATTTATTGTAATTTTAACAAATAGTTTTAATCTATATTTTGTACTCATGGGGTTTATTTTTCTTTCTTTTAAACAATAGAATGTGGTGCTTTTTGTCTGTGAACAGATTGCATTATGGGCTAAATATAGTGATTTCCCCCAGTTCATGTATGTTATCTGTTAAAGGAGTAGTAAAGGGAAAATGCATGTTTAGCCCTGTTTAAAGGTTACTTATGATCATATACAATGGTTCAGATCAAAATGTTGACAAAACTAGCACTTTTGAGAAAGTCTGATAATTGCTCTACCACCATTTTGGTCACACAATGGATGTGGATGGGCATCTTGAAAAATCATTCAAAAACATGTTAAACTCTCGATTTCAAAGACAAGAAACTCACCTAGGTGTTAGTTGGTGTTCTGACATCTAATTCGCCATAAAGTTAGTTTCTAGTTCATCTGGAAAGGCTTTTTAAAATATTTTGCATAGAACTATTTAGTCGCAGCACATACGTGTGTAAACTTCCGCAAACTAGGTAGCCTAGCAACATAAACAATAACAATAGCTACCGTAAGTAGTTCCGCTTCCTGAATCCCCTCTGAGGATTGATCTACACATCTACAACGGTCGCTTCAATACAAGTCAATGGATTTCATAAAATGTTAAATAAAATCCTACAGGATTCATACTTTGCGGCAAATTTGATGTCAGAACACCAACGGACACCAATTACACCCTTGGTGAGCTTCTTGTCTTTGAAATCGAGAGTTTAACATGTTTTTGAATGATTTTTCAAGATGCCCACCCACATCCATTGTATGACCAAAACGGTGGTAGAGCAATTATCAACTTTCTCGAAAATGCTAGCTTTGTCAACGTTTTGATCTGAACCATTGTATATGATCATAAGTAACCTTAAAATGGGGCTAAACATGCATTTTCCCTTTACTACTCCTTTAATGGTAGCAGTCAGTGGCTAAAGCAGTTACACTGATGATTCCTGTAATGTTAGCTATTTTGCTGCAATGGGTTCAACTTTTGTTTCTGGATAAAGGTCATGAGTTGCTGTTTTGCACTTCCCTTTAGGTGGTGAATAAGTAGATCCAGGACACAGTGGGTTATTTGGACATCTACTAGGATGTTTACCGCCAAAGTAAATAAAAGAGGCGACAGTGGGCATCCTTGGCGGCAGACTCTGCCAACTGAGAACCTATCTGACATAAAACCATTTGTGTTAACGGTAGCTAGGGGGTTGGAGTACATTAGTTTAACTAATTTAATAAATGTGGGGCCCAGATCCATTCTTTTAAGAACGGCAAACAAAAAATCACATTCTACCCTGTCGAAGGCTTTACAAGCATCAAGGGATACAATCACAGTGGGGTCGTCATATCTGTTCAAGTGATCTATCATATTCAACACCCATCTCACGTTACCAGAACCATATCTACCTTTCACAAAACCAGTTCGATCAGGTTTAATAATATCAGGGAGTAGTATTTCTAGCCTACGTGCAAGAACCTTAGCCACCATCTTGAGATCAACGTTGAGCAAACTTATAGGTCTATATGAGGAACATTCAAGGGGATCTTTGTCCTTTTTCAGAAGTAGACTAATGGAGGCAATTTTCCACGTGTCAGGAATCGAATCCTGATTGATCAGATCACTCAATACAGGCATAAATATAGGGCGAAGCTCAGGCCAAAATGTTTTGTAAAATTCGAGTGAGAAGCCGTCTAGCCCTGGTGCTTTCCCAGTAGGCATTGACTGAATAGCTTCCCAAACTTCTTCGTGTGTGAATGGGATGTTCAGGGCTACTCTGTCAGATTCTGATATAGAAGGTAGATATCTAAATAGGAGGTAATAATAACCGGGTCAGTATCTTGTGAGGTATAAAGGGATTTGTAGAAGTCACAAAAAGAATTATTAATATGTAAAGGGTTATAGCTAGTACTCCCATCTGCCAATTTAATTGCCTTAATAGATCTTTCATTTTGTTCTGTTTTCAGTTGATGCGCTAAAAGCCTACTGGGCTTATTGCCAAATTCATAATATTTTTGCTTAGTGAAAAATAATAGTTTGTTAGCATGATTAGTATGGTCCAGATTAAGTTTGGCCCTTGCTGATGCCAGAAGGTTCCAATTGAATTGACTGGGCATTTGCTGCACCTTTTCTAAACGTCGTACCTACTCCTCTAGATCCTGTCTCTTTTTAGCTCTCAATTTCTTTAGTGAAGAAGCGTACGATATGATATAGCCTCGTATAGTAGCCTTGGCTGCTTCCCATTTAGTGGCTGGGGAGACAGGAGAATGTTGGTTATCCTGCCAGTAATGTGACCATTTTTCTCTGATCATGGCACAGAAATTAGCATCCTGTATAAAAGAGGAGTTAAATCTCCATTGGCTCGTTCTGGGTATTGTTTCTAAATTTACATGGAGATGGAGAGGGGAGTGATCCAACAATACAATAGAACCTATTTGGGAGGACTGCACATTATGTATATAATTAGAGGGAATGAGGAAAAAGTCTATCCTAGAATATGAATTGTGGGGTCTAGAATAGAAGGTCTTTAACATTGGGATGTAATTCTCTCCATATGTCCACCAGTCCAGCATTCTTACACATGCCATTCAAGGCTGTGGATGCTCTAAAATTTGCAATGGGTGCAGTTGAGGACGTATCAAGGTCAGCATCTAAAATACAGTTAAAGTCCCCTGCAAGAATGCCAAAACCTTTACAGTGGTGATTGAACATCAGGACTATGTCTGACATAAATTTTGCAGAGTCCTCGTTTGGAGTGTAGATATTCAAAATAGTTAAATGCTGCCCTAGGATAAAGCCAGTAATTAGATTGAATCTACCTCCAGGGTCAGAAACTTGGCATTCAAGAATGAACTGAATTTTCTTATTAATAAGAATTGCAGTACCACGCTTATTAGTATCATAAGAGGAGAAATAGATCCGGCCAACCCACCCCCTTCTGAGTTTCAAATGTTCTAGGTCGGATAGGTGGGTCTCTTGCAGCAAGGCCACTGATACCCTTTGCTTTCTAAGGAAAGTTAAAACTTCTTTCTCTTAATAACGTGGCCAATGCCCTTGACATTCCAGATAACACAGTGAAATGGCTCATTCATGGTGGCCTGTTGGAGTACAGCAAGGTATTATTCTGGATACATGTGAACTGCTTCATTGCAAAACGAACAAAAACAAAAGAAACCTTATGCAACTTTGAATATGTGTTAAATGCAAAAGAACGTGCACGCAACATTTCCCCCCTCCCACCCCCCACTAAGAGTAGGCTGTAAACCTACTGTAGACCTATATGACGATTCAACTAGCCCTAATCAGCCTGCCTAAAAAAACGAAGGGCAGATGAACCGAATAGAATTGTAAGGTCAATATAAAAAAAAACAATACAAAAAATGTTATAAATGTAGGCTGTGTCATGAACCAGCAGGCCAACCTATTCTTTAGTTACTGTAGCTTAGGCTATAAAACAGTTTGTGAGAGTTGACAGTACGTAATTAAAAGTCTCAAGTAACCAAATAGTCAACAGTCTCACCTATCATGTCCGGTAGATTTGGCTCAGGGTGAAATGACACCCCTTCTTGATAAAAATGGAAAACAAAATACTCCTCTTGTGTAGTCATGTAAAAGTCCAACATCAAGACGCAAATCACTTCCTGAGATTCTTGAGGAAAGTGTCCGCAGACTTTGGGTCATCAAAGAAGCGCAGTTTACCCTCGTGCAGACAGCGGAGCCGTGCAGGATAGGCAAATCCACGGTACATGCCACGGCTGGAAAGAGCTTTCCCCACTGTCTCGAACTCGTGCCTCTTCTGCAGGATAGCCGCTGATAGATCCGGGTAGAAACGAAGCTTGGCCCCGTTGAAATTGACTGCTCTCTTGGATATCGCAGCCTTCAAGCAACCTCCTTATCCGGGTATCTCAGGAAGCGAACAAGCACACTCCGAGGGGGACCACCAGGTTTGGGTGCGGGAGCCAATGATCTGTGAGCCCGTTCAATGTCGAGAGTGCAGCCCTCCCCGAGGTCCAGCCATTTCGGTAGCATGTCTCGGAGAAACTTGGTCAGAGAGCCGGGGGTCTCCGAGCCTTCGGGCAGACCAACGATTTTCAGATTCTTGCGCCTCCCGCGGTTCTCTAAATCGTCACATTTAGCTTGGAGCAGGTTGACAGATGTCTCCAGGGTGGACAGCCGGGCCTTGCATGTTAATTTCAGTCAGTATCAACTCCATATTGGATTCTTCCATGCTACGCTGTGCTTGGTTTTGCTTCTTGTCGACGAAAAGATCGGGAAATCTTTGTCAGGCTGAGATGTGGACATGACACGGGCGTACTTGACGTTATTTGAACAATCTTAGATTGAGGTTATAGGAGGTTTATCACTTAATTAGCGATGGTTTCAGGAGAGCTCAGGCTTCAAGCTGCCATCTTCCTCCGGGTCACGTGACGCCTTTTCTATGGTTATAATTTTGATTATTATTATTCTTTTGTAATTGTTCTTAAGTGTATTGGAAAGTGTTTGAATACTATAACAGATATGCCTATGCTGCCTTAATGTTTATGGAAAAAGTTAAATGTAATATTAATTCAATTCAAGACCTTAATGAAGTATGTGCCATTGCCATTGGGGATTTGGAATATTTTGATACATAATCTGATGTTTCTAATTTGATTTTAAGGGTTTTCCTCTAAAACAAAGAGTTTTTTTCCCACTCACTCATGAATGTGAAATGTGTATTAGATTAGTAATCATGTTATCTTTTTACCTTGCTTATGCCACATTTTGTTGAGTTTTGGCACATGGTTTGCATGTGGTAAGAAAATAATCTTGAGTTTGTTAAATAACCTTGAGTTTGTTAATCTTTATTATGCTCCACCTAGTGGAGAATAGATTGCTTCCTTTCCATATGTGTAGAATTAGGTTTTTACCAAATCTGTTTGATTTTTATTATGATATTTCATAATTTGATTTTCCACATTGTTGATTCTTTCATTTTTATTATAGTTGTGGATGTTTAATCAAATGAAATTTAACTATCACCAATGTGTTACTTCCAAGTTGTTTATTGTTTTCCTACAGACCTCTGTGAACCTTCCTTTTCATCCGTTCCCAGAGAATCCCTCTGTTTAGATAGACTGTGACGTCACTCCCCTTTACCCTTTGTCTCAGTGCCCGTCACCTCCCTCTATAACGAAGTTATAAAAGAGACTGCACGACAGAGTCCCAGTACTCTGGACTTGGATACACTTCCTGTTTCGAGTCCGAATTTGCAAATCGTAACAGAATAAAACTATTGTCTTTTGTTTGAAACCAGCTTGAATCGACCACATCGCGTGTTCTTTGAAATCTACCTTAAACCAAGTATATAAATACTTTCATAACAGCGGCGTGCGCCATCGTACGACGTCATACGACATCATACGAC
This sequence comes from Borostomias antarcticus, assembly GCF_949987555.1. Classification (NCBI taxonomy): domain Eukaryota; kingdom Metazoa; phylum Chordata; class Actinopteri; order Stomiiformes; family Stomiidae; genus Borostomias; species Borostomias antarcticus. Next base: position 3,248,124 of record NC_140260.1, on the reverse strand, counting down.
ATTGTGGTGGAGGCGGTCTGCGGGTGGCTTTAGGCTCCCGAAAGAAGCAAACGCATTTCCCGAAATGCTTCTTAGCCAAAGACGATCTTTCGTTAAGAAGGTTTTGTGGTGTTAAGAAGGGTCTTGGGCGTTCTTAACACCTTCTTAGCGACCAAACACTTGCAGATCCAGCCGTGTCAGGCAAAAAGAGATATTCAACCAATGCGCACTGTCATAGAGTCTACCTTCATATTTTCAGCTTGTTGTGTGCATATTTAGTTAAATAAAATAAATAAATAAAAACGACTACAAATCATCACTATGAATTCTGTGAAGTGTCGCCCTGAAAATATTGCTTGGCGACACCTCGTCATTGTATGAGAATTCCATATAACTGTACCAACGTTATTCTGAGTTGGGTAGGCTAGCTGCGGGCACTATGCCACACATTCTGTTGAGCCAGGAATTGCAGGGTTATTGTCAAAGTTTGCAACCCAGTAAAAAAAAAACATAACGCCGTTGGATTTGAATACCGGAATTGTTTAGAGGACATTTTCAGTTACACATTAATTCGACAGTGTTATTACCAAAAATTATCTGGTTTTGTACATTTACGTTTTTAGTAAAGAATTGGTGACGCTGTCGCCTCAGAGTGGGCGTTAGCACACACTCTTCCACTACTACTACTAGCCTACTACTACTAGGCTACTAGTAACGTTACTACAACTGCTGCTGCTGCTACTACTACTACTGCTAATACGGCTGCTACTACTACTACTACCACCACCACCACTACTACTACTATTACTACTACTACTACTACTACCACCACCACCACTACTACTACTACTAGCGTTTCTACAACGGAGAGTAAGAACACTTGATTCCGATTGGCTAGAAGCCGTGGCAAAATACTCTGTAACCCATGGCTGCGACCGCATAACAATTAGTATTAATGCGCCGTCAATCTCATTGACGAGACCATGGATAAAATCAAGGGGTAGGCTATGCTTTGCGTAGCAACCACTCGCAGCAACCTCACGTTTTTCGTATCCTATTACAATAACACACTCATCAGTTCGACTCCAACACTTCCACACCCCTACCAGCAAAAACGAGTGCTCTGGAGAACTGTTTTAATAACTGCACCATAGCTGGAAATATTCAAATAAACCACCCGAATTATGCCTTATGGTTCATGTGAAGAAGGCCAAAAAAAGGCGAGATAGCCTATGTTGCCTGGCAACCATTTAATTCAGAACTATAGCTATCGCGGAAGATTTAGTAAATACTAAAATGATAAGAATGATCGGTAAATAAATGATTGAATGTTAAAAATGTGTGTTTTTTGTGAATATATAAATGTAGTAACCATTGTAGATAAGCAATTGACCACTCGAGGCAATCTCCGCTATCGCATCGGGCCTAACAACGCCCCGTAGCTGTGGTAAAATCCCGTGTAACCAAGCCCCCAGGATTCTAAATCTAAAGTGAAACCCTATTGAACCGCGCCATCTTGGCTAAATTTGTAGTCATTTGGCTATTTCCGGTGACTTTTGTACTTGCGCAGTTGTGCTTTTCCGTCCTACGCGCGTCCACGAATAAGTTAACTTCTGTGTGAAATGAAATGAAAACCGGCTTGCATATTAACCTGTATTTGTCAAATATATCCATTGGAGACATAATTTTTTATCCAGGCATCTTAGTTTTAACAGGTTAATTATAGCTGAACATGTTTTGTTTGCTAAAAGATGGTATTCATTCCGTTTGCGATAACGTTATTGCAGCCAGGCTAAATTCCTCCAGGGAGCCAGTGACAGGCGAGTTGAAAAGCTTCACTCCCCGCCAGCAGGAGCTTTGGCCGCTGCTACCGCATCTCAGATAACCTGCTGAGTTCGTGGCTGCTATTTCACATTCGCCCTTGATCAATCCCAATACCAATCCATGGTAATAATGAATCAATCTTTCAGATCGACAGTGCTGCATGCACTCGTGGATTGTCTTTTAATCCTGATTTAAGCAGTTTCTGAGACTATAGAAAGCTTTTATTTTGAAATGGCACATCAGAATCTTGTGAAACTCCACAGGTCAGACCCAGAGGGGGTCTACTACCACTGTGTATCATAGAACCCGTGGCATTTTGGGTAGTTTTCTTTTAATCCTGATTTAATCCTAATTTAAGCAGTTTCGGAGACTTTAGACATCAGAATCTCTTGAAACTCCATGAGTCAGACCAAAAGCGGGTCTACTGGCACTGTGTAGCATAGAACCCGTGGCATATTGGGTAGTTATATTACACAGTGCCAGTAGACCCCCTTTTGGTCGGCCTCGTGGAGTTTCAAGAGATTCTGATGTGGCATTTCAAAATAAAAGCCTTCTAAAGTCTAAAAAACTGCTTAAATCAGGATTAAATCAGGATTAAAAGAAAGAACCCGTTATGATACACAGTGGTAGTAGACCCCCTCTGGGTCTGACCTGTGGAGTTTCACAAGACTCTGATGTGCCATTTCAAAATAAAAGCTTTCTATAGTCTCAGAAACTGCTTAAATCAGGATTAAAAGAAAACTACCCAAAATGACACTCCACGAGTCCGACTGGGAGGGGGTGTCCTACCACTCTGTAGCATAGAACCCGTGGCTTAAGTAGGTTTCTTTTCATCCTGATTTAATTCTGATTTAACAGGTTTCTGAGACTTTAGAAGGCTTTTATTTTGAAATGGCACATCAGAATCTCGTGAAACTCCACAGGTCAGACCCAGAGGGGGTCTACTACCGCTGTGTAGCATAGAACCCATGGAATCTTGGGAAGTTCTCTTTTAATCCTGATTTAAGCAGTTTGAGACTTTAGAAGGCTTTTATTTTGAAATGCCACATCAGAATCTCTTGAAACTCCACGAGTCAGACCAAGAGGGGGTCTACTGGCACTGTGTAGCATAGAACCCGTGGCATCTTGGGTAGTTTTCTTTTAATCCTGATTTAATCCTGATTTGAGCAGTTTGAGACTTTAGAAGGCTCTTATTTTGAAATGGCACATCAGAATCTCGTGAAACTCCACAGGTCAGACGCAGAGGGGGTCTACTGGCACTGTGTAGCATATAACCCGTGGCATCTTGGGTAGTTTTCTTTTAATCCTGATTTAATCCTGATTCAAGCAGTTTGAGACTTAAGAAGGCTTTTATTTTGAAATGCCAAATCAGAATCTCGTGAAACTCCACAAGTCAGACCGGGAGGGGGTGTCCTACCACTACCATAGCATAGAACCCGTGGCATCTTGGGTAGTTTTCTTTTAATCCTGATTTGAACCTTTTTTAAAGTCCCCCGCAGACCGCCTCCGCCACGATGTCGTACGACGGCGCTGTGTCCGGCTAGCCCCGCACACAGGCTGCGACATTCGACGCATTCTGGTGCACTTTAAAAAAACAAATCCCACTTGATCAGTCAATGACAAATAGCCAACAACCTCGCAATGGGTAAATAAATCTTATAATTTCTTCAATAAAATAATGGTGATAGTAGCTAAGCTATAGCCTTACAAGTGATTTTGTATCTTTTGGAAACAATTACTTTGATGCTGTATCAGTCACATAACCGTTTTTGTGTCTGTTTCATTAGGCAACATTGTAGCTAGCCTATCTGGCACTTGCAACATTGTGCTAACGTTAGCCTAGATAACATTAACGGACCTTATGTATGTATGTATGTATGTTATGTAACATAACATAGTTAACAGACGTTAGTATAGGCTATGTAACTTTATGTTATGCATCAACCGCAGTGTTTGAGTGTCTTATCAAGTAGGCAACATTTTATGGCAAACCATTGTAACTGGCACTCATAACGTAGCTAGTGCTACATAGTTACTAGGCTAATATGTAGCCTAACGTTTGGCTATGCATCAACCGCAGTGTTTGAATGTCTGTTTTCAAGTAGGCAAAACATTGTACTGTAGCTAACAAGAACATCTGGTGTAGACATTAGTAATATGCACCAACCGCAGTTGTTGTGGTTGTTTTCAAGTTGGCAACAGTATATAGTTAACAAATGTTAGCAGGCAAATTAGGCTATGTATAAGACATCTAAGTATCAATGAGCATGCCACATAATGCCATATGCCTACAACATTTTAGCAGTGTAGCCTAAATGCAGGTCATATTATTCTTGATTTTATTAAGACACACACAACATTTCTCCCACACAAGCTAAATATTTACTATTGATATTGTTTTGTCCCTTTTCCTTGAGCAAAACAGATGCTTGGGGGGTAACAGAGGACCTACATTCTCTGTGACAAGCTGGCTGCATACTTCAGCTCCACAGAGGGCAGTTTGGCCTGGCAGGATGGAAGGGTGTAGCCAAACCAAGCCCTCCTCTCCAGCCTACACCACCAGGCAGTAGGGTTGCACGGTATACCGGTACCAGTATAGTACCACGGTACTAGAGTTTTGAAAACGGTACTATACCAGCATTTAAAAACAAACGGTACTTTTATATATTTTTTCTATGCAGACAAATTGGTAAATTGGAGCCTGTCTCTTTAAGCACGGCGAGCTCAGCGAGTGTGACGTAGTTGCAGAGGCAGAGCCGCCTCCCCCTCCCACTCGCATGCGGAGGAGGAGAGACAGAAAGGAGAAGTCGCGTATTACACAGACAGAGCGGGTTGAAAAGACAATACAGAGAGATGGCAACTGAAGAAAAGCCCGTACTCTTGGAGAAAATGGGGGCCCGAAGTACGGTATGGAAGTATTTCGGGTTCAAACCCAACGATAAGGGCGAGCCACTGAACCCAGATGCACCGCAGTGCAAGCGCTGCTACAAAGTGTGCCTCGCTAAAGGAGGCAACACTTCGAACTTATCGAAACATTTGAAGGACAACCACGCGGACTTGTTCCGCGACTTCAATAAAGAAAGACAGGTGATAACTTTGTTCACCAGTTCACTGCACTGTCATGTCAATGAAAGAAGTACAGAGCCTCTCCCAGCCCCGTAGTAAACCTAATGCAGCCTACATACAGAGTTAAAACATGTCCATGGTTAATCAATGCAATTTAAAAAAAAAAATACAAAAATTCTTAAAATATTTAAATAAATTCCACAGACTAGAATATAACTTTAATATATTTTTATGTATTTTAATATTATTTAATGTTTCATATATATTATAAAGCATTAAGGCAATTAATTATATGAAACAATTATTATTATATTGAAACACACTTTTGTAAAACATTCCATTAGCCTACAATATCTAATCCTATCCTACAGGACTGTCTCAGAAAATTAGAATATTGTGATAAAGTTCTTTATTTTCTGTAATGCAATTTAAAAAAAACAAAAATGTCATATATTCTGGATTCATTACAAATCAACTGAAATATTGCAAGCCTTTTATTATTTTAATATTGCTGATTATAGCTTACAGTTTAAGATTAAGATTCCCAGAATATTCTAATTTTCTGAGATAGGATATTTGAGTTTTCTTAAGCTGTAAGCCATGATCAGCAATATTAAAATAATAAAAGGCTTGCAATATTTCAGTTGATTTGTAATGAATCCAGAATGTATGACATTTTTGTTTTTGTAATTGCATTACAGAAAATCACAATATTCTAATTTTCTGAGACAGTCCTGTAGATGATAGAATGAGCCTCAATTTATTTTTCTATTCCATTTAATGTCTTTCTTTTCCGTTTAATGTGGCCTATAGTTTCAAAACACAAACCTTTTGAACAATGAAACAAGTAAAATGAAGCAATGGCATACAAATTAAAATGACCATGTTAATTAAAATACTGTACCCCCTCCCTCCCCCAATTACAGAAGTCTAGTGCTGCCGGCTCAGAGAGGGTGACACCACCCACTCAGAAGCAACCTACTCTCCAAGATGTCTTTCAACAGCATATTAAGTACCCAAAGGACAGCAAAGATGCTAAAAGGCTCAACAGGGCAGTTGCAGAGTATATCTGTATGGATCAAGTGCCAATATATTCAGTAGAGAAAGCTGGGTTCAGAAACCTTGTACATAATTTGGACAAAAAGTATGACCTCCCGTCAAGGAATTTTTTCATGTATAATGAAATTCCCAAGATATATGACGAGACAAGGTCTATGATCAGTGCACAGCTAGCAGCAAAGCCTTTCTTTGCCTGCACTACAGACCTCTGGACGAGCAGAACTGCAAGTGCATACATGGCTGTAACACTCCAGTATATTACAGAAGCCTGGAAAATGGAGTCCTGGTGCCTAGGATGCTCTGCATTGCAGTCTGACCACACAGCTGAAAGTCTGAAGGAAGCCCTGGAAGATATTGTAACAGAGTCATGGGGGTTGGATATGACCAAAATGTCTGGTATCACAACAGATAATGCTTCTAATAACCGCAAGGCGTTTGCTGACTTCAGCTGGATACCCTGCTTTGGCCACAACCTGGATTTGGCTGTCAAGAAAGCCATAGCGACAGATCGCGTGGCTAGCTCTCTGTCCCGACTCCGGAAGACCATCTCTGCCTTCTCCAGGTCCAATAAGATGACAAGAATGCTGAAAGAGAAACAGGCCTCTTTAAAGCTACCACAGCATAAACTAATTCATGATGAGCCCACCCGCTGGGGTTCCACCTATGACATGGTGGAACGATTCTGTGAGCAGCAACAAGCCGTCTCTGCAGTTCTGGCGGATGATAGAAAGAAGTGGCACCTGATGCCCAAAGACTCAGACATGACAACTCTGGAAACGGTAAGGGATGTCTTGGCTCCACTCAGTGAATTCACAGATGCCCTAAGTGGAGAGAAAGAAGCAACTCTCTCATCAGTCCTGCCACTCATATGGAAGATAAGAGCCTGCCTGGAAGATGAGGAAGGTGACAGTCCACTGACGCGGGAAATGAAGCACAATAGTAAAGAAGACTTTGAAAAGAGATATGATGAGTACAATCTGAAGATGACACTAAACATCGCCACATTCCTAGATCCAAGATTTAAAAATATGTTTGTTACTATGGAAGAAGAAGTTAAGAGAGAACTTCTCCTAAAAGTTGACACAGTTCATCTTCCTAGGGAGCCCAGCCAGAAACAAGACGAGTCAGTGGATGACGCAGCAGGAGCATCTACATCAAAGAAGAAGAGAAGTGACCTAAAGAGTTTGCTCTGCAGTATCACCTCAGAAAAGAAGGGGGCAGATACTAGACAGGATTCTGCCACACCCATGACAACACCCAGTGATAAACTAGAAGGAGAGATGACTGATTATAGACAATTAAGAGAAATCAGCCCTGCAGAGGACCCCCTGGTATGGTGGAAGCAACACCAGGTAGAGCTGCCCATCTTAGCTCAGTTTGCAAGACAGTATCTGTGTATTCCAGCATCAAGCTGTGCATCTGAACGTGTCTTCAGCACATCTGGGAATATCTGCAGTCCAAGGCGTTCTAGACTGACCGAGGAAAATGTAGACATTCTTGTTTTCTTGGCTAGGAACCTGAAAAAAGAAAAACAGTGATAGCCCGCCAGCCACCCTAGGAGGAGTTTTTGCTGCTACAGTATTTTATTTTACATGGTGACTTTAATTTGAATGGCATTGCTTTATTTTACTTGTTCTCACTGTTTTAAAGGTTTGAAAATTTTAATATCCCATGCCAATTATTTATTTTATTCATCGTTGTTATTGTTCCCAAAGTCTGGTTTAAAATAAAGGAAAATGTTGACATTTGAGAGTGTTCCACCTTTTTACAAAAAGTATCGAAAAGTATCGAAAAGTATCGAAATACATATTGGTATCGGTATCGAAACAGAAATTTGGTATCGTGACAACCCTACCAGGCAGTCCCCCTCACCAGCCTACACCACCTGGCAGTCCTCCTTCAGCCTACACCACCTGGCAGTCCTCCTCACCAGCCTATACCACCTGGCAGTCCCCCTCACCAGCCTACACCACCTGGCAGTCCTCCTTCAGCCTACACCACCTGGCAGTCCTCCTCACCAGCCTATACCACCTGGCAGTCCTCCTCACCAGCCTATACCCCCTGGCAGTCCTCCTCACCAGCCTATTCATGGGTTTCAAATATAGTCCTAGACCTGCCATATTGGGGACCAACACAAGTGTTTCAATTGATCCGATTGGCTCTACTGCATAGCATCCTATGGAGTGGACCTAATTTATTCATTTGAAACGCCTGTGTTGGTCCCCAACATGGCAGATCTAGGACTACATTTGAAACCCATGAATACTATCTGGCTCTCCTCACCAGCCTATACCATCTGGCTCTCCTCACCAGCCTATACCATCTGGCTCTCCTCACCAGCCTATACCATCTGGCTCTCCTCACCAGCCTATAGCATCTGGCAGTCCTCCTCACCAGCCTATACCACCTGGCAATCCTCCTCACCAGCCTATACCACCTGGCAGTCCTCCTCACCAGCCTATACCACCTGGCAGTCCTCCTCACCAGCCTATACCACCTGGCAGTCCTCACCAGCCTATACCACCTGGCACCTCTGTGACAAGCTGACTGCTTTCTTCAGCTCCCCAGAGGGCAGTCTGTACGTGGGGATGGAAGGGTGTAGCCAAACCAATCCCCCCTCACCACTACAGACACACACACACACTCTCTCTCTCTCTCTCACACACACACACACACACACACACACACACACACACACACACACACACACACACACACACACACACACACACACACACACACACACACACACACACACACACACACAACCACCACCACCAGCAGTAGTATCATTAAACAGGTTGCCTGTTTCAATATCTGTGTGGTCTGAATGGCTCTGTGCTACTAACCCTGCTCTGCCTTCCCTCTGCCTTCCCTCTCCCTGGTGCCTCTCTCTCTCCCTCCTATCTTCTAACCAGGTTCAGTGGATGCCCCACTGTCACCAGCAGACCTCACGAAGTCCGATAGATACCCCTGTGACTACTGTGGATGATGTAGCATGTCCGTAGAATATTCTCTCCCCTATGATGTTTTTAGCCTCTCTCACTCTGAAATGTAATTCAATGCAATGTATTGCTTCATAAATGTTCTTAGCCGGTAGACAAACATACTCCTGGAGCTTGCTCGATCGCCTTGTTGAGAGGGGTCAGGGAAGAATTTTTACAGCTCACTTATCTGGCCCCCGGGTGATTACTGTTTTTTTGCTTCCCTCTGGAATATGTAGAGAGTGGGTCGTCTGCCCACCTCCCTTGTTCTCTGTAAAGCGCATTGTGTTGCCTCTGGGTATGAAATGCGCTATACAAATAAAGCTTTGATTGATTGATTGAAACAATAAATTCATGATATAAATCCATGCACTCATGCCATTTTTTATTAAAAATGAACATGACTACAGTTATGCTACTATGGAAGGAGTATTGATTTAGCAGTTTCGTTTTTTGGTCATAGTTCAACCCCAGGATTATTTATTATAGCTATGTACATAACACACCCTGTTATTTAATTGCACTGACTATGTCATGGACACAAACAGTCATGGGATGGGATAAGTAGGGAAGGGATGGGATAAGTAGATGAGGATCATACTGATAGATTACAGATAGTAATGTGAATTGTCCGTTTGGGAACCTTTACGTCTAGTGGAGTACCTAGGACTGGACTGAGGAACTGGTTGGTACTGACACTGTAAGGACAAGCGATAACAAGAATTTCCAATGTACCTGTAGGCTACTCGTACTTGTTTTACACATAACAAATATTATAATAGTTATAAAGTTATTTTATTGTGGTGGTGGTACAGTAGGCACCACTAGAGGGCAGTCTGGTATAGCCTACCATATAGACACAGCCTGCACCTGGGCCATATTTAATCTATAAACCGGTGTGCACCGTTTTGTTACGGTTCCCACTTTAACCCAATCAGCAGAGTGATTCAATCCACCACCTGATCTGTTTCAATAAACGGGTTTCAAATGTAGTCCTAGATCTGCCATGTCGGGGACCAACACAGGTGTTTCAAATGAATGAATTAGGTCCACTCCATAGGATGCTATGCAGTAGAGCCAATCTGATCAATTGAAACACTTGTGTTGGTCCCCAATATGGCAGGTCTAGGACTATATTTGAAAACCATGAATAGGCTGGTGAGGAGGACTGCCAGGTGGTATAGGCTGGTGAGGAGAGCCAGGTCGTATAGGCTGGTGAGAGGGACTGCCAGGTGGTATAGGCTGGTGAGGAGGACTGCCAGGTGGTATAGGCTGGTGAGGAGGACTGCCAGGTGGTATAGGCTGGTGAGGACTGCCAGGTGGTATAGGCTGGTGAGGAGGACTGCCAGGTGGTATAGGCTGGTGAGGAGGACTGCCAGGTGGTGTAGGCTGGTGAGGACTGCCAGGTGGTATAGGCTGGTGAGGAGGACTGCCAGGTGGTATAGGCTGGTGAGGACTGCCAGGTGGTATAGGCTGGTGAGGAGGACTGCCAGGTGGTATAGGCTGGTGAGGAGGACTGCCAGGTGGTGTAGGCTGGTGAGGGGGACTGCCAGGTGGTGTAGGCTGGAGAGGAGGGCTTGGTTTGCCTACACCCATCCTGCCAGGCCAAACTGCCCTCTGGGGAGCTGAAGTATGCAGCCAGCTTGTCACGGAGAATGTAGGCATCCCTGGGTCCTCTGTTACACCCAAGTATCTGTTTTGCTCAAGGAAAAGGGACAAAACAATATCAATAGTAAATATTTAGCTTGTGTGGGAGAAAGGTTGTGTGTGTCTTAATAAAATCAAGAATAATATGACCTGCATATAGGCTACACTGCTAAAATGTTGTAGGTATGTGGCATGCTCATTGACACTTTGATATCTTATACATAGCCTAATTTGCCTACTAACATTTGTTAACTTGCCTACTAACAGTTGTTAACTATGTTCTTACTGTTGCCAACTTGAAAACAAACAGACCAACTGCGGTTGGTGCATATTACTTATGTCTGTTCACCAGATGTTCTTGTTAGCTACAATGTTTTTCCTACTTGAAAACAGACACTCATCACTGCGGTTGATGCATAGCCAAACGTTAGGCTACATATTAGCCTACTAACGTCTGTTAAGTATGTAGCACAAGCTACGTTATGAGTGCCAGATACAATGTTTTGCCATAAAATGTTGCCTGCTTGAAAACAGACACTCACACTGCGGTTGATGCATAACACAACGTTACATAGCCTATACTAACATCTGTTAACTACGTTAGGTTACAAAACATACACATCATGTCCGTTAACTATGTTATCTAGGCTAACGTTAGCACAATGTTGAGTGCCAGATAGGCTAGCTACAATGTTTTGCCACAATGTTGCCTACTGAAACAGACACACGGTTGTGACTGATCCAGCATCAAAGTCATTGTTTCTGAAAGATACGAAATCACTTGTAAGGCTATATCTTAGCTACTATCACCATTATTTTATTGAAGAAATTATAAGATTAACTTACCCATTGCAAGGTTGTTGGCCATTTGTCATTGATCAATTGGGATTTGTTTTTTTAAAGTGCACTAGAAAATGTGTCGAATGTCGCAGCCTGTGTGCGGGGCTAGCCGGAGGCGGAGGCGGTGCAGGTGGTGAATGTCGCAGCCTGTGTGCGGGGCTAGCCGGAGGCGGTGCAGGTGGTGAATGTCGCAGCCTGTGTGCGGGGCTAGCCGGACACGGAGGCGGTGCAGGTGGTGAATGTCGCAGCCTGTGTGCGGGGCTAGCCGGAGGCGGAGGCGGTGCAGGTGGTGAATGTCGCAGCCTGTGTGCGGGGCTAGCCGGACACAGCGCCGTGCGCCGTCCTACGACATCGTGGCGGAGGCGGCCTGCGGGGGGCTTAGGTGGACCGGATAATTCCAAACGGGTTCTGAGAAACGGGTTCTAACTTCAGCGTCGTTATTTTCAGCTTGTTATGTGCATATTTAGTTATATAAAAACTACCACAAACCATCACTATGAATTCTGTGAAGTGTCGCCCTGAAAATATTGCTTGGCGACACCTGGTCATTGTATGATAATTCCATATTACTGTACCAACGTTATTCTGAGTGGGGTAGGCTAGCTGCGGGCATTACCACACATTCTGCTGAGCCAGGAATTGCAGGGTTATTGTCAAAGTTTGCAACCCAGTAAAATAACAAAAAAACATAACGCCGTTGGATTTGAATACCGGAATTGTTTAGAGGACATTTTCAGAAACACATTAATCCAAAGTGTTATTACCAAAAATTATCTGGTTTTGTACATTTACGTTTTTAGTACAGAATTGGTGACGCTGTCATCTCAGAGTGGGCGTTAGCACACACTCTTCCACTAGCTAGCTGCTGCTACTACTACTACCACTACTACTACTACCACTACTAATACTACTACTACTACCACTACTACTACTACTACTGCTACTACTACTACTATTACTACTACTACTACCACTACCACTACTACTACTACTACTACTACTACTACTACTACTATTACTATTACTACTACTACTACTACTACCACTACTGCTACTACTGCTACTACTATTACTACTGCTACTACTGCTACTACTACTGCTACTACTGCTACTACTATTACTACTGCTACTACTACTACTACTACCACTACTACTACTACTACTACTACTACTACTACTACCACCACTACTACTACTACTACTACTACTACTACCACCACTACTACTACTACTACTACTACTACCACTACTACCACCACTACTACTACTACTACTACTACTACCACTACTACTACTACTACTACTACTACTACTACTACTACTACTACTACTACCACTACTACTACCACTACTACTACTACTACTACTACTACTACTACCACTACAACTACTACTACTACCACTACTACTACTACTACTACTACTACTACTACCACCACTACTACTACTACTACTACTACCACTACTACTACTACTACTACTACTACTACTACTACTACTACCACCACTACTGCTACTACTACTACTACTACCACTACTACTACTACTACTACTACTACCACTACTACTACTACTACTACTACTACTACTACCACCACTACTACTACTACTACTACCACCACTACTACCACCACTACTACTACTACTACTACTACCACCACTACTACTACTACTACTACTACCACTACTACTACTACTACTACCACGACTACTACTACTACTACCACCACCACCACTACTACTACTACTACTACTACTACTACTACTACTACTACCACTACTACTACTACTACTACTACTACTACTACTACTACTACTACTACTACTACTCGTTATACCTCCATGCAGCTTGAACACAACACATATCCAGCTTGTTGTCGTTGTCACAGTTACCTTAGCTACTACACTACTGCTAGCTAGCTACTATACAGAGAAGCATCTGGGTGCATAACTAGCATAACTAACGTACAGCAAAACAAACACTTGAGCACTAAACAAGTTAGCTAGTGACAAGCATGATCCAGTGTTAGCCTATGCCTAGCTAGTGCTAGCTAACGTTGGATCGGAGATGTAGCTTGTCTACTTAAATCAGCCAATGTTTCCCTGACGGTCCAGAAACAAACCTCGACCAGCTGGTTGAAACTAACAGACCGACCTGGAGCAGCTGGTTGAAACTAACAGACCTACCTGGAGCAGCTGGTTGAAACTAACAGACCGACCTGGAGCAGCTGGTTGAAACTAACAGACCTACCTGGAGCAGCTGGTTGAAACTAACAGACCTACCTGGAGCAGCTGGTTGAAACTAACAGACCTACCTGGAGCAGCTGGTTGAAACTAACAGACCTACCTGGAGCAGCTGGTTGTGGATGATCTGCTTCAGCTCCGAGGCTTTCTGAGGCGGCAGAGACATCGACATCATCACAGACTGATGGAGTGTTAAAGACAGATGTATTGCTTAAAGGAACACACTCCTAAAGCAAGTTAATGTTGTTACTACAAGAAACCCTGGTAATGTTACCAGAGCATCATAACGACTGTCGGTTCAAACGGCAGCGCGGCGAAAAGCGTCTGTTCTTCCTCGGAGTTCCCCGGTCTTAATCCGAGGTTACAGCTGCATCAGCGCCCCCTACTGTCCTGGAGTGGAGTCGCAGACCCCTTTCCTGTCAACCCAGTCCATGGATGTATTAATAGAACTGGATACAGCCACTCCATTCACTGACCGCTATCACAAATGAACCCCTATTGAACCGCGCCATCTTGGCAAATTTGTAGTCATTTGACTATTTCCGGTGACTTTTGTACTTGCGCAGTTGTGCTTTTCTGGCTTTCCAGTGACTTTTGTACTTGCCAGTTGTGCTTTTCTGACCTACGCGCGTCCACGAAAAAGTTCACGAAATGTAGACGCACGTTCCCGGCTCTCCCCGCTTTGATTTAGCAATGAAACCGGCTTGCATATTAACCTGTTTTTGTCAAATATATCCATTGAAGACATTATTTTTTTATCCAGGCATCTTAGTTTTAACAGGTTAATTATAGCTGAACATGTTTTGTTTGCTAGTAGAAGGTATTCATTCCGTTTGCGATAACGTTATTGCAGCCAGGCTAAATTCCTCCAGGGAGCCAGTGACAGGCGAGTTGAAAAGCTTCACTCCCCGCCAGCAGGAGCTTTGGCCGCTGCTACCGCATCTCGGATAACCCGCTGAGTTCGTGGTTGCTATTTCACATTCGCCCTTGATCAATCCCAATACCGATCCATGGTAATAATGAATCAATCTTTCAGATCGGCAGTGCTGCATGCATTTTACAACATCATTGTTAGCTTTATTTACATAACCTACATTTATCTCTCTAACCTTAGGATATCCATCTTCCACCAGTCGGCCATTCGATATAGAAGCTAGAAGCGGTCAACCAAAGTTGACTGAAAACACCCAAACTTGACCATGTAGGCTAATTATTGTGGATTGTTGAATAGAAGTGTATCGTTTCATCTTTATGCCTACATATCAACTCCTTTCCATTGTATGTGAATAAATTCCTGTTATTCAAAAAAATATCCTGTTTCTGTCCATTTCTGTAAAAGGCTAATAATTGATGTCAAATGATCATGCTGCAGACAAAATGGCCGACCTCCGCAAGAGGCGCCTCCGCAGTTGACAGGAAATAACTTGACCTCTGCAGTTGACAGGAAATCCGTTGTTTTTTGTGAGCATGCGCAAGAAGCACCTCCACAATTGACAGGAAATCACGTGCCCTCTGCAGTTGACAGGAAATCGGACGTTGGTTGTGATCGTAACGTTAGCTAACAATTGCATTACGTTAGCTAGATAGCCAAATAGAACTCCAAGTGTATCCCAATTTTTTTGTTTAACAGTCGGTAAGCCTTTACTGGCTACATCCAACAAGAATAATTTTGATAAGAACGGTGGTTCTGAAAAAGACTGTCTCCTATCACTTCATAGGAGAAACAGGCTGCTTACAAAAAGGCTGCTTTTGCAACCTCCCTATCACTAAGTCTCCCTCCCCCTCACACCAATCCCAACAATACTCAACTCACAGTAACTGAGTTTGTGTTGATGTTTCAAAATTAGTGATTGGTGTAGGGTTTTAAGATATATCTCCTGCAGAAGTGACAGGCTTGCGGCAGTGGCTAGTTGCAGAACTAGAATGGAGAAGTAAGACGCCTCCTTCCCTCCACTAGTCTAGGGGTCCACCTTGGGCAAGTGGTAGTACCCCCTAGCCCCCCTACCTGGGGTTACAGGCAAAAAACCCTGATGAAATTACAACCTAAAGGAAGAGAGACCCGGCCCGGAGGAAGCCCGGGGCCCTCGTCTGGAGCCAGGCCCAGACGGAGGGCCCGCATGCGAGCGCCTGGTGGCCGGGCTTACCACGGAGCCCGGCCGGGCCCAGCCCGAATAAGCAACGTGGAAGCACCATCTCCTCCTCCATCGTCCCGTGGACCCACCACCCGCGGGAGGAATTGTCGGGGTCGGGTGCGCTGCCAACTAGGTGGCGGTGAAGGCGGGGGACACCGACGGACCGGACCCGGGCGGCAAAGGCTGGCTCTGGGGACATGGAACGTGACCTCGCTGGGGGGGAAGGAGCCGGAGCTTGTGAGGGAGGTGGAGCGATACCAATTACACCTGGTGGGGCTAACCTCCATGCACAGCACCGGCGCCGGAACCAAACTCCTGGATAGGGGTTGGACCCTGTTCTTCTCCGGAGTTGCTCACGGTATGAGGTGTAAGGCAGGTGTGGCTATACTAGCTAGCCCCCAGCTGAGCGCCTCTGTGCTGGAGTTCACCCCAGTGGACGAGAGGGTCGCCTCCCTGCGCCTTAGAACTGTGGGGGGGGGGACTCTGACTGTGGTTTGTGCTTATGCACCGAACAGCAGTTCAGAGTACTCAGCCTTCCTGCAGACCCTGAGTGGAGTCCTTTTGGGGGCTCCTGCAGGGGACTCCAGTGTCCTACTGGGGGACTTCAATGCACACGTAGGCAATGATGGAGAAACTTGGAGGGGCGTGATTGGGAGGCATGGCCACCACGATCTGAACCCGAGTGGTGTTTTGTTGTTGGACTTCTGTGCTAGTCACGGTTTGTCCATAACAAACACCATGTTCGAACACAAGGATGCCCACAAGTACACCTGGCATCAGAACACCTTAGGCCGAAGGTCGATGATCGATTTCGTTATCGTATCATCTGATCTGAGGCCATGCGTTTTGGACACTCGGGTAAAGAGAGGGGCAGAGCTGTCCACTGATCACCATCTGGTGGTGAGCTGGTTTCGATGGCGGGGGAAACTTCTGGACAGACCTGGAAAACCCAAGCGTGTAGTGAGGGTGAACTGGGAACGTCTGGAGGAAGAGCCTGTCCGGAGAGATTTCAATTGCCACCTCCGGCGGAGCTTCTCAGGCATCCCTGTGGAGGTTGGGGACATCGAGCATGAGTGGTCAGTGTTCAAAGCCTCCATTGCTGAAGCTGCGGCTGGGAGCTGTGGCCTGAGGGCCATAGGTACCTCAAGGGGCGGTAACCCTCGGACACCGTGGTGGACAGCGGTGGTGAGGGAAGCCGTCCGACTGAAGAAGGAGGCCTTCCGGGTTATGTTAGCCCGGGAGACCCCAGAAACAGTTGCAGGGTATCGACTGGCCCGGAGGGCTGCGGCTTCGGCCGTGACCAAGGCAAAGCAGCGGGTGTGGGAGGAGTTCGGAGAAACCATGGAGAAGGACTTTCGGTCGGCACCAAAGTGTTTCTGGAAGACCATCAGACACCTCAGGAAGGGAAAGCGGGGGACCATCCAAGCTGTATACAGCAAGGAGGGGACACTGCTGACCTCAACTGAGGAGGTTGTTGAGCGTTGGAAGGAGCACTTTGAGGAACTCCTGAACCCGACTAATCCACCCTCTACGATCGAGGCAGAGCCGGAAGATGATGGGGGGTCGTCAATGTCCTTGGAGGAGGTCACTGAGGTAGTCAAACAACTCCACAGTGGCAGAGCCCCAGGGACTGATGAGATCCGTCCAGAAATGCTGAAGGCGCTGGGTGTAGAGGGGCTGTCTTGGTTGACACGCCTCTGTAACACTGCGTGGAAGTCTGGGTCAGTGCCGAAGAAGTGGCAGACTGGGGTGGTGGTCCCAATATTCAAAAAAGGGGACCAGAGGGTGTGTGCGAATTATAGAGGCATCACATTACTCAGCCTCCCAGGGAAAGTTTACTCCAAGGTGCTGGAAAGGAGGGTCCGGCCGATAGTCGAACCTCAGATCGAAGAGGAACAATGCGGATTTCGTCCTGGTCGTGGAACTACCGACCAGCTCTTCACTCTCGCAAGGATCTTGGAGGGGGCTTGGGAGTTTGCCCAACCTGTCTACATGTGTTTTGTGGACTTGGAGAAGGCTTACGACCGGGTCCCCCGAGAGGTCTTGTGGAGGGTTATGCGGGAGTATGGGGTGAGGGGGTCCCTACTTAGGGCCATCCAATCCCTGTACACCCAGAGCGAGAGCTGTGTCCGGGTCCTCGGCAGTAAGTCGTCTGCGTTTCCGGTGGGTGTTGGCCTCCGCCAGGGCTGAGCTTTGTCACCAATCCTGTTTGTGATTTCCATGGACAGGATATCGAGGCGTAGCCGGGGGGAGGTGGGTTTGCAGTTCGGTGAGCTGGGGATCACGTCACTGCTTTTTGCAGATGATGTGGTCCTGATGGCATCAGCTGCCTGCGACCTCCAGCACTCTCTGGATAGGTTCGCAACTGAGTGTGAAGCGGCTGGGATGAGAATAAGCACTTCTAAATCTGAGGCCATGGTTCTCAGCAGGAAACCGGTGGCCTGTCCGCTCCGAGTAGGAAATGAGTCCTTACCCCAAGTGAAGGAGTTCAAGTATCTGGGGGTCTTGTTCACGAGTGAGGGAACCATGGAGAGGGAGTTTGGCCGGAGAATCGGAGCAGCTGGTGCGGTTCTGCAGTCGCTATACCGCACTGTTGTGACGAAAAGAGAGCTGAGCCAAAAGGCAAAGCTCTCGATCTACCGGTCTATCTTCGTCCCCACCCTCACCTATGAAGGATGGGTCATGACCGAAAGAACGAGATCACGGATACAAGCGGCCGAAATGAGTTTTCTCCGGAGGGTGGCTGGGGTCTCCCTGAGAGATCGGGTGAGAAGTTCAGTCATCCGGGAGAGACTCGGAGTAGAGCCGCTGCTCCTTTGCGTCGAAAGGAGCCAGTTGAGGTGGTTCGGGCATCTAGTGAGGATGCCTCCTGGGCGCCTCCCTAGGGAGGTGTTCCAGGCGTGTCCGGCTGGGAGGAGGCCGCGGGGTAGACCCAGGACCAGGTGGCGGGACTACATCTCCGCACTGGCCTGTGAGCGGCTAAAGATTCCCCAGGCAGAGCTGGTTGATGCTGCTAGGGAAAGGGATGTCTGGGGCCCCCTGCTGGAGCTGCTGCCTCCGCGACCCGACCCTGGATAAGCGGATGAAGATGATGATGATGATGATGAGAAGTGACAGGCTTGTGCTCAGATGAGGAGCAGGCCTGCTGTATCAGCTGGCCACATTGATTGTTCCCTCTCAACACAAACACAACAAATTCTATCTGCAAGTATCAAACCATAGTCATCTGACCTGCAATGAATGTAGCCTGCTGTTTTTATTGTTGACATATTCATCAAATACTTCTTCTTTTTTTTTATCCTGATGGAGACTTTGCAGCGGCAATGGCAATAATTACAGTCGATGTTAATAATAATAATAATAATTACACAATAATTACAATGGCAATGATTACACAAATACTAATACACACATGTGCAACATAGTAGTAGCAGCACTCACCACGATATGCAATGTTTAAAACAGTACTCAGTACTCTAGCATTGATTGTACTCGGCTCAGTACTCAAATATACAATGTGTGGCATTGTAATAGCAGCGTTCAGACACAAGTGTCCAGTGTTTAAGTTCTCAGTACTCATAGTAATGATTGTGCTAGGCTCATTACCCAATAATAACAGTGCTCAGCCTGTTACTCGATACTTATCTCAATTCTCAGTGTTATAAGTGATCAGTATACAGTACTTAGTGCAGTCTATGCAACAGTATGCTACAGGTCACCAGTGTCCTCAGTTCATTAGCCTGATTGGCTGGTGAAAGAAACTAGCTGAAACCCATCAATCACAACTGTCTCATGACCGTGGACTTGGCACACATGGTGTAGCAGACCCCACATGTTAATGGACATGGCTGCGTGAGAAGAACTAGGTCAGCTATTACTCATAACTCTACAACTCTTCGATGACGTCTAGGTCCTCTTTGCAGTCGCTCGAGGAGTCGAGCACCATGGGTTCATTGTTGGGGTCGATCTCTGCCTCCATCATGGCGATCTTGAGGATGTCCATTGGAGGCTTGGTTAGGAGAAAGAAAGAGGGGAAAGAACAGAGAGAGGATAGGATCTGAGTTAACAAGTCCCAAATGTTAAATGCACTTTTTCAAGTTGCCTAGGACTTCCATCATTATACAACATATCAACTTGGACTTGAACACGGTTCCTGATGTCACTGGAGAGAGAGGGTGCTCACCTGGCTTGCTGTCTTGTCTGCAGCCACTGGATGGTGGGCCTGCATGGGCGGGGGCAGTGACAGCTGGGTGTGGATGGGCCTGTGCTGGGAGGTGGGCCTGCAGGGGCGGGGGCTGTGACAGCTGGGTGTGGATGGGCCTGTGCTGGGAGGTGGGCCTGCAGGGCGGGGGCTGTGACAGCTGGGTGTGGATGGGCCTGTGCTGGGAGGTGGGGGCCTGCTGGGGTGTGACAAGGGCCTTGGTGGGGGTCCCCGGGGTGGAGGGCTGGATGGAGGGCCCCCCTGAGGCAGACGCACATTTCTAACCATTACATTCATGTTGTCTATCCATGTAAATAAACCAGTACACATATTTGTACATGTTGTTATCAATCAATTGATAATTATCAATATCAAAATGTAATCATACAATAGGCTACTCGCCAGCTAGTAGTAGCCTGCTAACCTTGGCTGTCAGGATAGTAACGTCAACTGCGTGCTACACTGGCTGCACGCTCTGGGAGTTAGCCAGACTATTTCCCAATGGTACTGTTCAATAAAACATCCAATAAAGAATAAAACATCTCCCTATCATACGACCAGCTAACTACAGCTGCTGCCAATTAGTGAGCTAATGTAACCTGATTCAAACAGTTTGTACTCAAACGATATCCATTTTAAACTCAATTAAACTAATTCATTTACACAAATATTTTAATAACTGCTTAGCTAGCTACATGACCTGCAACAACGACGCAACGAAACATCGCTAGGTAACATTAGCTAAATGCTTAGAGCCATTTGGCATAAAGATTGATAGACAACACCGAATAAAACCTTAGAAAAGACAACAAACCTTTTAAAGTATCTTACCTTGTCGCAGTATCAGAGGCTTCTCAGCAACAAGTGGACTAATAAAGAATAAATAAAGAATATCTTATCTTCTCCTTCACTGGAATTAATGGCGGCTCACAAACAACAAATATCTTCTCTTATCTGACTGCACAGTCATTCACAAAAAAAATACAAGAAGACAACCTTCCTGTCAACTGTGGTGGTCACGTGATTTCCTGTCAATTGTGGAGGTGCCTCTTGCGCACAAGGGGGTGGATGGGGCTTCGCGCAGACGTAACTCACAGGCGGCCATCTTGGGACCGGGTCGCTCTGGATCACTCTGGATACAATAATGTAAGGATAGTGATCTGCACAAACAAAAATACTCATAACTCGCTGACATTCTGAACGATTTCAAAACGGTTTGGTTTATTACAACGTTTAACAATGTTGACATTGCAGCCTTTCATTCCAAAAAACTACTTGCTAATTATGCAACTTGGCTAGGCTAGTGCCAGCTATCATGGCTGAGAACAGCTAAACCACAATCGAGATTTTCAATTATTTTATACCAATATCGATGTTATGACAACCCTATCTTTTGTCTAAAACTATCATTGTGGACATGGTTGTATTTATTAGCTAGCTAATAACAAAGAGGTTTACAAGACTGTAGTAGGAATGGCAGTTGGATGTAACTACGTTAGTGTTAGCTAGCTCGTAGTTCGTCCAACGACCGTTCTTAAAGAAACGTAAGGGGCAATTTTACAACATTGGGACACGTCTCTCTCTAGCAGTTGGGGTCAAGGGAAATATTCATGACATGATTATAATGGACTCATGACAGCCAATGTCACACCCAACCACATATGACAGTGTAATGTAATGATAATCCCTAGTTAGTTTCTTCAAATTTGATAATAAGGCCTGCTATGTCACTTCTGAATGACACTTAAAGACAACAGTCATAAACATTCCTAAAGATTCCTTCATGTATCATGTCATTGCAATGACAGTGTCATGACAGTGTCACATCATGTCTTATGCACACCCCTTTTTGGATAATTAGGCCTGCTAGGTCATGTTTATGACAGGTTATATTGTTTTGGTTTATGTCAAGTTGTCATAACAAAGACATCTCAAGCAATGTCAACTTTGCATTAAAAATGACATAACTGACCGAATGACACTCAATGACAACATTCATAAATATTCTTCATGTGTCATGTCGTTGTTATAACAGTGTCATGACAGCATCATGTCAGTCTTATGCACACCCCTTCAAGTAAAGTGTTACCTCACACTCTAACTTCAACCGCTCCTCACTGTCATAAACCCGCCCAGCGTAGCTGTTTGTATTTCACATTCCTCAGAACACTGATTGGCGAGATTGTTTTCCAATCAGGCTCATAAGCGCTTTTCTAGCACTAGTCTCACAAGGCAAGGTGGAGAGGGGTCATTCAATGGTTAATAATGCTTTCTTGGACAAACTGACATGAAGTGATTCCATCCTGTATTTCAAAAATGGATTGTTGAGATTGGAACCTGGATCAGTAAAGTTTGGGCTAAATGGCTTAATATGAACGTTTCTACGAATCAGTACCCAACCCCCATCTCCTCCGACCCCGGCCTCAGGCAGTCCTTCACGGCGCTGCACGCCCAGGCCAGCTGCTCACCTGCCACGCCTCCTGCACCAAGCTGCTCAGGGTGCTTCTGGAGGACAGCTTCACCTCCGGAGCGCACCTGGACTACTATGACCTCTGACCTGTAGACCGCTCACCTCCACTACTATAACCTCTGACCTGTAGACCACTCACCCCAACAACTATGACCTATGACCTGTAGACCGTTCACCTGGACTACTATGACCTGTAGACCGTTCACTTAGACTACTATGACCTCTGACCTGTAGACCAGGAGGTACAAGACGGATGCTCTTCAGAAGCAGCGGTCTGAGTCAAGTCCATTTCTATTCACATTATGATTTACTCAGTACTTGAGTGAAATGCTTTGAAGTCAGTTGAAATGTAAGTCAAAAAATCCTCATGGGTAATGTGCAATTTTGAATTTGTTGAGTTCGTTTTAATCCACTTCAAGTTTCAAGTGAGTTTTAAAGGTAATTCTGTTCGAATTGACCAAGGGGGAGGGGAGCTGCTATTTCACAGATCTGGACCCAGTTTTATTCTCCCTCAATCATATATCAACCATTCTGGCAGACAATTCTGAACTGTTCCTAGATCAGATCAGTAGAGAAAGGGGCTTCTTTGTGTTACTCTGTGATGATAAGAGATATACATTCAACGGTGACACCAGTGATATATATTCCAACTGTGACACCAGTGATATACATTCCAACTGTGGACGATGTCAGTAACATTCCATTCCGCTATTTGATTACAATGTATTCGTCTTAGTTCTTCTAGTACTCTTAGAAAATGTTCTGCAGGTACTGGGACAGGAGAGTGTGTGAATGAGGGAGGGTGTGTGTGAGAGACACACTTCATACAGGCAGTGAAGTAAATAGACACCAATCAAATCAATCAATCAATCAATCAAAGCTTTATTTGTATAGCACATTTCATAACCAGAGGGGGGGACACTTTCAAATAAAATTTAATGTCCAGAAATTGAACAAATGTAAACATCAGAACAAAGGAAACATATTCTTATACTGTATATACACCCAACAAAGTGCTAAAAGAAAGGACAAATCATACGATGTTAGGTTATTGATCACACTGCTATGAATGTAGAGCTATCCCGTCCTCATCATAGACCTTTAGACCTCATTAAAAAGTGATATGCGTAGGCTAGTTAAAGGTAGGTCCATTATAGGCTACTTCAAATCAGTGTTACAGTAGGCCTGAGCCTTGAAAGCTAATTTGAACAAAAGCCATCTATCCCGACAAATCTGTAGGCTAACATTCTTGGTCCACAATCACGCGCACTTTCACCAGTAGGCCAGGCCGCAAGGCTGAAAAGAAAATCTGGAACACAAGATCAAATATAAATTGGTATTGGTCTCATGAAAAAGAGGCTAAATTGGTGGCCGCGACAATGTGCTGCGCTGACTTGGCTATCGCCTAATATCGAGGATGAGAATAGCAAAACAAAAGCAATACATGCTGACGATTGGCCGCTTATCACCCACAACAATAATTGTATTATAATAAAATATTCATCCTGTCACTTACCGATGTTTAGCACAAGCAGAAGAGTCTGCTTTGGTGACGGACCTCTGGCGTTTTGGGTATCCTCCAAAATCCTCGCAGCAAAATATGACAAAATACTTTGTTGACCCCGTTTCATTGCTAATTGTTGCTAGTTAGAGTAGGCGCTTGGTTGACAGTTGCCATGACAATCAAACGCGTGGTTAGAACTAGCTGTTGTAAATCATAGCTATTTTTAAATAGCTAGGCTAGTGTAGTTTTTCTTAATTGCGCCATCTATTTTCGGGCACAGGAATTGTAGCTATATTCAGTCTGACAAGAAGCAGGGATAAAAACGTATCCCCACCGGCGATAAAAATGAATGATCAGAGGAGGGGATATCAAAACCAGAGGTCCCCTACAGCAATTTGCACGCTGCCCAGAGGCAACACAATGCGCTTTACAGCGAACAAGGGAGGTGGGCATACGACCCACCCCTACATATTCCAGAGGGAAGCAATAAACCAGTAATCACCCGGGGGCCAGATAAGTGAGCTGTAAAAATTCTTCCCTGACCCCTCTCAACAAGGCGATCGAGCAAGCTCCTGGAGTATGTTTGTCTACCAGCTAAGAACATATCAAGCAATACATTACATTAAATTACATTTTCAGAGTAAGAGAGGCTAAAAAACAACATAGGAGAGACATGGCAAATACTGGTGTGTGTTTGCTATGGCCCAGGCCTAAAGCCGGAAGTGGGCTGATGTATGTCTGTGTGTATGTGTGTGTGTGTGTTTACTAAATGCTACGACATCCACAGCAGACACAGGGGTATCTATCGGACTCAGGGAGGTCTGCTGGTGACAGTGGGGCATCCACTGGACCTGGTTAGAAGATAGGAGGGAGAGAGAGAGGCAATCCACAGCTGACACGGGGGTATCAATTGAACTCAGGGTGGTCTGCGGGCAACAGTGGGGCATCCACTGGACCTGGTTAGAAGGTAGGAGGGAGAGAGAGAGGCACTAGGGGAGGCAAAAAACGGTTAGTAGCACGCTGAGCAATTGAAGCAACACAGATGTCAGAACAAGCCTGTTTCAGGGTAAACAGCTTCTGTACACTACTTGATATACATACAGTGCATAGCAGAAAATACACCAATGTAAACAGGATTCACAGGTAGGTTTGAGGCTGCCTTTCTGTGTCTCAAGGTCCTGGCTAGTGATTGTAGGCTAGGTCGAAAAGGTACATCTTGAGATCTCGCTTGAAGACCTCCGTTGTTTCGGCCCTTCTTAGGTCCTCCAGCAGGGTGTTCCAGAGGTTGGGGGCATAGAAACTAAAAGCTGCCTCTCCGTGTTTCTTGGTCCTGGCTTTTGGAACTGTTAAAAGTTCAGTACCTGAGGATCTGAGTGGTCTGTTGGGCATGTACCTAACAAGCATGTCTGAAATATATTGTGGTGAGTGACTGTGGAGAGATTTATAGACTAGCAATAGTATTTTAAAGTCTATTATAGAGTTGACAGGTAACCAGTGTAGTGAGTTAGGTTAAGTTAGGTCAGTTAAGGCTGGTGTGATGTGTGCCCTTCGTCTAGTCTTAGTGAGGACTCATGCTGCAGCATTCTGTATCATTTGTAGCTTAGAGATTGCTTTCTTTGGTAGGCCTGATAGTAGAGCATTGCAGTAGTCCAGCCTGCTTGTGATGAAAGCATGCATTAGTCTTTCTGTGTCAGCCTGAGAGAGAAAGGGTTGCACCTTGGCAATGTTCCTTAAGTGGTAAAAAGATGTCTTTGTAATATTCTTGATGTGGTTTTCGAAATTAAGATCTGAATCAAGTATGAAACCTAGGTTTTTAGCCTGGCATTTGGTGTCAATTTCCAGAGTTTTTAAATGTGCAGATAGTTTCTCTCTTTCAACTTTTTCTCCAATGATCAGTACTTCTGTTTTGTCCTGGTTTAGTTGGAGGAAATTATGTGACATCTATATATTTTTATCTGTAATACACTTGACAAGGCAGTCAACCAAGCTGTAGTTACTGGGTGTTACAGAAATATAGAGTTGGGTATCATCTGCGTAGCTATGGTAGCTAATGTTATGCCTCCTAATGACACTGCCAAGGGGCAGCATGTACAGGCTGAAGAGTAGGGGTCCTAGGATTGATCCTTGGGGCACCCCACAGGTCATAGGGATCTTTCCTGAACTATGGTCGCCGAGGGCAACAAAGAAATCAGGACCGGTTAGATAGCTCCTAAGCAAATTAAGGACTGGACCGGAGAGGCCAACCCACTTCTCCAGTCGTTTGATGAGGATTGCATGATATATAGTATCAAAGGCTGCACTCAGGTCCAGGAGGACGAGAACAGAGAGCTATTTGGAGTCAGCATTAATTCTGAGGTCATTTACAACTTTGACTAATGCCGTCTCTGTGCTATGATGGGCGCAGAAGCCAGACTGGAAAAGGTCAAGGGTAGAACTTGTAGCTAGGAAATCATTAATCTGTTTGAAAACAATCTTTTCCAGAATTTTACTCAAAAAGGGAAGATTGGAGATTGGTCTAAAATTGCTAAGAACTGAAGTGTTGTTGAGGTTGTTTTTCTTCAGCATGGGTCTCACCAATGTAGTTTTAAGTATTGGTGGGAAGACGCCTGTAGATAGGGAGTCATTGACAATGGCTAAAATGTCATAGGATACAGAGTCAAAAATAGTTTTGAAAAAATCGGTGGGATGGGATCCAGCAGGCATGTGGGGGATTTGAGTTTGGATACTACTTTTCTCAACATTTCTGTGTCCACCAGTGTAAACAAGCTCATGTGTCCATTATGTGGAGGAAGAGGATCTGTGAACGGGATGCATAACCTTTCCTGGGTGATATTCCTCCTAATATTCAAGATCTTATCTCTGAAGTAAGCTACAAATTCCTCACATTGGGAGGTAGAGAGCAATCAATCAATCAATCAAAGCTTTATTTGTATAGCGCATTTCATACCCAGAGGCAACACAATGCCCTTTACAGAGAACAAGGGAGGTGGGCATACGACCCACTCTCTACATATTCCAGAGCAGGTTATCTGGTGTTTGTACAGCGGGGTTTATTAGGCTATAAATTGTTGAGAAGAGCACTCTTGAATTATTTCGGTTGATAGATATCAATTTTGAGAAGTGGTCTTTCCTTGAATTTCTTGTTGCTTTATCAAAGACAGAGAGATGTTCTTTCAGAAT
The DNA here is from genome assembly GCF_949987555.1 of Borostomias antarcticus. Taxonomy (NCBI): domain Eukaryota; kingdom Metazoa; phylum Chordata; class Actinopteri; order Stomiiformes; family Stomiidae; genus Borostomias; species Borostomias antarcticus. The sequence continues at coordinate 3,220,994 of NC_140260.1, read as the reverse complement.
ATCATGTTGGACCTGTAGCTTGGTCTTTCGCCACATACGCTCAGAGCTTCTGCAGGTTCTCTTTAGTTGACTTGTTTCCTCATTTCGCCATGGAGCTTTCTGATTGGCTGTGATCCTTTTCAGTTTAATAGGTGCTACAGAATCCAAGGCTGCCCTTGCTCTGGTGTTATAGGTGGTTGCTAAGTCTTCAATAGCACCTGATGGCCCCACTTCTGGAGTTGATAAATTGTTTGTGATCATTATTTCTCTAAAACTATCGGCTACTGCGGAGGTAAGATACCGTTTCTTGATAAAGCGCTCAGTGCTACTTTTGACTTTAGGAACCAATGCCGTGAAGAAGATACAGAAATGGTCGGAGAGAGCGAGGTCACTAATAGAGGAGACAGTGATAGTCAGGCCCTTAGTAATCACTAGATCAAGGGTGTTGCCTCGGTTGTGGGTTGGCTCAGTGATATGTTGGGTAAATCCATGGCCTTTAGGAGGTTGATAAAGTCCCTGGCTTTCGAGTCCGCCTCAGTATCCATGTGTATGTTGAAATCTCCAATGATGATAATCTTATCATAATTTGTATGGATGATGGACAGAAGTTCTGAGAATTCTGTAGAGAAGGCAGGGCATTGTTTGGGAGGCCTATATACGGTTACTGCCAGAACTGGGGGCTGGCATTTTAAGACAATAGCGTGGTATTCAAAAGAGGTAAAATCATCAAAGGAGATGGTCCTGCAGCTGAAGGCATCTGTAGCTATGGTGGGAGTTCCTCCACCTTTTTTCCCGCTTCTGATAGATTGAAAAAAAATGTAGTTAGGAGGAGAGGCTTCGATGAGGGCTGCTGGTCCATTTATATTTACACCAGTCTCTTCTCCCCGAGGAGAGACTGGTGATGCGAGGCTAGTGAAACCGTACCAGTTGATTTCCTACTCATTAATCCCTTAAAGGAATAGTAAAGTGGAAATCTTGTTTAGCCCTGTTTTAAGGTTACTTATGATCATATACAATGGTTCAGATCAAAACGTTGACAAAACTAGCATTTTCGATAAAGTTGATAATTGCTCTACCACCGTTTTGGTCATACAATGGATGTGGATGGTCATCTTGAAAAATCATTCAAAAACATGTTAAACTCTGCTTTCAAAGACAAGAAGCTCACCGAGGGTGTAATTGGTGTCTGTTAGTGTTCTGACATCAAATTCGCCGCATAGTATGAATCCTGTAGGGTTTTATTGATCATTTTATGAAATCCATTGACTTGTATTGACGCGACCGTTGTAGATGTGTAGATCAATCCGCAGAGGGGATTCAGGAAGCTGAACTACTACTACCACCGAAGAGGAAAGTTTGTGCTGTACCGAGTGGGACCTGTTGCTAACAGCTGACATGGCAAACCTTTCAGTCCATGAGTCTGACTCCTTGCCTGTTGAAAGTGAGTCCTGCTTGTACCACTAGTATTAATGTCCGAGCGAATAAATCTACAGTTTTGATAATTTCATGCTGTAAGACCAGTTCTTACAATTCTATTTTTCTAAAGTTAGTCTTAGCAAAGGGATTATTAGGGCCCGAGCACTGGCGGTGCGAGGCCCTATTGAAACTCGAAGGATTATTGGGGGCCAAGCAGCGAAGCGCTAAGCGCTGGCACCCATTGTTCTTGTACCTTTTCTTATTATTATTGGGGGCCAAGCAGCGCAGCTGCGCAGGCACCCATTAAGTTTGTACCGTTTCTCTTTCTTCTTTATTCCTCTGCCATTGTAGTCTATGGCAGCCCATAGAAGCTTATGGTAGAAAGTTATGAAAAATGGCACACTCATTCGGGACAGTGCCCTGACCCTCCTCACCAAGTCTCATGTCCACACCTCACCCTCTCTAGCGCCACCAACGTGTCAAAGTTGGAGGTGCATTTATGCATGCAGCTTTTCTTCAGCAAGTCCAATTTTCAAACTTCAGGTGTCCTTCAATTCCTTGGCTCAAGCCGGATTCAACGCACTCTATGACGTCATTGTGGCCATCTTGGCTTCTCCGCCATTTTGAATGATGTGCAAAACCCTTAAAATGTATCTCCTCCTAGGAACTTTCACCAATTTGCACGAAAATCGGTGGATGTCATCTATACATTAATGTCTACATAGGATGTACAGGGATTTTTGATTATCCATTGCGTTCGCTCGTGACAGCCAATCAAAATTGGCAGAAAAGCTGCAGAACAGGAACTGTGGTCATATCTTATTAATCTTTTAATCTATCAAAACCACATTTGGCACACTCATTCGGGACATACCCATGACATCTGTCACCAAGCCTCATGTTGACATCTCGTGCACTCTAGCGCCACCAGCATGTCAAAGTTGGAGTTGCGTTTATGCCAGTAACTTTTGAACTGTATGTCCAATCTTCAAAATGATGGTAGCAATGGATTCCCTGGCTCATGCCGAGTTCAAAACACCCCATGGTTTCATTATTACTTCATTTGTCTGATTGCAGAATGAAAGGAACACTTTTTGTCTTCTGCACAATTTCACCAGTGTCAGAGTGCTGAAAGGCGCATTTTGGAAAAAGTCACACATTTTCTAAACTGCCATCCCTCTTCCAATTCTCACAGCTCATACACATTTTATATATCAAAACGTTCACACGACTCTTGGGATTCATAAAATCAAAAAAGCTAAGCTCTTCGATGTATATTTTTCACTCTGTGACAGTTCGAATAATGACCCCCCCCCCTCCATTGAAATCAATGGAGCCACACTCTAGAAAATCTCTCTTCGCTCTAGAATCTCTAACTGTTTCTAACTCTTCACCTCTCCTACACTTCTGAAGACCGAAGGACATTTTATACATGGAAATGTTCGCGTGATTGTCTGGATTCTGAAGAAGTAAATAGTTGAGCTATGCTATGTATACTTTTCGCTGTGTGCCAATTTAAACAAAGACACCCCCCCCTCTCACTCTACCGAGAGGAAGCAACCCTACCAGGTGACATTAATTAAGGGCTCAGGACTAACTCTACCAAGAGGAAGCAGAAGCTGACATTATCCACTCAAATCTGCGACGCACTTTGTAAGATCCGTTGTGGCATAGCGGGTAGCGCGTCAGTCTCGCAAGCAGCGAGTTCAGGGTTCGATTCCCGTTCATCCAAAGTGCATTCTTATAATTATTGTAATTATGCTGCTGTGGAAGTCAATGGCAGACAACAGAATCATTGTCGGTCGCTCCTGCCAGTTAAAAGTTGTGAAATTTGGCTCACAGACCAGGGACTCGTGTGCCTATTGTTTAGAGTAAGTAATATGTGTGTATTACAAATGTTTGCCATGTGGGGGAGGCATCTTACAGTACGGTACATCATATTCATGGGTTTTGTTGTAGAGACGATTATCCAGACAAGCACATACAGTAGAGACAATCACATAGACAAGCTCATACAGTAAAGATAATCACATAGACAATTGCATACAGTAGAGAAAATCAGACGGAAGCACATACAGTAGACAATCACAGACATACAGTACAGCAGAGAACATAACATACAATAGACACAATTACATAGACACAAGCACATACAGTACAGACAATCACATATAGTACAAGAATGCGCTCCTCTTGTGTAAAATGCAGCAGACGGAACTTGGTTGCGTATTGTTTGCCATGTTCATGGCCGTGTACAAATAGTCAAAGTGGGTAAAGGTAATGCAGTGAGTGGGTGTAGACTTCTGTGGAGTAGGGGAAGGTTTTGAAGATTCAATGGAGTCTAGTTTGTCTGAATGGGAAGGTACAAGTGAAGAAGTGAAGAACACTGGCCAGACTCCTGTTTACCTTCATTGCTATCAGAAGGTAGGCCGTCTTTCGCTGGTGCAGCAAGAAATTCCACTCTAGGCTCCCATTTTGTAGTGTTCACTGACAACAACATTCTCGCAAACTTACAGGAGGTGAACCTGAGAAGCTTGGAGCAACAGTGGGCAGCCAGACTCTACAACTACCACTTCAACATCAAGTTCCAGCCTGACAAAACCAATGTTAATGCTGATGCTCTATCTCGTGTACCTGTGGATGGAGGAGAGGATGGTGAAGAGGAGGAGATCCTGGCCCTGAAGACTTTTCTCACCGGGGTGGAAAACCCATGCCCAGAAATGCTTAACTCTCCTGTCCAAGTTGACCTAGAAGAAGTGCAGCTGGGCCGAACCCCCTGGAGAATGGAAGGACGCCCAGCAAAAAAGATGACATGATTCGCCACATGCTGTTATCCTTGCAGACAGGGAAACCGCCCAGTGCAACAGAAAGGATCGCCCTGCAACGTGACACTCGGCAGATCCTCAAGGAGAGATAGAGGCTGACTCTGAGGGAAGGAGTCTTGCATCAGTGTGTGAGGGACCCCAACACCGCAAACTCCATCTTTCAGCTGGTCCTCCCTACAGCCTTGAAAGAGAAGGTGTGGCAGAATTTCAACGAACGGGCTGGCCACACGGGTGTGGGAAAGACTTTAGCTCTCATCCGCTGCCCACGAGTGTTGAGTATTAGACCAGCCTACTTTTCTTGTTTTATTGAGCTGAATGATTTTCATAGTTTGCAGTGGTTGAAGTTTACAGTGGTTATAACGTTTGGTGTGTTTACCAAGTCTGCAGTGTAGTTGCAGTCCGACAAACATATCTCTAAAGCCTTCAAAACATCAGTCGTATTTGCTTCCTCTTTTGCGTTGTCAGCTTGGCCCCCACAACGCTGCTTGCAGCTTTAATTGGGGGCCAAGCAGCGCAGCTGCGTAGGCCACCATTAAGTTTCTACCTTTTCATATTATTATTGGGGGCCAAGCAGCGCAGCTGCGCAGGCACCCATTAAGTTTGTACCGTTTCTCTTTCTTTCTTTATTATTATTCCTCTGCCATTGTAGTCTATGGCAGCCCATAGAAGCTTATGGTAGAAAGTTATGAAAAATGGCACACTCATTCGGGACAGTGCCCTGACCCTCCTCACCAAGTCTCATGTCCACACCTCACCCTCTCTAGCGCCACCAACGTGTCAAAGTTGGAGGTGCATTTATGCATGCAGCTTTTCTTCAGCAAGTCCAATTTTCAAACTTCAGGTGTCCTTCAATTCCTTGGCTCAAGCCGGATTCAACGCACTCTATGACGTCATTGTGGCCATCTTGGCTTCTCCGCCATTTTGAATGATGTGCAAAACCCTTAAAATGTATCTCCTCCTAGGAACTTTCACCAATTTGCATGAACATCGGTGGATGTCATCTATACACCAATGTCTACAAAGGATGTACAGGGATTTTTGATTATCCATTGTGTTCGCATGTGACAGCCAATCAAAATTGGCAGAAAAGCTGCAAAACAGGAACTGGGGTCATATCTCAGTAATGTTTTAATCTATCAAAACCACATTTGGCACACTCATTCGGGACATACCCATGACATCTGTCACCAAGCCTCATGTTGACATCTCGTGCACTCTAGCGCCACCAGCGTGTCAAAGTTGGAGTTGCGTTTATGCCAGTAACTTTTGAACTGTATGTCCAATCTTCAAAATTATGGTAACAATGGATTCCCTGGCTCATGCTGAGTTCAAAACACCCCATGGTGTCATTATTACTTCATTTGTTTGATTGCAGAATGAAAGGAACACTTTTTGTCTTCTGCACAATTTCCCCAGTTTCAGAGTGCTGAAAGGCGCATTTTGGAAAAAGTCACACATTTTCTAAACTGCCATCCCTCTTCCAATTCTCACAGCTCATACACATTTTATATATCAAAACGTTCACACGACTCTTGGGATTCATAAAATCAAAAAGGCTAAGCTCTTCGATGTATATTTTTCACTCTGTGACAGTTCGAATAATGACCCCCCCCCCTCCATTGAAATCAATGGAGCCACACTCTAGAAAATCTCTCTTCGCTCTAGAATCTCTAACTGTTTCTAACTCTTCACCTCTCCTACACTTCTGAAGACCGAAGGACATTTTATACATGGAAATGTTCGCGTGATTGTCTGGATTCTGAAGAAGTAAATAGTTGAGCTATGCTATGTATACTTTTCGCTGTGTGCCAATTTAAACAAAGACACCCCCCCCTCTCACTCTACCGAGAGGAAGCAACCCTACCAGGTGACATTAATTAAGGGCTCAGGACTCACTCTACCAAGAGGAAGCAGAAGCTGACATTATCCACTCAAATCTGCGAAGCACTTTGTAAGATCCGTTGTGGCATAGCGGGTAGCGCGTCAGTCTCGCAAGCAGCGAGTTCAGGGTTCGATTCCCGTTCATCCAAAGTGCATTCTTATAATTATTGTAATATGCTGCTGTGGAAGTCAATGGCAGACAACAGAATCATTGTAGGTCGCTCCTGCCAGTTAAAAGTTGTGAAATTTGGCTCACAGACCAGGGACTCGTGTGCCTATTGTTTAGAGTAAGTAATATGTGTGTATTACAAATGTTTGCCATGTGGGGGAGGCATCTTACAGTACGGTACATCATATTCATGGGTTTTGTTGTAGAGACGATTATCCAGACAAGCACATACAGTAGAGACAATCACATAGACAAGCTCATACAGTAAAGATAATCACATAGACAATTGCATACAGTAGAGAAAATCAGACGGAAGCACATACAGTAGACAATCACAGACATACAGTACAGCAGAGAACATAACATACAATAGACACAATTACATAGACACAAGCACATACAGTACAGACAATCACATATAGTACAGTAATGCGCTCCTCTTGTGTAAAATGCAGCAGACGGAACTTGGTTGCGTATTGTTTGCCATGTTCATGGCCGTGTACAAATAGTCAAAGTGGGTAAAGGAAATGCAGTGAGTGGGTGTAGACTTCTGTGGAGTAGGGGAAGGTTTTGAAGATTCAATGGAGTCTAGTTTGTCTGAATGGGAAGGTGCAAGTGAAGAAGTGAAGAACACTGGCCAGACTCCTGTTTACCTTCATTGCTATCAGAAGGTAGGCCGTCTTTCGCTGGTGCAGCAAGAAATTCCACTCTAGGCTCCCATTTTGTAGTGTTCACTGACAACAACATTCTCGCAAACTTACAGGAGGTGAACCTGAGAAGCTTGGAGCAACAGTGGGCAGCCAGACTCTACAACTACCACTTCAACATCAAGTTCCAGCCTGACAAAACCAATGTTAATGCTGATGCCCTATCTCGTGTACCTGTGGATGGAGGAGAGGATGGTGAAGAGGAGGAGATCCTGGCCCTGAAGACTTTTCTCACCGGGGTGGAAAACCCATGCCCAGAAATGCTTAACTCTCCTGTCCAAGTTGACCTAGAAGAAGTGCAGCTGGGCCGAACCCCCTGGAGAATGGAAGGACGCCCAGCAAAAAAGATGACATGATTCGCCACATGCTGTTATCCTTGCAGACAGGGAAACCGCCCAGTGCAACAGAAAGGATCGCCCTGCAACGTGACACTCGGCAGATCCTCAAGGAGAGATAGAGGCTGACTCTGAGGGAGGGAGTCTTGCATCAGTGTGTGAGGGACCCCAACACCGCAAACTCCATCTTTCAGCTGGTCCTCCCTACAGCCTTGAAAGAGAAGGTGTGGCAGAATTTCCACGAACGGGCTGGCCACACGGGTGTGGGAAAGACTTTAGCTCTCATCCGCTGCCCACGAGTGTTGAGTATTAGACCAGCCTACTTTTCTTGTTTTATTGAGCTGAATGATTTTCATAGTTTGCAGTGGTTGAAGTTTACAGTGGTTATAACGTTTGCTGTGTTTACCAAGTCTGCAGTGTAGTTGCAGTCTGACAAACATATCTCTAAAGCCTTCAAAACATCAGTCGTATTTGCTTCATCTTTTGCGTGGTCAGCTTGGCCCCCACAACGCTGCTTGCAGCTTTAATTGGGGGCCAAGCAGCGAAGCGCTAAGCGCTGGCACCCATTGTTCTTGTACCTTTTCTTATTATTATTATTATTTATTATTATTCTTCTGCCATTGGAGTCTATGGCAGCCCATAGAACCGTATGGTAAAAAGTTGGGAAAATTGGCACACTCATTCATGACAGTCCCCAAAGTCTTCTCACCAAGACCCATGTCCACAGCTTGAACGCTCTAGCGCCACCAACCTGTCAAAGTTGGAGGTGCATTTGTGCATGCAACTTTTGACCTGTAAGCCTGATTTTCAAAAACGAGGCAGCGTTGGATTCCTTCGCTCAAGCCAAGTTCAACGTACCCTATGACATCATTTTCCACCATATTGGATTTCCCGCCATATTGGATTTAGTGTAAAACACTCAAAATGTATCTCCTCCTAGGTTTTTTCACCAATCTGCACCAAACGCAGTATGCACAATCTATAGACCGATGTCCACAAAAGTCTTACAGGGATTTTTGATTGTCCATTGCGTTCCCTCGTGACAGCCAATCAAAATTGGCCGAAAAGCTGCAAAACAGGAACTGGGGTCATATCTCAGTAATGTTTTAATCTATCAAAACCACATTTGGCACACTCATCCGGGACACACCCATGACATCTGTCCCCAAGCCTTACGTTGACATCTCGTGCACTCTAGCGCCACCAGCGTGTCAAAGTTGGAGTTGCGTTTATGCCAGTAACTTTTGAACTGTATGTCCAATCTTCAAAATGATGGTAGCAATGGATTCCCTGGCTCATGCCGAGTTCAAAACACCCCATGGTTTCATTATTACTTCATTTGTTTGATTGCAGAATGAAAGAAACACTTTTTGTCCTCTGCACAATTTCACCAGTTTCAGAGGTTTTTGGAAAAAGTCACACATTTTCTAAACTGCCATCCCTCTTCTAATTCTCACAGCTCATACACATTTTATATATCAAAACGTTCACACGACTCTTGGGATTCATAAAATCAAAAAAGCTAAGCTCTTCGATGTATATTTTTCACTCTGGGACAGTTCGAATAATGACTCCCCCCCTCCATTGAAATCAATGGAGCCACGCTCTAGAAAATCTCTCTTCGCTCTAGAATCTCTAACTGTTTCTAACTCTTCACCTCTCCTACACTTCTGAAGACCGAAGGACATTTTATACATGGAAATGTTCGCGTGATTGTCTGGATTCTGAAGAAGTAAATAGTTGAGCTATGCTATGTATACTTTTCGCTGTGTGACAATTTAAACAACGACACCCCCCCCTCTCACTCTACCGAGAGGAAGCAACCCTGCCAGGTGATATTAATTAAGTGCTCAGGACTCAGACTCACGGGGTTAGGGAAGGCTCACATGCCTTGTGGACTAGGGTGGTTCACTTTCGCAACATCCTGCTTAGCACAGTGGTTAGCGTGTCGGCCTTGCAAGCAGCAGGTACAGAGATCGAATCCTGTTCAACCATGTCTGGCTTTTGACATGTTTTGCTTGTTGTCTTTGATGCGCTGGTCGTGCGTCCCGCTTGGCCCCCACATCGCTGCTTGCAGCTATATTTGGGGGCCAAGCAGCGCAGCTGCGCAGGCACCCATTAAGTTTGTACCGTTTCTCTTTCTTCTTTATTCCTCTGCCATTGTAGTCTATGGCAGCCCATAGAAGCTTATGGTAGAAAGTTATGAAAAATGGCACACTCATTCGGGACAGTGCCCTGACCCTCCTCACCAAGTCTCATGTCCACACCTCACCCTCTCTAGCGCCACCAACGTGTCAAAGTTGGAGGTGCATTTATGCATGCAGCTTTTCTTCAGCAAGTCCAATTTTCAAACTTCAGGTGTCCTTCAATTCCTTGGCTCAAGCCGGATTCAACGCACTCTAAGACGTCATTGTGGCCATCTTGGCTCCTCCGCCATTTTGAATGATGTGCAAAACCCTTAAAATGTATCTCCTCCTAGGAACTTTCACCAATCTGCACGGACATCGGTGGATGTCATCTATACACCAATGTCTACAAAGGATGTACAGGGATTTTTGATTATCCATTGCGTTCGCTCGTGACAGCCAATCAAAATTGGCAGAAAAGCTGCAAAACAGGAACTGGGGTCATATCTCAGTAATGTTTTAATCTATCAAAACCACATTTGGCACACTCATTCGGGACATACCCATGACATCTGTCACCAAGCCTCATGTTGACATGTCGTGCACTCTAGCGCCACCAGCGTGTCAAAGTTGGAGTTGCGTTTATGCCAGTAACTTTTGAACTGTATGTCCAATCTTCAAAATTATGGTAGCAATGGATTCCCTGGCTCATGCTGAGTTCAAAACACCCCATGGTTTCATTATTACTTCATTTGTTTGATTGCAGAATGAAAGGAACACTTTTTGTCTTCTGCACAATTTCACCAGTTTCAGAGTGGTGAAAGGCGCATTTTGGAAAAAGTCACACATTTTCTAAACTGCCATCCCTCTTCCAATTCTCACAGCTCATACACATTTTATATATCAAAACGTTCACATGACTCTTGGGATTCATAAAATCAAAAAAGCTAAGCTCTTCGATGTATATTTTTCACTCTGTGACAGTTCGAATAATGACCCCCCCCCCTCCATTGAAATCAATGGAGCCACACTCTAGAAAATCTCTCTTCGCTCTAGAATCTCTAACTGTTTCTAACTCTTCACCTCTCCTACACTTCTGAAGACCGAAGGACATTTTATACATGGAAATGTTCGCGTGATTGTCTGGATTCTGAAGAAGTAAATAGTTGAGCTATGCTATGTATACTTTTCGCTGTGTGCCAATTTAAACAAAGACACCCCCCCCTCTCACTCTACCGAGAGGAAGCAACCCTACCAGGTGACATTCATTAAGTGCTCAGGACTCACTCTACCAAGAGGAAGCAGAAGCTGACATTATCCACTCAAATCTGCGACGCACTTTGTAAGATCCGTCGTGGCATAGCGGGTAGCGCGTCAGTCTCGCAAGCAGCGAGTTCAGGGTTCGATTCCCGTTCATCCAAAGTGCATTCTTATAATTATTGTAATTATGCTGCTGTGGAAGTCAATGGCAGACAACAGAATCATTGTCGGTCGCTCCTGCCAGTTAAAAGTTGTGAAATTTGGCTCACAGACCAGGGACTCGTGTGCCTATTGTTTAGAGTAAGTAATATGTGTGTATTACAAATGTTTGCCATGTGGGGGAGGCATCTTACAGTACGGTACATCATATTCATGGGTTTTGTTGTAGAGACGATTATCCAGACAAGCACATACAGTAGAGACAATCACATAGACAAGCTCATACAGTAAAGATAATCACATAGACAATTGCATACAGTAGAGAAAATCAGACGGAAGCACATACAGTAGACAATCACAGACATACAGTACAGCAGAGAACATAACATACAATAGACACAATTACATAGACACAAGCACATACAGTACAGACAATCACATATAGTACAATAATGCGCTCCTCTTGTGTAAAATGCAGCAGACGGAACTTGGTTGCGTATTGTTTGCCATGTTCATGGCCGTGTACAAATAGTCAAAGTGGGTAAAGGAAATGCAGTGAGTGGGTGTAGACTTCTGTGGAGTAGGGGAAGGTTTTGAAGATTCCACGTGTCGCCACGTCAGTCTAGCCTTGTACTTGCACCATTATGTTTCTACCTTTTCTTATTATCATCCTTTTTTTTTTCTTTATTATACTCTTCTGCCATTGGAGTCTATGGCAGCCCATAGAACCGTATGGTAGAAAGTTATGAAATTTGGCACACTGATTCGGGACAGTCCCATGACCCCTCTCACCAAGACCCATGTCCTCAGCTCCTACACTCTAGCGCCACCAACATGTCAAAGTTGCCAATGCATTTATGCACGCCACTTTTGAACCGTTAGTCCAATTTTCAAAATCAAGGTGCTATATGATTCCTTGGCTCAAGCCGAGTTAAACAAACCCTATTACGTCTTGCATACTATATTGAATTGTCTGCCATTTTGGATTTAGTGAAAAACACAATATGTAGACTAATCCTAGTCTACAAAGGTTCAATATGATTTTTTCTAATTTTCCAATGCGTTCGCTTGTGACAGCCAATTGCATTTGGCGACAATGCCGCTAAACAGGAGTTGTATCAGAAATGCTTTAATAGCATTTAATTCAGGGCCCTTGCACCCTCTGGCCTTTCCAGCTGACATTAAGTGCTCAGGACTCAGGCTCAAGTGTGAAGGGGCGGAAGGGTGGTTTGCGCACTCAGATTGGGATTCAGCTAATGTATCAAAACCACATTTGGCACACTGGTTATGGATCCCCTGTCATCAAGTCACATGTTGACAGCTTGAGAATTAGTTACCATTCATGTCGTTTTAATCTAATATATTTTTATACACTTGCCTTTTTATATAATAGCCTTGTTCTATTAAAGCTGTAAATGGAATGCATGCATTCTGCAATCATACACACTATCTCAAACAGAAATACCATTAAAGTTATTAAAGTCGAAATTCCTTTATAAACACAGAAATAACTGTACTTAAACATGACTGTTACAACAGCAACTATATCACACATACATCAATTATACATAGCCTACAGTATAATATCTCTACCCAAGGCCTTCTACAGAAATGCACACTTTTAAAAATGGGCCTCCATAACCTTAAATGAGTAGATGGCTGCCTCTGCTGCTTAGGGGCCTTTGCAAAAGAGGCCTTTCTATGAGGCCTGTAGTGTTGTGGGTGGGCTTCGGCAAGCCCTGCAACTGGTTGATGGAGTTTGTGGCTGGTGATGGTTGATGAGCATCAGCAATAATAATATTTTATTTGTAAATACACTTTACATTGAACAAACAAAGTTCTACAGGACAAAACATAAAAAAGCTACAGCAGCTAATGTAAAATAAAAAAAAATATGACAAGACAGGCTACACAGGGCTAGAACTAACACAAACAATCTGACACAATCTAACAAAAATCTTTCATAAAATAAGGTGGGTTTTTAGGCCTTTTTAAAAAGCATCCAGAATCTGTGGCGCCCTCAGATGGTCAGGGATAGCATGGGAGCGGCGGAGCAGAAGGCCCGTCTCCCATTTGGAGCTTGGTCCTCGGGGGCTGGAGGAGGTTGGCCTGTCCCACTGCTGGTGAAACTGAATGAAATTCATCAAGCCCCACTACTGGTATGTGCCACACAAGATCAATGCTTCTTTATGACCGGTAAGCTCAGAAAATTTTAAAACAGACTCATTTGGTGATCAATTCAATTCAAACAACTTTATTAGTCCCACTAGGGGCAATTTATTTAGAGCAGCTTGTTGCACAAAAATCATAAAAACAAATGTTATACAAATGTTACTGTTGGCTGTGTCGTAAACACTTGGAGACAGCTGGCTGTAAGCGACAAGCAGGCAGACTGGAAAAGATGAGCTACCTGCAACAGAGGTCTCTCTAAGAACCTGTTACAGACATGTACAGGGAAGTAATAAGACAAAAGACCAATGCATCTGCACCTTCACACCAGATAAGAATAATTAAAAACAGATTTATTTGTTGATCGACTCACTGTTTTCTGGAGACAGCTGGCTGTGAACAACAGGTAGACTGGAACATGTGAGCTATGTGAGTGGTTGGGCCAAGAACCTGTTACAGACATGTATAGCAAAATAATGAGACAAAATGAATGCTTCTTCACAACAGGTAAGCTCAGAATAATTTAAAATAAATGCATTTGTTAATCAACTAATTCACTGTCACCTGGAAACAGCCACGGCTTCTAGTTCTACTTTAACTTATCAATTACCCCCATAATAGGTCTACCTGAGGACTTCTACATAAATGCCCACTGAGAAATTAACTGCCCTCCACAACCCCAAGATAGTATAATTGCCTTTGTTGCAAAAGAGGCCTTTCCATGAGACCTGTAGTGTTGGTGTGGATAGGCTTCGGCAAACCTGGCTGATAGTCCCTATGGGAGGTGATGGCTGATGAACCTGAGAAGACAAGAAATATATATTTTTTTTTTAGCATTTTGAGATTGTCTCTCATTGGAAAGTGCATTATTAATATTATGATGAATATTATAGTTATTTACCAGCAGCTTACCAGCTATGAAGAACCAGAGTAGGGGGACGAATGGTAATACACTCCACAGCATTTCTCTCTCTCTTTCGTGTCTTTGAAGCTGGTTGGTTATATGACAGTTTCGCATGTCTTTACACAGTCCTTTGCATTTTTATTGAACACTGTGAGGGTCATTGCTGATTTTTCAGATGAGGTTCCATGCCTTTTTGCTGTTTCTTGCCATATCAGTTGTCTCCAGTAGGGTTTGCCATTTCTGCTGGCGGTGTTCTGATAGGGAGGTCATGAGTCTCTCACCTATTTCGATGGTGCTGTCAGCAAAGGGATCAGATTCGTAGAGCTGTTGGTATTGCTCATATAGTTTGCTGTTGCTGCTTGGAGCATCGAGGCCGGCGATGTATTGGGTGCGGCTGCCTCTTGGGATGTTCTTCCGGGCTGCCTGGTGTACTAGTTTGGTGAAGATTTCGTAGTTCTTGGGGTCCGCTGGGAGGTTGCCAATCTTCCCTTCAAGGTCTTCTTGGAAACCAGGCCAGTTTGCTTTCCCAAAGTTGAATCTTCTCCGGAAAGGAATTGTGGCTGGGGTTACTGCGGCATTGACTGTAAGGCCAATGGGGCGGTGTTGGGTTTTTGGCAGTGGCTCCAGTACCAGCTTCTTGCTCAGTCCAGAGATGCTATGGCTGACAAACGCAATATCAGGGTTGTAGCCGGCTTTCCATCGCCCACAGCATTGTAAGGTCTCCTCTACATTCAGGGAAGCAGGAGCAGGGTCGACTACCTTTGTAATAGTTCATTTCAAATCTGTAAGGTAATTAGAGGAGACATGTCCTTCTACAAAAAGTGTACATGCTTTAACATACAGTAGGTGAAGCAAACCAACATAATGCATGTTTAACAAGAATAACATCACTTATAATATATAGTATATATTATAATATAATATATAACTTATAATATATCATATATAGCATGTGTATGTTAGAAAAATAAACACTGTTAAACTATATACTCACAATGTGTTTTGTTGTAGTTCGTTTCACACAGCCAACAGTAACATTTGTATAACGAAAAAAAAACTAGATAAACCAGCAAATTCAACAGAAATGAAAAAGAATAAATAAACAGAATTGTGTAGTGTTATTAAATGAAATATGAATTAAATTAAACCTGCTACGGGGAGCCGTCCAGTCTTATGTTCCTCCCCCCCCCCCCTGCTTTGCGGACGGAATAGGTTAGAACAAACTTTGAACATTCACAGTAGGTATACTTTACTATTTAATGGTGAATATCTTTAATTGTGAGAGATATTAACAAAGTGATATAAGTACCATGCTATGAAAACTATAATGCTGTAAGTCTGCGCAACAATAACATTGACAAGATTACATTGTGCAATATAGGGCACTCAGAATATAATGGGTATACTTTAATATTCAATGGTGATTATAAAAAATATTACACAAATGAAATAAGTATCGCTTCATGAAAACTGTAGTATGTCTGAACAACTTCAACAATAACATCGTCTGTGCCTTTAATGTACACATGGTCTATGAGAGTACCTTTTTCAGTTGTAGCTGTTTGTACATGTTGAGTATATCCATGGTGTTCCATTACCTGTAAAATTGTACATGATCCAAAGACATCTTCATTAAAGTCTCCCATTATGATTTTCTTCCCTGGATGCTTCTCAAGTTCACAGATTACCTTTAAGAGTTGTTGCCGAAACATGTCAATTTTATAAGAACTAGGCCTGTACAAAACAGCAGCAGTCAAATTTACATGAGGTATTGCAAAATACAACCATTCCAAATTGGATCTTTCTGGAATCACGGTGTTCATGTCAATGTTGTCTGAATAATACAAACCAACTCCACCTCTTTCTTGATGTTTCAATTCTGCAAAAAGTGGCTGAGTGTCGTCATAACAGTTTGCCCTTGGGTTGTGGTTGAAGCAAAATCCTGGAAGTTGTGGTACTTCTTCAGTGTCTACGTTGAGCCATGTCTCTGTTAAGCAAATACAATCAGCTTGCATTAGGGTTTTATGGGCATGAATGTCTTGAATGTGGGCTTTTAGACTTTGTACATTGTGAAGTGCTAGTGTGCAGGTATGGTTAACATTAGAGAAAACAGACTTTTCAAATGAAAACCGAGGCAAGTTTTTCAGGGCCAAGTCTATTTTGTTATTGCAATATATGGTTGACTCTTTGAAGTCTTCAATTATCAATCCATTGAGAGTTTTCACACGACTCAAAGCAACGTATGCTTGCCCTGCAGTAAAGATCTTCTTGAGTGATACAACAGCTTTTTCAACAGTAAGACCTTGAACCTTGTGTACTGTGCATGCCCATGCAAGTCTCAGTGGAAATTGACGGCGTACTCCACCAGCATATGTGACTTGATCCTCTTCCACTTTGATGAGAGTTAAATGTTCAGAAAACCTCTGATGTGTTTTTGATCTCTGAATCTTGCCAACATTTGGGTTATCAAACTCCACATGAATAGCTGTAGGGAAATCATCCTGTTGTTGACCTTTACTGATGTGCACAACTCTACCAAACGCTCCATTGACAAGGCCATCAGACACATCAATGTTTTTCTTCAACATCACTCTTGCTCCAATACCCAAAGAAACACAATTTGATAAACATGAATTAAACACTTTGCTGTGAAAACCAACCATCTGTTCCATTCTTCCAGTTTTGGGATTTCTGATAAAATCTTGAGCATGTATACTGATTGCGTCTGGGCAGGTCTTTTGCAGCCTCTTAAGGTTATAGTCATCAACTTCTCCATTAGTAGCAAATATGTGGATGTGGTCAGGTTCTTCACCAGTTTCACACCGTTTCAACATCAGAAGATCATTGGCGCTTAGGGGTTCTTTCTTTTTACGAACTCTCAGTCGGTTCAGCATCTCAGCAAATGTTGCATCTTGTTGTCTAACAACTTTAGTTAGTTCAACAACTTCAAAGTTGCTTTCCCACAGATTGACTCCTTTGTTATCGGCAAAAAGAGGAGTACCTTTTACAGCTGGTAACTGATAGAAATCGCCCACAGCAACAATGCAAACTTTTCCAAAGGGGGAATAATCACCAGTCTGCTTGATCTGACGTAGTCTACCATGAATGTAGGCCAGAAGGCGGTGGTCAACCATGGACACTTCATCAATGATGAGAATTTGCAAACTGCTCATTTTAGTCCGTAAAGAATTAACCTTCTCATCACCTAGAGGTTGATATGGCAATCTGATATTAGCACCAATGGAGAATGTGTTGTGAATTGTTGCAGCACCAATGTTAAATGCAGCCACACCTGTAGACGCTGTTAAGAGTACAGTGACATCATCAGGGTTTTCAGCAAGCGGAGAAAACAGTCGGGAGGCTTCATAATGTATTGCTTTGATCAAATGGCTTTTCCCTGTACCAGCACCACCAGTAACAAATAGGCGAAATGGTTCTGGATTTTGTCCAAGCTGCTTCTGCAAACACCACTTACGGACACTATAGAATATTGCCGACTGCTCTTCATTTAATGAGCGCAGTAAATGCAGTGCATCCTGTCTGGGCATTGACACATGATTTGTTTCAAGAGTGCATGCGGTTTCTGGATTTGCAGTAAGGTCTGGAATAAGTTGCTCATGATCATCCTCATCATGCATAACTTTGTCTTTCATCAGTTCCAAACAATGAAGACGTTCTCTTTCTGTTTCAGGACATATTTGAGCCCAGGCATCTTCTAAATCAATGTCCTGTTCAAGCAATTCTTTAGCTTTGTCTATTTCGTCACTTTCTCTTTCAAAAAGAGATTTATTAACATCAACAATTGACTTCACTGTTTGGAGATCATTGACACATTTCACTGCGCCATTCTCATAGAAATGCTCAAATGTATCAAAGTGGGCTGGCTTGAGCTGATGGTCATCATAATATGGCAAAAACAGTTGTAGCAAGGAATGAAAGTACTGCTCTGGGTTTCTTGTTGGAGAAAATCTGGGATACCTTACAACAGCAGGTTCAGTTCGAGTCCTTTTTTGGATAAAACCACAGTCGTTGTCTAGTTTTATGACACATTCTGAAGACTCTTTCTTTGGTGACACCTGTGACCTTGAGCTTACTCTGTATTCAGAACAAAAACTGGCAAGGCATAGAATTTCGAATTGCTCCGTCTTGGGTCTGTTCTTATATCTCTCAACCACATTGGTCATCCACAAACTGCTGTCATCATGAGACCTTTTATGTTCAGCTTTACCTTGGAGTAGGTGCAAAGGCAAACTCATTCTTACAGGGTTTTCTCCAATGGGAATAAACTGTACTTGACGAGAGCATTCCTTCAAGTGCATGTGTGTTAACCGATACACTGCTTCTTGAGCTGAAACTTCTCTGTTGTGCAGGTATATGCTTCCAAGCTTTTTAAATGCTCCTTTTGCATCAAGGTTCCCATTCATGGCCTCATTCTGTGCACGTTGCAACAACAATCCCATTTCTTGTTCAGATTTTGTGATATATGTCAGTATATAAACCACTACTGAAAAAGCATCCGTCACATATTGGATATCCATATTGCCTTGCCATGCATGCAGTAAGTCTCTGTTATACTGATTTACCCAAATGTCTTTTGGATTTCGTTTAAGGACAACGCTTTTCTTTTTGGAACATGTATTATATGCTCTTTCAAACAATCCTTGATCTATCCCAAGAGATTCAAAAAATGCCTCAGTCGAATCAAAATTCATGTCAGGGATCTTCAATGCACTTTTGACTTTCTTCATAATTGCACTTGCATTTTTAGTTTTGTCTTTGCCATTCAAGTCATCCGAGTTGCCTCCTCTTGTGATAAAAGTACGGCTCGATGGTGGTCGTGGGAAATTAAATCGACAGACTGTGTTTTTCTTACGGCATGTTTTGGAATGTCTTGTACTGTGCTTTTGCACGCTGTTCACAGTCTCATAAAGCTCTGCGTCAGTTTGAGGTGGAGTCTCACAAGTAATGTATGTGTCTATGAAATGTGTTACTTCGGCATCCTCTTCTTTATCAATCTTAGGAGCGTTTTCAATCCAAAAAAGACAGTGTACATGAGGAGATCCACGCTGTTGAAATTCAATCCGATAAAAGTAATCCTTGACCTTCCCTATGGGCTGAGCTTGAGACATGATTACATTACGCAAAAAAGAATGCCATCTGTGATCAAACATTCTTGCTGCCGTGACAGGATTACGGCGTAGAAGTCCACATTTTTCAGACCAATCAAGGTTATCCACATCAATTTGTTGTCCTTCTAGTCTTGCCATAGTGTTCAGCATTTCAGGCCATCTCAAGTCAGCAGAGCTAAAAGATGCAAAGAAAGTGGGTATGGACAGTTGTCGTATCATGGCAAACAAATCTTTCTGTGCTGACATCCAGTATGGAGGTGTCCCACGAATTCCTCGTAAAAACTTGTATCCTTCATTAGTGTGTAATATTTTACGAAGAGACTCAGAGTTTAACAACATGTCTGGTGTTATTTCTTTCAAAGAACTATTGCCACCACCTTTGCGTAATGCAATGGAAACACTACACACAACTTGATACACCTCTGAAATGTATTGTGCATAAAATATAAAGTCTGTGTTTCGTGCAAAACGACCATCTGCATTGAGTAGGCGTGTATTCAGGTATCGTGCCAGAGTTATTTTTACCTCTCTCTTATCATGGAAGGTAGGTCCGCCAGTTGGATACAAAACAGGGAAAGATTTTGCTTCATTGGTTATATCTGACAGCAACCTAACTGGACTGTTGCCTTCACCAGGTGCCACATTGACTATGTCTTGAAAATTCTGATCAATTATCTCAGAACCCAGATCAACTGGTTGTAATGACGTATCTGACAAAAGCCCATTCTGATCTTTAATATATGTTAAATCTTCCTCTACTTCATCTTCACGGCTGTTTTCATCATCACTCTTTTCAATTGTTTCTTGACACTGTGTTTCATGTTTTATATTTTCCTCATCATGATCAATTCCATCCAGAGAGTTTACCCAATCTTCATTAAACAAGACATCGTCATACCACTTATTGTTTTTCATCAAATACTTCAGTGCATTTCTGACTCGATCAGTATGGACAAACTTATACTCGTAGTGACCTTTAAAAGTCAATTTCCGTTTAAGTTTTACTCTTATCATTTTATCATCTCATTCATTTCTTGGAAGAATATTTGTTACATCTGTAGTATTAATTGGAACAGACACACATGGTCCGTGGCAAGCATTCTGACGTCCTCGAGGCAAACACAACAATTTCATGAAGGGAATATGACGTGCAATAAGATGTTGTTCCAAAGAGTTAAGACATTTAAGTTTGGCGGGGATTTCTTCCAAATGCATGTTATTGGTAACACTCTCTTCTGGTAGTTTTCCACAAAGTATTTTTCGATGGCATGTATAACAAATCCATAATTTGTTTGATGGACTAGTAGAGAAATAGCATTCATGTTCGCATTCAGCATCACACACATGTAAATATTGCAATGTTATACATCTGTTAGCAACTGCAGCAATTTGCTCTCCTCTGATTTCATAGCAATGTCTTTTACACTCAACCACCTGTTTCCTGAAGAGTAAACGGTGACAGACAGAGCACACATATTCTGGACCACGGCTGACTTCTTGACGAAAATTAGCAATAGTACAATCTATGTCTTCCTGTCTCTTTTGAGTCTTAAAATAATTCTCACGACTTCTTTGGATTTTATTTAGACGAACATCATTATTTTCATGGTACTTCTTCATGCTGTAGTCACGCATGTCCCTCTGGAACTTTGGATCAGTCTTGTATTTAATTCTAACACGTTCGCACCTGTCCCTCTGGAACTTTGGATCAGTCTTGTATTTAATTCTAACACGTTCGCGCATGTCCCTCTGGAACTTTGGATCAGTCTTGTATTTAATTCTACCACGTTCGCGCATACGTTCGCGCATGTCCCTCTGGAACTTTGGATCAGTCTTGTATTTACTTCGAATACATTCACGCTTACATTCTTGAAAATCTGTGTCTTTGTGATATTTATCTTTAAGATCTTTAAGTTTCTTTTCTCTGTAATCGTTCTTATTCTGGTACCGTTGGCGTTCTCTCTTGGCTTTTACATTGTCTGGTTCATCATTAAGCTTCCTTTTCCGTAATGACCTCAAGTTATCACCCTTATCATGACATGTTCCTGCACAAGCATTTCCTGCATCTCCCCGTTTAACACATGTAACAACTTCATAATGATTGCCAGTGTGGTTTAAATAAATACAATTCTCTGTGAGCAAATCTGTAGTAGGCATATGTGCATTCCATCTATCATTAAAAGTCATGATGGTTGTTTTTAATAAGTCAGCTGCAGCAAAAATGTCTATTTCGGTTGCCCATGAGCCACTGTAATATATTCTTGATTTGGTCATGTAGTCCTGCACAGATGTGTACTCATCTCTCAAATATGTTTCAAATTTGGAACTGTTGTCTCGAAGGTGTCGCACGATAGCCCGTCTAATTTTAAGATGCTTCTCTTCGTTTTGGCATATGCTAAAGGACAAACTACGGTAGAAACAGTTTCCATCTGGCTTTATGCTCTTCATCTTACAGGGAGACCCGATGCTATAAACATTTGCAGGTGCAATAACATCAATGTTTGCATTAGGCAGTTCTAAACATGTGCACAAAGCAACCTGATCCTGACCTGTTAATGGTTTAAAAGGTCGCTCATGAATTCTTATATCATTAATAATGACACTGTCCGAATCTGATCCCTTACTTCCGTTATGGGTTATTTCTATAGGTTCTGTTATGAATTGTTTGTCTCTCTTTCTTTTTGAAAACTCTGTTGCCTTATCACTGTCGTCTCTCACTTGTTTGTTATAATGGAATGAACGACTCTGGTGAAGCTTCTCTGGTTTAAGCTCAGAACGATTAAGGGGCTTGTGGTTTCTAGGAAAATCATTAGACGCTTTAGGTTCAATATAGTGTCGGCTTTGTGTTTTCCTTGGTGTACCGTGTTTTGTGTTTACATCCCTGCCAATCGTATATACTTCAGAAAAATCAGAATTGTGTTTCGCAGCACCAATACCAAAGTCAGCATCACACACCTTGGCCTTACGTTTTAAAACGTCACTGTAGAGTACTTTACTGCTTGCTTTAGATTCAGTGTTTTTCTCCATTTCCGCCTGAGTACAATGTGATTTTCTGCCGTTTTCAGAAGTTGTTACAATTGTAGTGGACTCGCTGAAAGTATTTCCAACTGCCTGCTGTCCGTACACTTTAGGCTTACCTTTGACAACATTGCTGTAAAGTGGGTTGCTGATCGTTGTAGTCGGTGTGCTTACCATGTAACTGGAAGATGGACCAGATGTTGTACGCACCTCAGCACTGGCATCAGTTATGGTCACTTCAACTCCAGTTATCTCAAACTGTGGTGTTCTTACCCCAAATGACTGTGCCAAGTCCAAAACGTAGCTATAAAGAGATGTAGCAGAGCTAAAATAAGCAACACAACTTGCCTTCTGTAGTTTCTGATTAACATTTCTATTAGCATGTGAATCAATGACCGCAAACCAAGATCCTGCTTTCACAATAGCACATGTATTAGCACAAATGGTTAAGAGGCATGCGTCATTACTCAGCAGTGTCCGTTGTAATGCTACATCAAATGGCATGGCAACATCACGTACCGCATCATCATAATCATCAACTAGAACAAATCCAGCGAAAGAATCAGCAAAGTTAATTGAGAAAACAGAATTCCATAATATGTGTTGCCTTGGTAATTCAGAGACAGCAATGTAACCCCTTTCTTGAACATGGTCGCTTATCTTACCTTCAGCTCTCATTGACTTATACAGATCAGTCCCTTTCACAAGAACATCATCCAAATCTTGAGTCTCCCAAGTCAGCACACTGTTCATCTTGCACTTCAAAATTGCAGTCAGACTGATTGCACCACACTGCTTGTTACGTACATCTTGAAACTGTGGATGACCTTGGTGAAAAGATCCCAATAACACAGACCTCTCTGGAAAATCAACAGATTGAGTTAAAGAGAATGAATCATCAGTAACAACAGGATGTTCTTTTACCACGGTTAGTGTTTCAGTCTGGTAGTGCTTTGGATTCACAAGTTTCACAGGTTTCTTACAGAGGGTCGTACAGAGGGTCGTACAGAGGGTCGTACTGGGGGATGCGTTTTCACTCTGTGAGTGCGTTGTTGTTTCACTCTGTGAGTGCGTTGCACTCTGTGAGTGCGTTGTTTCACTCTGTGAGTGCGTTGTTGTTTCACTCTGTGAGTGCGTTGTTGTTTCACTCTGTGAGTGCGTTGCACTCTGTGAGTGCGTTGTTGTTTCACTCTGTGAGTGCGTTGTTGTTTCACTCTGTGAGTGCGTTGCACTCTGTGAGTGCGTTGTTTCACTCTGTGAGTGCGTTGGGGTTTCACTCTGTGAGTGCGTTGTGGTTTCACTCTGTGAGTGCGTTTGGGTTTCACTCTGTGAGTGCGTTTGGGTTTCACTCTGTGAGTGCGTTGTTTCTAAGTTTTTTTTATGAGGAGTCAGAAAATCCTCAGCCGAGGCACGTGTCTCCACGTGTCTCTTAATGGCAGCTCGTGACTTTTTGCTTCTTTTTGGCATCTGGAAAGAAAACAAACAGTATGCATGAGTGTTCCCCATAGTCTAGGACCTGGCTCAGATATGTATGCCCTTGCCCTATGTATGCCATTTGGGAGAGAATATCTCAACTGTTTTATTATTACCATTTTACAGTAGCAGGCTCTTTTAATTTGTGCATTAATTGTCTAAAATATTTAGCATTGTACATTTATGCAGTTTAAAATTCAACATTAATAAAGCTAGATTTAAAGCTGACATGAGGAGTATTATGTTCTTGGTTATAAAACAGTGGCATGTTTATGCTGTTTCCTTATGCAAGTGTGATGGATATTTACACATTTAACATTTGGAAACCTACATTCAAAGTGGCATTTGACCATCCTACACAATCTAAACTCATTCTTAATCATGCTGCATGAATACCACCAACCAAACTCTGATACAGTGCAACTTAAGCATAATATAGGACATTTTGGTTAAATTGTTGCATGGACCTCAATATTTTACTACAATATTTGAAATTAATCAAAGATGCCTTCCCACACACTTTCCTTTGTATGCTAGCATAGCTGCCATGCGGCCACAAACAACTAGAGAAATAGGCAGCGTGCAAATTGCTGGGGGGGATTTCCCCACCTCTGGTTTTGATATCCCCTCCTCTGATAATTCATTTTTATCGCCGGTGGGGATACGTTTTTATCCCTGCTTCTGGTCAGACTGAATATAGCTACAATTCCTGTGCCCGAAAATAGATGGCGCAATTTAGAAAAACTACACTAGCTATTTCAAAAATATGATTTACAACAGCTAGTTAAACCAGGGCAAGTCATGGCAACTGTCAATCAAGCGCCTACTCTAACAAGAATTAGTCATATTTTGCTGCAAGGATTTTGGGGGATGCCCAAAACGCCAGAGGTCCGTCACCAAAGCAGACTCTTCTGCTAGTGGTAAACATCGGTAAGTGACAGGATGAATATTTTATTATAATACAATTATTGTTATGGGTGATAAGCGGTCAATCGTAGGCATGTAGGCTATTGCTTTTGTTTTGCTATTCTCATCCTCAATATGGCCAAGTCAGCGCAGCACATTGTCGCGGCCATCAATCTCTTTTTCACGAGACCAATACCAATTTATATTTTATCTTGTGTTCCAGGATGAACAATAACAGCTTATGCAAGTGTGATGGATATTTACACATTTAACATTTGCATAACCTACATTCAGGTTTCATATATAAGTCTATATGATCAAGGTAGCCACTGGAGAAACAAACATACCTCGTCTTCTCTCCGTTTTCTAGATGTGAGGGCAGGTGCTGGTCTTATTTATTGAGGACAGGTGTGCCAATTAAAACGATGACACCCCCTCTCACTCAACCGAGAGGAAGCAACCCTACCAGGTGACATTCATTTAGTACTCAAGACTCACTCTACCAAGTGGAAGCAAAAGCTGACATTATCCACTCAAATCTGCAAAGTGCGTTTGCAAGATCTGTCGTGGCATAGCGGGTAGCGCGTCAGTCTCGCAAGCAGCGAGTTCAGGGTTCGATTCCCGTTCATCCAAAGTGCATTTTTATAATTATTGTAATTATGCTGCTGTGGAAGTCAATGGCAGACAACAGAATCATTGTCGGTCGCTCCTGCCAGTTAAAAGTTGTGAAATTTGGCTCACAGACCAGGGACTCGTGTGCCTATTGTTCAGAGTAAGTAATATGTGTGACTTTTGAAATTCTCGGAACCATCCTTGACCCTTGTCAAACATGTCGCCACGTCAGTCTAGCCTTGTACTTGCACCATTATGTTTCTACCTTTTCTTATTATCATCCTCTTTTTTTTTCTTTCTTTCTTTATTATACTCTTCTGCCATTGGAGTCTATGGCAGCCCATAGAACCGTATGGTAGAAAGTTATGAAATTTGGCACACTGATTCGGGACAGTCCCATGACCCCTCTCACCAAGACCCATGTCCTCAGCTCCTACACTCTAGCGTCACCAACATGTCAAAGTTGCCAATGCATTTATGCACGCCACTTTTGAACCGTAAGTCCAATTTTCAAAATCAAGGTGCTATATGATTCCTTGGCTCAAGCCGAGTTAAACAAACCCTATTACGTCTTGCATACTATATTGTATTGTCTGCCATTTTGGATTTAGTGAAAAACACTTAAAATGCTACTCCTCCTACAGATTTTCATTAATCTGCAAAACAAAATAATACACATTATCTGGAGACCAATGTCTACAAAGGAATGATTTGAATTGTTGATATTCCAATGCGTTTGCTTGTGACAGCCAATTGAATTTGGCGACAAAGCCACCAACGGCTGAAATGCCTTGTGGACTAGGGCAATTCTCCTTTGCAAGATCAGGCATAGCACAGTGGATAGGGAGTCGGCCTTGCAAGCAACAGGTGCAGAGTTCGAATCTCGTTCAACCACATGTCAGATTTTCCTCCAATCTGCATGAAACGTGATAGGCCTACACAATATGTAGACTAATCCTAGTCTACAAAGGTTCAATATGATTTTTTCTAATTTTCCAATGCGTTCGCTTGTGACAGCCAATTGCATTTGGCGACAATGCCGCTAAACAGGAGTTGTATCAGAAATGCTTTAATAGCATTTAATTCAGGGCCCTTGCACCCTCTGGCCTTTCCAGCTGACATTAATTAAGTGCTCAGGACTCAGGCTCAAGTGTGAAGGGGCGGAAGGGTGGTTTGCGCACTCAGATTGGGATTCAGCTAATGTATCAAAACCACATTTGGCACACTGGTTATGGATCCCCTGTCATCAAGTCACATGTTGACAGCTTGAGAATTAGTTACCATTCATGTCGTTTTAATCTAATATATTTTTATACACTTGCCTTTTTATATAATAGCCTTGTTCTATTAAAGCTGTAAATGGGAATGCATGCATTCTGCAATCATACACACTATCTCAAACAGAAATACCATTAAAGTTATTAAAGTCGAAATTCCTTTATAAACACAGAAATAACTGTACTTAAACATGACTATATCACACATACATCAATTATACATAGCCTACAGTATAATATCTCTACCCAAGGCCTTCTACAGAAATGCACACTTTTAAAAATGGGCCTCCATAACCTTAAATGAGTAGATGGCTGCCTAGGGGCCTACTATTAATAATAAATATGAATCCATAGCCGCTAACTTCATGAGTAGGTTCAAGCTATCCCAAGTCATCATGGGAGTAACGTCAATCACATCTCAAAGTCATGTGTGACCAAAACCAACGTTTTTACAAATTACCGTTAAGTTATCATTCGCAAGATCAAAATGCCGAGAAGATATGGAAACATTATTTCAAGCAGTGACGAAGATGGCCAGTTGCCTATCTGATAAAGTGATCGGTGTACTGCTGTCAAAACCTCATCCGCTGAAATTATATGTTCGCACGTCTTTCTCATCCCAGCCATTCATGATGAACCATTTCAGTTTAAATAAAGGGTAGCATGTGACTGAAATAAATGATTAGGCCAGCTGAGAAATGCGAATTTATATTGTAGGCTAACAGTTACATTAACACATTTCTCAAAACGTAGGCTAAATCAACATTCACATTTTGTCTTAAGGTGTTATTCTATCAGTAGCCTAAAAACATTTAACTTCATGCAACTAGCTAATGACCAAAACGTTTAATAGGGTAGACCTATAGGCCTACGCCAACTGAGAAATTGAGTCGCTCTAGATATTGTAGCCTAATGCACACATTTATCATGTCAACATTCACGTTGTCCTACAGAAAGGTGTTGATTCTAATCAGTACAAACATTTGACTTAATACAATTAATAACCAAAACTAGCTATACATATGCATATTGAATGTGTTCCTCTTCTTGAAATGTTCGTCTACTGATTCAACGCTCTTCAGACTCTGACAGACTTCAGGACGCGCTCTTTACGTTACGTTACGGTACGGATTCAGTGTGTGTGCGTGCTATAGAACGTTACGTTCGCATGTTACGTTATGTTACGGTACTGTCGCTGTACGTGACGTGCGTTAGCCTCGTGTCACCAGGCTCTCCTCGGGGGTTGACTTTGAACTTCATCTGCCATCCGCATCCATCTCGTGAGTATATCTGTCAATATTAACCATCTACCATGTAAAGTTGTTTTAATAAACTGTGCTACTATCGATGTAACTCATTGTTTTTCGATAGAGGCTCAAATCATGTGCAGACGATTAATATAGCTAGCGCGTAGCCGCTAGCTAACTGAGTAACGTTACCGCTAGCCTGCTAACGTTAGCTAGGTAGCACGAACGAATGTTATCCGCAAAAACGGATTAGCTAATATAGCTAGCTAGCAGGCTTGCCACGATGGAAAACAGTTGTAGTTTGTGAGTGAACTTAATCTGCTTCTCATTGCCAGGTCCTACTGTACATATGTGGTTTACAAATAGACTGAAAGATCATTTTCTAGCTGGTGAGCGAACTTTAATTACTTGCTTCTCATGGCCAGGTCCTACATGCATGGTGACTGCGTTCTGCAACCCTTCCGACCACTACGCTCTGCTACTCAGGTAGGTAGGAACTTTAATCATACATTATTATTGACTTTAGTCATATTTCAGACCATTCATGTCTTCAGTCTTACAATATTTCACTTATCTATATAGCAAAAGGCAATCTTACAATGTTTAACTTATCTATATAGCAAAAGGCAATCTCTGTCTCTAAATACTGTTTATATTTCTCTCTTTCTGTCTATCTGTATCTATATTTATCCGGACTGTGTAAGTAACCATGTATCTTTATCTGCCACCGCCCCTCCTTTTCTCTCTCCGTCTATCTTTTAGGGTCAAAAGGGTAATCTACAGCTGCCATACCCCTGGCCCATCCCTCAACAGAAGCTGTGTGTTTGTGTGTGTGTGTGGGAAGTACTTCAGTCAGGAGAGTTAAAGACACCAGCGTGTTCATACAGGAGATAAGCCATACCACTGTGATCAGTGTGGGAAGAACAGTCAGTCAGGAGAGTTAAAGACACCAGCGTGTTCATACAGGAGATAAGCCATACCACTGTGATCAGTGTGGGAAGAACAGTCAGTCAGGAGAGTTAAAGACACCAGCGTGTTCATACAGGAGATAAGCCATACCACTGTGATCAGTGTGGGAAGAACAGTCAGTCAGGAGAGTTAAAGACACCAGCGTGTTCATACAGGAGATAAGCCATACCACTGTGATCAGTGTGGGAAGAACAGTCAGTCAGGAGAGTTAAAGACACCAGCGTGTTCATACAGGAGATAAGCCATACCACTGTGATCAGTGTGGGAAGGAACAGTCAGTCAGGAGAGTTAAAGACACCAGCGTGTTCATACAGGAGATAAGCCATACCACTGTGATCAGTGTGGGAAGAACAGTCAGTCAGGAGAGTTAAAGACACCAGCGTGTTCATACAGGAGATAAGCCATACCACTGTGATCAGTGTGGGAAGGAACAGTCAGTCAGGAGAGTTAAAGACACCAGTGTGTTCATACAGGAGATAAGCCATACCACTGTGATCAGTGTGGGAAGAACAGTCAGTCAGGAGAGTTAAAGACACCAGTGTGTTCATACAGGAGATAAGCCATACCACTGTGATCAGTGTGGGAAGAACAGTCAGTCAGTCAGTCAGGAGAGTTAAAGATGCACCAGTGTGTTCATAGAGTTAATCCAAGAGCTTCAGAGAATTCACAGAAGAAGGACCCCATCTTTGTAAGCAACTCTGTGTGTGTGTGTGTGTGTGTGTGTCTGTGTGTGTGTGTGTGTGTGTGTGTGTGTGTGTGTGTGTGTGTGGTCCTTTTCACAGTGCTGTTTGCCTTCTATCGCGTGTGTGTAGCTTCTCTGTTGTAAATCACTTGTGTTATAATTGCTGTTTGTTATAAGTTCAAACTAAGCAATTAATGTATGTATTTGCATTTCCAAAATACATTCAATATGTTTTACTCTTAGAGTCTAAAATTTAATAATAAAAATTGGATTATGAAGTTACTTCTGTTGCATTAACTTGTTCTCTGTTTCACTTTTGCATTAACTTGTTCTCTGTTTCACTTAAATGTGCTAGGGGGGACTTAAACCTATTTCTTTCATAGTAATTTTCCTTTATACTTTTTTGCAAGTATGGCTGTGAAATAGATATTCTATTCAAAGTGGTCAAAAAAGGTATATAAGGTATATATCCTCTAGAAAGTAATGCTCCCAATACAGAATCATTTTGTGGGTTTGGTGCAAGTGCAGTAGCCTACTGCTAGGTAGCTGCAAGTGATAGGTTGCAGAGATGGATAGAACAGCTGAGTGTTTGTGGTATTGCGATATACATAGTATGGGAAAGAGGTTAACACTTTATTTATTTTTTTTCTTACAGGAGTCCAGTGCAACTGACCAATGTTCAGTTCAAAACCGCTAGAAGGAAACCTGGGAGCATGGACATTCTGGTGGGTGCACGGTCTCAAATGACCCTGAAGCGGAAATTGGAGTTCCCTTGTGCTGCTCGTATGGAGTGTGTGGTACCAGAAAAGACACTGGAAGAGATCAGAAATGATGGTAGAGAAGACTCTGAGGTATGTGTTGGAAATGTGTTTATTTGATGGCTGGGTATCTATAAAGTATTTGGGGTTTATTGAAGCAATAACTCATTAAGGTGTGGTATATGGCCCTATATAGCAGCAAAACCCTCAAGTAAGTTATCGTTTAATTCTTGGCTAATTCTAACACCGTGTCCTAACTACACGCAACGCGAGCGAACGTCAGCAACAAAATGCGTTCCATTGCTTTGTTTTCTATTGTAACATGAGCGTGCAGACATTACACGATGTGTGCAGAGAGTGGCATTGGCACTAATAACCAGTCGCTCTTCATTATTTGCTATACTCGCCTAATGCATGCCTGCGCGCATGCGTATTTATCAGTATCTTTATAGACGCAATTCAAGCATAGGTGACACGGTTAAGGCACAGTGTTTGCGGCGCTGGCACGAATCACCCCTCATAGTGCGTGCACGTGTGTGCGCACATCTACTTGTGTATAGGGTACTTGGTGTTTGTCTTTGGTAATTGTAGAGTAGTGATATACGTTGTTAGACTGCGTTCTGCAACCCTTCCGACCACTACGCTCTGCTACTCAGGTATGTAGGAACATTAATCATACATTATTATTGACTTTAGTCATATTTCAGACCATTCATGTCTTCAGTCTTACAATATTTCACTTATCTATATAGCAAAAGGCAATCTTACAATATTTAACTTATCTATATAGCAAAAGGCAATCTCTGTCTCTAAATACAGTTTATATTTCTCTCTTTCTGTTTATCTGTATCTATATTTATCCGAACTGTGTAAGTAACCATGTATCTTTATCTGCCACCGCCCCTCCTTTTCTCTCTCCGTCTATCTTTTAGGGTCAAAAGGGTAATCTACAGCTGCCATACCCCTGGCCCATCCCTCAACAGAAGCTGTGTGTGTGTGTGTGGGAAGTACTTCAGTCAGGAGAGTTAAAGACACCAGCGTGTTCATACAGGAGAGAAGCCTTACCACTGTGATCAGTGTGGGAAGAACTTCAGTCAGTCAGGAGAGTTAAAGACACCAGCGTGTTCATACAGGAGAGAAGCCATACCACTGTGATCAGTGTGGGAAGAACAGTCAGTCAGGAGAGTTAAAGACACCAGCGTGTTCATACAGGAGAGAAGCCATACCACTGTGATCAGTGTGGGAAGAAGTCAGTCAGGAGAGTTAAAGACACCAGCGTGTTCATACAGGAGAGAAGCTTTACCACTGTGATCAGTGTGGGAAGAACTTCAGTCAAGTCAGGAGAGTTAGACACCAGCATGTTCATACAGGAGAGAAGCCATACCACTGTGATCAGTGTGGGAAGAACTTCAGTCAGTCAGGAGATTTAAAGATACATCAAGTTGAATTTAAGTATGTGTTTTCCAGCATTATGGCAGAGTCAAATGTCCAAATGAAGCGAGGAGACAACGTTGAGGGATACATCCATGGGGTGTCGGAGATTTATGAGGCCAACAGCGGCGCAAGATATTTCGAGGGCTTCCTGCAGGAAGCTGAGAAGACCAGCAGAATTGTGGTGTTTACACCAAAACGCCACTCAGAGTTTGTCAATGTGGAAAAAGACAGGTAACATGATGGCAAAAGCCACATTTGGTAGAAGTGTCAGGCATTTGTAGAATGCAAAAATATGAACTGTATTGCTGTAGGAAAAGGCAAAAATATGAAGTGTATTGTATTGCTGTAGGCTATGTGGTTGTGTTTGTAAGTAAATACCTTGAGAACCGTCATTGTTGAGCAGGTGTAATGGTTGTTAGGTTGATAACATGTTATCTTTATTTATGTTTTTATTACAGGGGTAATTGTACTCTTTAAGAAAATGGGGGAAATATAGGCTATTTATTCTTTATTTAAGTAAGATTTCAGGGGTAGGATATTCAATAGACCATATCCAGGTAGCCAGATTGTGTTCATACAGGAGAGAAGCCATACCACTGTGATCAGTGTGGGAAGAACTTCAGTCAAGTCAGGAGAGTTAGACACCAGCATGTTCATACAGGAGAGAAGCCATGCCACTGTGATCAGTGTGGGAAGAACTTCAGTCAGTCAAGAGACATGGAAGTGAATAAGTGGTACAGCTGTACTTGTGTGCTTACAAAAGAGTCTCCTACGATAGGTCATGTCACATTCTGAACACCGCAAACATAGTGTCATTTCATTAACATGTGAGATAATATGCCTATTAGGACAACGAAAAATGTTCTTAACTTGAGTGGCTACTAGTTCTACAGTTACTTCCCTGATATCACTCACATGCTGTACCACCTCTCCTTGGTCAGCAATCATGGTTATAGTGGACTTTGCAGTGGTTGACAAACAAATATCATTGGATGTGCAGTGGTGGTGTTTGTGTACAGTGGTACATTAATTACACAAATATAGTGTTGAAGTATTACATGCATGTTCTTTGCAAGCTGTGCAGAATTCTTTTTTTTTTTTTTGTAGAGATGCAGGTTTTGAACTAGTGTGACCACTGACTAGTGCAGATTTTTGAAACTGCTTGTATTTATTTGAACCAGTGTGACCACTGAGTACTACAGAAACTGCTTGTATTTTTTATTTGAACCAATGTGACCACTCTGAGTACTACACTAACTGTATTTTTTATTTGAACCAGTGTGACCACTGAGTACTACACTAACTGTATTTTTTATTTGAACCAGTGTGACCACTGAGTACTACACAAACTGCTTGTATTTTTTATTTGAACCAGTGTGACCACTGTGAGTACTACACAAACTGTATTTTTTATTTGAACCAGTATGACCACTGTGAGTACTACACAAACTGTATTTTTTATTTGAACCAGTGTGACCACTGTGACTACTTGAGATTTTTGGAACCATGACCAACAGAAAGCCAGAAGCTAATTTATTTAATGGTTCCAGATATTGATCTTTGAGTCTTACTAATATGGCCAGTCTTATGCACAATTTCACCAGTTTTAGAGTGGTGACAACATAACAGACAAAAGAGACAATTACATAGACACAAGCACATACAGTACAGACAATCACATATAGTACAATAATGCGCTCCACTTAAAATGCATAAGACGGAACTTGGTTGCGTATTGTTTGCCATGTTCATGGCCGTGTCCAAATAGTCAAAGTGGGTAAAGGAAATGCAGTGAGTGGGTGTAGACTCCTGTGGAGTCTAGTTTGTCGGAACGGGAGGGTAATGTTGGCATTGTGCAGAGAGAGAGTTGGTGTGTCCAATTACAATTAATGTTCTGTGAATATTATGCAAAAGGGAGTTTTGTTTTTTACAGAGATGTGCAGATATTTGAAACCAGTGTGACCACTGTGACTACTCTAGATTGTTGAAACTGCTTGTAGGCTACTCTATTTGAACGAGTGTGATCACTGTGATTATGCTAGATTGTTGAAACAGCTTGTAGGCTACTCTATTTGAACGAGTGTGATCACTGTGATTATGCTAGATTGTTGAAACTGCTTGTACTCTATTTGAAACAGTGTGATCACTGTGACTATGCTAGATCGTTGAAACTGCTTGTAGGCTACTCTCTATTTGAACCAGTGTGATCACTTGAGTATGCTAGATCGTTAAAACTGGGGAGGCCATACCTTGCACTGGTAGAGCCAATCCTCGAAGACACACCCTAGTTAGTGGCAAAGGCAATCGTTTCTGCAGAGGGCGGCCAGATTCCAGTTCAAGTGAAGAACACTGGCCAGACTCCTGTTTACCTTCATCGCTATCAGAAGGTAGGCTGTCTTTCGCTGGTGCAGCAAGAAATTCCACGAGTATTTTCTAGGCTCCCATTTTGTAGTGTTCACTGACAACAACATTCTCGCAAACTTACAGGAGGTGAACCTGAGAAGCTTGGAGCAACAGTGGGCAGCCAGACTCTGCAACTACCACTTCAACATCAAGTTCCAGCCTGACAAAACCAATGCTAATGCCGATGCCCTATCTCGAGTACCTGTGGATGGAGGAGAGGATGGTGAAGATGAGGAGATCCTGGCCCTGAAGACTATAATTAGTTTGTTGTTGCTCTATGTTTAAAATGTGCTAATGTTCTGTCAAGTTTGACAATGTGAAATATGTGATAGAAGTGATCAACCACATGACTGGTGTAGTTAGAGGTATTCTAAACTCTTTGGTATAGCTTACATACTGAGGCGGGGGGGGTATACATCAATGTTTGCTAGCTAGCACTAGTGAAATTAGACGTTTTCCTCAGCACGCACTGTTGTCAATAAATGTTACAAAAGTAATGTAGGAGCTCACAGAAACAAGTTGCAACACAAGTTGTGTAGCTAGCTTCAGTCAGTAGCACAGTAGCCTACGTGTGTTACGTTAGCAAGTGAGACAATAATGAGGCTATAGGTTGAAAGAACGGTGTGTGTGCGTGCTGTGTTTAGAGAATATCACAGAATCTACAACAGCAAAAGTTGACTGCTTATTGTCAATCTACAGCCATAGCTTGCTAGCTTAGCTCATAAATCGAGTAGGCTACCCAGTACAATGTATGGCATGGCTTTAACCCCCCCTTTTCTTGAATACTGTAGGTCCAGCAGATGCAAAAATGAAAAGGAAGGAGAACAGTGGTGGCATATAGCCAGCTTTTTTCAACCATAAAAAAGGAATCAAGACTTTAACGTTTTTGAAATATTTTTCAAGGTGCACACCCACATCCATTGTATGACCAAAACGGTGGTAGAGCAATTATCAGAATTTCTCAAAAGTGCTAGTTTTGTCAACGTTTTGATCTGAACCATTGTATATGATCATAAGTAACCTTAAAACAGGGCTAAACATGCATTTTCCCGTTACATCTCCCTTAACGAATTTCTATATAACAACATGGCTTTCATGTTCTCTGATATTGGCTAGTGTAGCCAGTGGTGTTGGGTTCTTACTGTAGCCTGTTCAGAATTGTGCATGATTTAGGCTGATGTTGAAGTTAATCCAAGGTGCTTCACACTAGGCTGTGAGTGGGTGAATGGAATTTGAGTAGGACAGTTGAATTATTTAGTAAGTACTGATACAGTAGTAAATGTATTGCCCTAATTGCTTCTTTTCTCTCATTTTAGATGTATCGAAATATAAAACTGATGGACCAATACAGCAACATCTGAATGCCTTTCCACAAACCTTATGGGGAGGGGCAAGACGATCTTTCCACAGTGAGTGGTATTAAGAGCATCTCTGGCTGGAATATTCTCAATCCAAGGATGCAGCATACTGCTTTGTATGCAGACATTTTGCCTCTTCAAATGCCCCCGAGAGTAATTACGCATCTGAAAATGGATATTCCAACTAGAAAAAGGACACTTTTGGGGATAGTGGGTTTAATGTACATGCTAAGTCAGAGACACATGCGAGTGCAATGATTTCATTCGGTGAATATAAAAGAATGGTTGAAAACAACACATCTGTCCTGGGAATGATGGGAGCTGAAAATCATTTCTATTAAAAATGTTAAAACTGTAATTGTTGTAAGTTTTTATTGCATGCAAGGACTGGGTTAAGTGCTCGATAAGGTGATTTTACATTGTCTTATTATGTGATTCACATCCTGAAAATCACCAGAGAATGCAGAAATTTAAATCTCTGAAGTTGAAATGTGTTTGCGGAGGATATTACCTCTGCCCCCCCTGCTGGAACCTCATGCGACCCTTTTGCCACCTCAGCTCGGGTCCAGGGTGGGGGGGGGGCGTAGCGGGAGGTTCGCCCAGGGTGGCATATATGGGTACCAAATGTAGTCCTAGACCTGCCATCTTTGTGTCCTCCACAGGTGTATCAAGTGGTCTAATTGGCTCTAGTGCATAGAATCCTATGCAATCACACAAATTCACACACCTATGTTGGGCACACATATGGCAGATTATTATAGGCTACTTCTGTTGCGCACGGTCAGAGCCCCGCCTCCCAAACATATGGTCTGTTTTACACGCCAACGTGTAGGTCAGAAATCGTCTGATGGTGAAGAGGTAAGTAGGCTCAAGGCTAATCAAATTTCAATAGACTGTCATGGTGAAATAGCCTATTGATAAATATCCAACTAGTCCTATATTACCGAAATACTTAATAGTATGCATTAACTTTATTTGGTGATATTTATGGAGGATGGATGGTAAAGACGGAAGTTGGATTGTGGCAGAGTGGGATCCTAGGGCCTAAAAATAAAATAGTTTGTTTCTGGTTGGTTGCCAGTTCTGGTCATGGGTAGGTAGGGATTGTTTTGTTTTGTTTGAGGCCTGCATATCCATAGCAGGTCGGTGCTACTAGTTAATATTGTAACTGCTATTGAGCCTAAAATGCAAACCAATTAAAATATCAATTAATTTCAAAAATAAATATAGGCTATATGATATGATGAAATGGCAGGGCATGCAATTACATTAAAATCATTTTGGACTGCACTGTAAAACCTAACAGTAAAACCTAACAGTGTATCTTAATGAAAGTCAACTTGAATTAAGAATAGCAGAAAGTTGAATTTAAGTATGTGTTTTCCAGCATTATGGCAGAGTCAAATGTCCAAATGCAGCGAGGAGACAACGTTGAAGGATACATCCATGGGGTGTCGGAGATTTATGAGGCCAACAGCGGCGCAAGATATTTCGAGGGCTTCCTGCAGGAAGCTGAGAAGACCAGCAGGATTGTGGTGTTTACACCAAAACGCCACTCAGAGTTTGTCAACGTGGAAAAAGACAGGTATGGCAAAAGCCACATTTGGTAGAAGTGTCAGGCATTTGTAGAATACAAAAATATGAACTGTAGCCTATTGCTGTAGGAAAATGCAAAAATATGAAGTGTATTGCTGTAGGCTGTGGTTGTTTGTAAGTAAATACCTTGAGAACCGTCATTGTTGAGCAGGTGTAATGCTACTAGTGGTGACTTGAGTTGTGTAGGCTATGTCCCATAACATGTTCTTTATTTATTTGTTTTTATTACAGGGGTAATTGTACTCTTTAAGAAAATGGGGGAAATCTAGGCTATTTATCCTTTTATTTAAGTAAGATTTCAGGGGTAGGATATTTCAATTGACCATATCCAGGTAGCCAGCCGAATCGGGCCGATTCCGGCTAAGTGTCGACGCACTCGGCTGTGTTCTGGCAGCGGCTCACCTAAACTGAGCCGGATCTGGCCCAATAATGGTCGCCCAATTTGGCTAGGTTTTGGATATGTGGACAAGAGTTGGCACATTTGGCTTTTTAAATTAAATATATTTATTGTACTTTGAGTCAAATGTAGCCCAATTAATCAATTTAAAATGTACATTCTATTCAAATTTGCACAATTGAGCAAGTAATTAATGAATTCATGTAATCAAACAATTTAACAATAATTCGGATGGCATATTTCAACCACCATATGTGCAGGGACTGTGGTTTTGTTGGACTAATGCAGTGGTTATTTAACAAGGCAATGGATGGGGCAACCTGTCAGACTATTCAGCCTATTCAAAATAACCATCTATTATCTGAGGTAGCCTACATCTGCATTATTATATTATGATCATACTGGCATGATGACGGAGAGTGGCAAAAAAAGAAGAAAAATACTTTTGAACAGGCGCGAGAGTCGTGACTCATGCCTACTTACGCCCGTCACGCACAGCGACTGTTACCGACGTAACTAACATAAGATATGAGCGGTTATGGAATGTATGACTTGACTACAATGAGTGCCCACACATCCACCGTACCGTAACATACCGTAACGTAACATACAGAATGCTTTTTGACGGTAGCTGTCCAAGGCCGTCAATGCATTGAAATAAAGAGAAATAACATTGATTTTGTATGTTTTCCGAGTCTATATGGCTACCATTATTTCAGAATCGTCTCTTTGAGCTCTTTAGAAATGCAATAGGCTATACAGGCTATCTTCCAGATTGTATTAGCATATTGAAACATATTTGCGCATGTAGACCTATAATCTCCATTTAATAATAATTATTTAATTAATCATTTGATAATAGCCTACTATTAATAATAAATATGAATCCATAGCCGCTAACTTCATGAGTAGGTTCAAGCCATCCCAAGTCATCATGGGAGTAACGTCAATCACATCTCAAAGTCATGTGACCAAAACCAACGTTTTTACAAATTACCGTTAAGTTATCATTCGCAAGATCAAAATGCCGAGAAGATATGGAAACATTATTTCAAGCAGTGACGAAGATGGCCAGTTGCCTATCTGATAAAGTGATCGGTGTACTGCTGTCAAAACCTCATCCGCTGAAATTATATGTTCGCACGTCTTTCTCATCCCAGCCATTCATGATGAACCATTTCAGTTTAAATAAAGGGTAGCATGTGACTGAAATAAATGATTAGGCCAGCTGAGAAATGCGAATTTATATTGTAGGCTAACAGTTGCATTAACACATTTCTCAAAACGTAGGCTAAATCAACATTCACATTTTGTCTTAAGGTGTTATTCTATCAGTAGCCTAAAAACATTTAACTTCATGCAACTAGCTAATGACCAAAACGTTTAATAGGGTAGACCTATAGGCCTACGCCAACTGAGAAATTGAGTCGCTCTAGATATTGTAGCCTAATGCACACATTTATCATGTCAACATTCACGTTGTCCTACAGAAAGGTGTTGATTCTAATCAGTACAAACATTTGACTTAATACAATTAATAACCAAAACTAGCTATACATATGCATATTGAATGTGTTCCTCTTCTTGAAATGTTCGTCTACTGATTCAACGCTCTTCAGACTCTGACAGACTTCAGGACGCGCTCTTTACGTTACGTTACGGTACGGATTCAGTGTGTGTGCGTGCTATAGAACGTTACGTTCGCATGTTACGTTATGTTACGGTACTGTCGCTGTACGTGACGTGCGTTAGCCTCGTGTCACCAGGCTCTCCTCGGGGGTTGACTTTGAACTTCATCTGCCATCCGCATCCATCTCGTGAGTATATCTGTCAATATTAACCATCTACCATGTAAAGTTGTTTTAATAAACTGTGCTACTATCGATGTAACTCATTGTTTTTCGATAGAGGCTCAAATCATGTGCAGACGATTAATATAGCTAGCGCGTAGCCGCTAGCTAACTGAGTAACGTTACCGCTAGCCTGCTAACGTTAGCTAGGTAGCACGAACGAATGTTATCCGCAAAAACGGATTAGCTAATATAGCTAGCTAGCAGGCTTGCCACGATGGAAAACAGTTGTAGTTTGTGAGTGAACTTAATCTGCTTCTCATTGCCAGGTCCTACTTTACATATGTGGTTTACAAATAGACTGAAAGATCATTTTCTAGCTGGTGAGCGAACTTTAATTACTTGCTTCTCATGGCCAGGTCCTACATGCATGGTGACTGCGTTCTGCAACCCTTCCGACCAC
This sequence comes from Borostomias antarcticus, assembly GCF_949987555.1. Lineage (NCBI taxonomy): Eukaryota > Metazoa > Chordata > Actinopteri > Stomiiformes > Stomiidae > Borostomias > Borostomias antarcticus. The sequence goes on along the minus strand of NC_140260.1, from coordinate 3,181,552 downwards.
TACGCTCTGCTACTCAGGTAGGTAGGAACTTTAATCATACATTATTATTGACTTTAGTCATATTTCAGACCATTCATGTCTTCAGTCTTACAATATTTCACTTATCTATATAGCAAAAGGCAATCTTACAATGTTTAACTTATCTATATAGCAAAAGGCAATCTCTGTCTCTAAATACTGTTTATATTTCTCTCTTTCTGTCTATCTGTATCTATATTTATCCGGACTGTGTAAGTAACCATGTATCTTTATCTGCCACCGCCCCTCCTTTTCTCTCTCCGTCTATCTTTTAGGGTCAAAAGGGTAATCTACAGCTGCCATACCCCTGGCCCATCCCTCAACAGAAGCTGTGTGTGTGTGTGTGTGTGTGTGTGGGAAGTACTTCAGTCAGGAGAGTTAAAGACACCAGTGTGTTCATACAGGAGAGAAGCCATACCACTGTGATCAGTGTGGGAAGAACAGTCAGTCAGGAGAGTTAAAGACACCAGCGTGTTCATACAGGAGATAAGCCATACCACTGTGATCAGTGTGGGAAGAACAGTCAGTCAGGAGAGTTAAAGACACCAGCGTGTTCATACAGGAGAGAAGCCATACCACTGTGATCAGTGTGGGAAGAACAGTCAGTCAGGAGAGTTAAAGACACCAGCGTGTTCATACAGGAGATAAGCCATACCACTGTGATCAGTGTGGGAAGAACAGTCAGTCAGGAGAGTTAAAGACACCAGCGTGTTCATACAGGAGATAAGCCATACCACTGTGATCAGTGTGGGAAGGAACAGTCAGTCAGGAGAGTTAAAGACACCAGCGTGTTCATACAGGAGATAAGCCATACCACTGTGATCAGTGTGGGAAGAACAGTCAGTCAGGAGAGTTAAAGACACCAGTGTGTTCATACAGGAGATAAGCCATACCACCGTGATCAGTGTGGGAAGAACAGTCAGTCAGGAGAGTTAAAGACACCAGTGTGTTCATACAGGAGATAAGCCATACCACTGTGATCAGTGTGGGAAGAACAGTCAGTCAGTCAGTCAGGAGAGTTAAAGATGCACCAGTGTGTTCATAGAGTTAATCCAAGAGCTTCAGAGAATTCACAGAAGAAGGACCCCATCTTTGTAAGCAACTCTGTGTGTGTGTGTGTGTGTGTGTGTGTGTGTGTGGTCCTTTTCACAGTGCTGTTTGCCTTCTATCGCGTGTGTGTAGCTTCTCTGTTGTAAATCACTTGTGTTATAATTGCTGTTTGTTATAAGTTCAAACTAAGCAATTAATGTATGTATTTGCATTTCCAAAATACATTCAATATGTTTTACTCTTAGAGTCTAAAATTTAATAATAAAAATTGGATTATGAAGTTACTTCTGTTGCATTAACTTGTTCTCTGTTTCACTTTTGCATTAACTTGTTCTCTGTTTCACTTAAATGTGCTAGGGGGGACTTAAACCTATTTCTTTCATAGTAATTTTCCTTTATACTTTTTTGCAAGTATGGCTGTGAAATAGATATTCTATTCAAAGTGGTCAAAAAAGGTATATAAGGTATATATCCTCTAGAAAGTAATGCTCCCAATACAGAATCATTTTGTGGGTTTGGTGCAAGTGCAGTAGCCTACTGCTAGGTAGCTGCAAGTGATAGGTTGCAGAGATGGATAGAACAGCTGAGTGTTTGTGGTATTGCGATATACATAGTATGGGAAAGAGGTTAACACTTTATTTATTTTTTTTCTTACAGGAGTCCAGTGCAACTGACCAATGTTCAGTTCAAAACCGCTAGAAGGAAACCTGGGAGCATGGACATTCTGGTGGGTGCACGGTCTCAAATGACCCTGAAGCGGAAATTGGAGTTCCCTTGTGCTGCTCGTATGGAGTGTGTGGTACCAGAAAAGACACTGGAAGAGATCAGAAATGATGGTAGAGAAGACTCTGAGGTATGTGTTGGAAATGTGTTTATTTGATGGCTGGGTATCTATAAAGTATTTGGGGTTTATTGAAGCAATAACTCATTAAGGTGTGGTATATGGCCCTATATAGCAGCAAAACCCTCAAGTAAGTTATCGTTTAATTCTTGGCTAATTCTAACACCGTGTCCTAACTACACGCAACGCGAGCGAACGTCAGCAACAAAATGCGTTCCATTGCTTTGTTTTCTATTGTAACATGAGCGTGCAGACATTACACGATGTGTGCAGAGAGTGGCATTGGCACTAATAACCAGTCGCTCTTCATTATTTGCTATACTCGCCTAATGCATGCCTGCGCGCATGCGTATTTATCAGTATCTTTATAGACGCAATTCAAGCATAGGTGACACGGTTAAGGCACAGTGTTTGCGGCGCTGGCACGAATCACCCCTCATAGTGCGTACACGTGTGTGCGCACATCTACTTGTGTATAGGGTACTTGGTGTTTGTCTTTGGTAATTGTAGAGTAGTGATATACGTTGTTAGCTGAGTCTGAACCTTTATGTAATTGTAATTGTCTGTGTATTGGCATGTTTTTCAGGTGACGATCACCGTGAAGATTGTGGAGTTGAAGGAGAAGGGGCACAGGAACACCAAGCATGGATCACGAGACATAACTGTCTATATAGTTGGTGATCAGTCAGCAACAATGACCTTGAGTGTGTGGGGGGGTGGGAAAGACATGGAAGTGAATAAGTGGTACAGCTGTACTTCTGTGCTAACAAAAGAGTTTTCCAATGATATTTGTTTGTCAACCACTGCAAAGTCCACTATAACCATGATTGCTGACCAAGGAGAGGTGGTACAGCATGTGAGTGATATCAGGGAAGTAACTGTAGAACTAGTAGCCACGCAAGTTAAGAACATTTTTCGTTGTCCTAATAGGCATATCATCCCACATGTTAATGAAATGACACTATGTTTGCGGTGTTCAGAATGTGACATGACATATCGTAGGAAGTCAATAAAGGCAGAATTGACTGCAGAAATGACTGTAGAAGAGGAAAGTGGAAAAAAGTACAATGTGCATGTGGAGGATACTATACTGAGGGGAGTGTTGCAAGACCACAACAGTAGTGATGTTTATGCTATTGAGCAAGAATTGTTTACGCACGAGAAGGTCCGTCTCAAACTCCTGTCAAAGAGTGTAAAGGAAATGCAGTGGGTGGGTGTAGACTCCTGTGGAGTAGACACAGGTTTGGAGGACTCAATGGAGTCTTTTCTTGAATGGGAAGGTGATGTGCCCATTGAGCAGGGAGAGTGTAGTTCCTCTGCAGGAGGTTGTGTCCTTGTGCAGAGCAAGAGTCCGATGGGACATGTGACTACTAGTAAGGGGGCAGGTATGACCAGGCAGAACAGAGCAGGAAAGAAGTCGAAAAATGAATAGGGAGGTTTTTTTTTGTGCAGTAGTGAGATGTGCAGTGATGGCGTTTGTGTACAGTGGTACATTAATTTGAGATATACTGTTGAAGTATTACATTTATGTTCTTTGCATGCTGTGCAGAATTTGTTTTTTTTGTAGAGACGCAGGTTTTGAACTAATGACCACTGACTAGTGCAGATTTTTGAAACTGCTTGTATTTTTTTCTTTGAACCAGTGTGACCACTGAGTACTACAGAAACTGTGTATTTTTTATTTGAACCAGTGTGACCACTGAGTACTACACAAACTGTATTTTTTATTTGAACCAGTGTGACCACTGTGAGTACTACACTAACTGTATTTTTTCTTTGAACCAGTGTGACCACTGAGTACTACACAAACTGTATTTTTTATTTGAACCAGTGTGACCACTGAGTACTACACAAACTGTATTTTTTATTTGAACCAGTGTGACCACTGTGAGTACTACACTAACTGTGTATTTTTTATTTGAACCAGTGTGACCACTGAGTACTACACAAACTGTATTTTTTATTTGAACCAGTGTGACCACTGAGTACTACACAAACTTTATTTTTTATTTGAACCAGTGTGACCACTGTGAGTACTACACAAACTGTATTTTTTTATTTGAACCAGTATGACCACTGTGAGTACTACACAAACTGTATTTTTTATTTGAACCAGTGTTACCACTGTGACTACTTGAGATTTTTGTATTTGGAATCATGACCAACAGTAAGCCAGAAGCTAATTTATTTAATGGTTCCACATATGCTAAACTCAATAAATAATGTATTTTTCACCCTCGATCTTAGAGTCTTAATAATATGGCCAGTCTTATGCACAATTTCACCAGTTTAGAGTGGTAACAACATAACATACTAGAGACAATTGCATGGACACAAGCACTTACGGTACAGACAATCACATATAGTACAATAATACATATATACAATATAGGCCTAATACATATATACAATATAACCAGTCCTCCGCGGCAACTCCCAAGGGCTGGCACACGGGTGTGGGAAAGACTCATCCGCTGCCCACGAGTGTTGAGTATTAGACCAGCCTACTTTTCTTGTTTTATTGAGCTGAATGATTTTCATAGTTTGCAGTGGTTGAAGTTTACAGTGGTTATAACGTTTGCTGTGTTTACCAAGTCTGCAGTGTAGTTGCAGTCCGACAAACATATCTCTAAAGCCTTGAAAACATCAGTCGTATTTGCTTCCTCTTTTGCGTGGTCAGCTTGGCCCCCACAACGCTGCTTGCAGCTTTAATTGGGGGCCAAGCAGCGAAGCGCTAAGCGCTGGCACCCATTGTTCTTGTACCTTTTCTTATTATTATTATTATTTATTATTATTCTTCTGCCATTGGAGTCTATGGCAGCCCATAGAACCGTATGGTAAAAAGTTGGGAAAATTGGCACACTCATTCATGACAGTCCCCAAAGTCTTCTCACCAAGACCCATGTCCACAGCTTGAACGCTCTAGCGCCACCAACCTGTCAAAGTTGGAGGTGCATTTGTGCATGCAACTTTTGACCTGTAAGCCTGATTTTCAAAAACGAGGCAGCGTTGGATTCCTTCGCTCAAGCCAAGTTCAACGTACCCTATGACATCATTTTCCACCATATTGGATTTCCCGCCATATTGGATTTAGTGTAAAACACTCAAAATGTATCTCCTCCTAGGTTTTTTCACCAATCTGCACCAAACGCAGTATGCACAATCTATAGACCGATGTCCACAAAAGTCTTACAGGGATTTTTGATTGTCCATTGCGTTCCCTCGTGACAGCCAATCAAAATTGGCCGAAAAGCTGCAAAACAGGAACTGGGGTCATATCTCAGTAATGTTTTAATCTATCAAAACCACATTTGGCACACTCATCCGGGACACACCCATGACATCTGTCCCCAAGCCTTACGTTGACATCTCGTGCACTCTAGCGCCACCAGCGTGTCAAAGTTGGAGTTGCGTTTATGCCAGTAACTTTTGAACTGTATGTCCAATCTTCAAAATGATGGTAGCAATGGATTCCCTGGCTCATGCCGAGTTCAAAACACCCCATGGTTTCATTATTACTTCATTTGTTTGATTGCAGAATGAAAGAAACACTTTTTGTCCTCTGCACAATTTCACCAGTTTCAGAGGTTTTTGGAAAAAGTCACACATTTTCTAAACTGCCATCCCTCTTCTAATTCTCACAGCTCATACACATTTTATATATCAAAACGTTCACACGACTCTTGGGATTCATAAAATCAAAAAAGCTAAGCTCTTCGATGTATATTTTTCACTCTGGGACAGTTCGAATAATGACTCCCCCCCTCCATTGAAATCAATGGAGCCACGCTCTAGAAAATCTCTCTTCGCTCTAGAATCTCTAACTGTTTCTAACTCTTCACCTCTCCTACACTTCTGAAGACCGAAGGACATTTTATACATGGAAATGTTCGCGTGATTGTCTGGATTCTGAAGAAGTAAATAGTTGAGCTATGCTATGTATACTTTTCGCTGTGTGACAATTTAAACAACGACACCCCCCCCTCTCACTCTACCGAGAGGAAGCAACCCTGCCAGGTGATATTAATTAAGTGCTCAGGACTCAGACTCACGGGGTTAGGGAAGGCTCACATGCCTTGTGGACTAGGGTGGTTCACTTTCGCAACATCCTGCTTAGCACAGTGGTTAGCGTGTCGGCCTTGCAAGCAGCAGGTACAGAGATCGAATCCTGTTCAACCATGTCTGGCTTTTGACATGTTTTGCTTGTTGTCTTTGATGCGCTGGTCGTGCGTCCCGCTTGGCCCCCACATCGCTGCTTGCAGCTATATTTGGGGGCCAAGCAGCGCAGCTGCGCAGGCACCCATTAAGTTTGTACCGTTTCTCTTTCTTCTTTATTCCTCTGCCATTGTAGTCTATGGCAGCCCATAGAAGCTTATGGTAGAAAGTTATGAAAAATGGCACACTCATTCGGGACAGTGCCCTGACCCTCCTCACCAAGTCTCATGTCCACACCTCACCCTCTCTAGCGCCACCAACGTGTCAAAGTTGGAGGTGCATTTATGCATGCAGCTTTTCTTCAGCAAGTCCAATTTTCAAACTTCAGGTGTCCTTCAATTCCTTGGCTCAAGCCGGATTCAACGCACTCTAAGACCTCATTGTGGCCATCTTGGCTCCTCCGCCATTTTGAATGATGTGCAAAACCCTTAAAATGTATCTCCTCCTAGGAACTTTTACCAATCTGCACGGACATCGGTGGATGTCATCTATACACCAATGTCTACAAAGGATGTACAGGGATTTTTGATTATCCATTGCGTTCGCTCGTGACAGCCAATCAAAATTGGCAGAAAAGCTGCAAAACAGGAACTGGGGTCATATCTCAGTAATGTTTTAATCTATCAAAACCACATTTGGCACACTCATTCGGGACATACCCATGACATCTGTCACCAAGCCTCATGTTGACATGTCGTGCACTCTAGCGCCACCAGCGTGTCAAAGTTGGAGTTGCGTTTATGCCAGTAACTTTTGAACTGTATGTCCAATCTTCAAAATTATGGTAGCAATGGATTCCCTGGCTCATGCTGAGTTCAAAACACCCCATGGTTTCATTATTACTTCATTTGTTTGATTGCAGAATGAAAGGAACACTTTTTGTCTTCTGCACAATTTCACCAGTTTCAGAGTGGTGAAAGGCGCATTTTGGAAAAAGTCACACATTTTCTAAACTGCCATCCCTCTTCCAATTCTCACAGCTCATACACATTTTATATATCAAAACGTTCACATGACTCTTGGGATTCATAAAATCAAAAAAGCTAAGCTCTTCGATGTATATTTTTCACTCTGTGACAGTTCGAATAATGACCCCCCCCCCTCCATTGAAATCAATGGAGCCACACTCTAGAAAATCTCTCTTCGCTCTAGAATCTCTAACTGTTTCTAACTCTTCACCTCTCCTACACTTCTGAAGACCGAAGGACATTTTATACATGGAAATGTTCGCGTGATTGTCTGGATTCTGAAGAAGTAAATAGTTGAGCTATGCTATGTATACTTTTCGCTGTGTGCCAATTTAAACAAAGACACCCCCCCCTCTCACTCTACCGAGAGGAAGCAACCCTACCAGGTGACATTCATTAAGTGCTCAGGACTCACTCTACCAAGAGGAAGCAGAAGCTGACATTATCCACTCAAATCTGCGACGCACTTTGTAAGATCCGTCGTGGCATAGCGGGTAGCGCGTCAGTCTCGCAAGCAGCGAGTTCAGGGTTCGATTCCCGTTCATCCAAAGTGCATTCTTATAATTATTGTAATTATGCTGCTGTGGAAGTCAATGGCAGACAACAGAATCATTGTCGGTCGCTCCTGCCAGTTAAAAGTTGTGAAATTTGGCTCACAGACCAGGGACTCGTGTGCCTATTGTTTAGAGTAAGTAATATGTGTGTATTACAAATGTTTGCCATGTGGGGGAGGCATCTTACAGTACGGTACATCATATTCATGGGTTTTGTTGTAGAGACGATTATCCAGACAAGCACATACAGTAGAGACAATCACATAGACAAGCTCATACAGTAAAGATAATCACATAGACAATTGCATACAGTAGAGAAAATCAGACGGAAGCACATACAGTAGACAATCACAGACATACAGTACAGCAGAGAACATAACATACAATAGACACAATTACATAGACACAAGCACATACAGTACAGACAATCACATATAGTACAATAATGCGCTCCTCTTGTGTAAAATGCAGCAGACGGAACTTGGTTGCGTATTGTTTGCCATGTTCATGGCCGTGTACAAATAGTCAAAGTGGGTAAAGGAAATGCAGTGAGTGGGTGTAGACTTCTGTGGAGTAGGGGAAGGTTTTGAAGATTCCACGTGTCGCCACGTCAGTCTAGCCTTGTACTTGCACCATTATGTTTCTACCTTTTCTTATTATCATCCTTTTTTTTTTCTTTATTATACTCTTCTGCCATTGGAGTCTATGGCAGCCCATAGAACCGTATGGTAGAAAGTTATGAAATTTGGCACACTGATTCGGGACAGTCCCATGACCCCTCTCACCAAGACCCATGTCCTCAGCTCCTACACTCTAGCGCCACCAACATGTCAAAGTTGCCAATGCATTTATGCACGCCACTTTTGAACCGTTAGTCCAATTTTCAAAATCAAGGTGCTATATGATTCCTTGGCTCAAGCCGAGTTAAACAAACCCTATTACGTCTTGCATACTATATTGAATTGTCTGCCATTTTGGATTTAGTGAAAAACACAATATGTAGACTAATCCTAGTCTACAAAGGTTCAATATGATTTTTTCTAATTTTCCAATGCGTTCGCTTGTGACAGCCAATTGCATTTGGCGACAATGCCGCTAAACAGGAGTTGTATCAGAAATGCTTTAATAGCATTTAATTCAGGGCCCTTGCACCCTCTGGCCTTTCCAGCTGACATTAAGTGCTCAGGACTCAGGCTCAAGTGTGAAGGGGCGGAAGGGTGGTTTGCGCACTCAGATTGGGATTCAGCTAATGTATCAAAACCACATTTGGCACACTGGTTATGGATCCCCTGTCATCAAGTCACATGTTGACAGCTTGAGAATTAGTTACCATTCATGTCGTTTTAATCTAATATATTTTTATACACTTGCCTTTTTATATAATAGCCTTGTTCTATTAAAGCTGTAAATGGAATGCATGCATTCTGCAATCATACACACTATCTCAAACAGAAATACCATTAAAGTTATTAAAGTCGAAATTCCTTTATAAACACAGAAATAACTGTACTTAAACATGACTGTTACAACAGCAACTATATCACACATACATCAATTATACATAGCCTACAGTATAATATCTCTACCCAAGGCCTTCTACAGAAATGCACACTTTTAAAAATGGGCCTCCATAACCTTAAATGAGTAGATGGCTGCCTCTGCTGCTTAGGGGCCTTTGCAAAAGAGGCCTTTCTATGAGGCCTGTAGTGTTGTGGGTGGGCTTCGGCAAGCCCTGCAACTGGTTGATGGAGTTTGTGGCTGGTGATGGTTGATGAGCATCAGCAATAATAATATTTTATTTGTAAATACACTTTACATTGAACAAACAAAGTTCTACAGGACAAAACATAAAAAAGCTACAGCAGCTAATGTAAAATAAAAAAAAATATGACAAGACAGGCTACACAGGGCTAGAACTAACACAAACAATCTGACACAATCTAACAAAAATCTTTCATAAAATAAGGTGGGTTTTTAGGCCTTTTTAAAAAGCATCCAGAATCTGTGGCGCCCTCAGATGGTCAGGGATAGCATGGGAGCGGCGGAGCAGAAGGCCCGTCTCCCATTTGGAGCTTGGTCCTCGGGGGCTGGAGGAGGTTGGCCTGTCCCACTGCTGGTGAAACTGAATGAAATTCATCAAGCCCCACTACTGGTATGTGCCACACAAGATCAATGCTTCTTTATGACCGGTAAGCTCAGAAAATTTTAAAACAGACTCATTTGGTGATCAATTCAATTCAAACAACTTTATTAGTCCCACTAGGGGCAATTTATTTAGAGCAGCTTGTTGCACAAAAATCATAAAAACAAATGTTATACAAATGTTACTGTTGGCTGTGTCGTAAACACTTGGAGACAGCTGGCTGTAAGCGACAAGCAGGCAGACTGGAAAAGATGAGCTACCTGCAACAGAGGTCTCTCTAAGAACCTGTTACAGACATGTACAGGGAAGTAATAAGACAAAAGACCAATGCATCTGCACCTTCACACCAGATAAGAATAATTAAAAACAGATTTATTTGTTGATCGACTCACTGTTTTCTGGAGACAGCTGGCTGTGAACAACAGGTAGACTGGAACATGTGAGCTATGTGAGTGGTTGGGCCAAGAACCTGTTACAGACATGTATAGCAAAATAATGAGACAAAATGAATGCTTCTTCACAACAGGTAAGCTCAGAATAATTTAAAATAAATGCATTTGTTAATCAACTAATTCACTGTCACCTGGAAACAGCCACGGCTTCTAGTTCTACTTTAACTTATCAATTACCCCCATAATAGGTCTACCTGAGGACTTCTACATAAATGCCCACTGAGAAATTAACTGCCCTCCACAACCCCAAGATAGTATAATTGCCTTTGTTGCAAAAGAGGCCTTTCCATGAGACCTGTAGTGTTGGTGTGGATAGGCTTCGGCAAACCTGGCTGATAGTCCCTATGGGAGGTGATGGCTGATGAACCTGAGAAGACAAGAAATATATATTTTTTTTTTAGCATTTTGAGATTGTCTCTCATTGGAAAGTGCATTATTAATATTATGATGAATATTATAGTTATTTACCAGCAGCTTACCAGCTATGAAGAACCAGAGTAGGGGGACGAATGGTAATACACTCCACAGCATTTCTCTCTCTCTTTCGTGTCTTTGAAGCTGGTTGGTTATATGACAGTTTCGCATGTCTTTACACAGTCCTTTGCATTTTTATTGAACACTGTGAGGGTCATTGCTGATTTTTCAGATGAGGTTCCATGCCTTTTTGCTGTTTCTTGCCATATCAGTTGTCTCCAGTAGGGTTTGCCATTTCTGCTGGCGGTGTTCTGATAGGGAGGTCATGAGTCTCTCACCTATTTCGATGGTGCTGTCAGCAAAGGGATCAGATTCGTAGAGCTGTTGGTATTGCTCATATAGTTTGCTGTTGCTGCTTGGAGCATCGAGGCCGGCGATGTATTGGGTGCGGCTGCCTCTTGGGATGTTCTTCCGGGCTGCCTGGTGTACTAGTTTGGTGAAGATTTCGTAGTTCTTGGGGTCCGCTGGGAGGTTGCCAATCTTCCCTTCAAGGTCTTCTTGGAAACCAGGCCAGTTTGCTTTCCCAAAGTTGAATCTTCTCCGGAAAGGAATTGTGGCTGGGGTTACTGCGGCATTGACTGTAAGGCCAATGGGGCGGTGTTGGGTTTTTGGCAGTGGCTCCAGTACCAGCTTCTTGCTCAGTCCAGAGATGCTATGGCTGACAAACGCAATATCAGGGTTGTAGCCGGCTTTCCATCGCCCACAGCATTGTAAGGTCTCCTCTACATTCAGGGAAGCAGGAGCAGGGTCGACTACCTTTGTAATAGTTCATTTCAAATCTGTAAGGTAATTAGAGGAGACATGTCCTTCTACAAAAAGTGTACATGCTTTAACATACAGTAGGTGAAGCAAACCAACATAATGCATGTTTAACAAGAATAACATCACTTATAATATATAGTATATATTATAATATAATATATAACTTATAATATATCATATATAGCATGTGTATGTTAGAAAAATAAACACTGTTAAACTATATACTCACAATGTGTTTTGTTGTAGTTCGTTTCACACAGCCAACAGTAACATTTGTATAACGAAAAAAAAACTAGATAAACCAGCAAATTCAACAGAAATGAAAAAGAATAAATAAACAGAATTGTGTAGTGTTATTAAATGAAATATGAATTAAATTAAACCTGCTACGGGGAGCCGTCCAGTCTTATGTTCCTCCCCCCCCCCCCTGCTTTGCGGACGGAATAGGTTAGAACAAACTTTGAACATTCACAGTAGGTATACTTTACTATTTAATGGTGAATATCTTTAATTGTGAGAGATATTAACAAAGTGATATAAGTACCATGCTATGAAAACTATAATGCTGTAAGTCTGCGCAACAATAACATTGACAAGATTACATTGTGCAATATAGGGCACTCAGAATATAATGGGTATACTTTAATATTCAATGGTGATTATAAAAAATATTACACAAATGAAATAAGTATCGCTTCATGAAAACTGTAGTATGTCTGAACAACTTCAACAATAACATCGTCTGTGCCTTTAATGTACACATGGTCTATGAGAGTACCTTTTTCAGTTGTAGCTGTTTGTACATGTTGAGTATATCCATGGTGTTCCATTACCTGTAAAATTGTACATGATCCAAAGACATCTTCATTAAAGTCTCCCATTATGATTTTCTTCCCTGGATGCTTCTCAAGTTCACAGATTACCTTTAAGAGTTGTTGCCGAAACATGTCAATTTTATAAGAACTAGGCCTGTACAAAACAGCAGCAGTCAAATTTACATGAGGTATTGCAAAATACAACCATTCCAAATTGGATCTTTCTGGAATCACGGTGTTCATGTCAATGTTGTCTGAATAATACAAACCAACTCCACCTCTTTCTTGATGTTTCAATTCTGCAAAAAGTGGCTGAGTGTCGTCATAACAGTTTGCCCTTGGGTTGTGGTTGAAGCAAAATCCTGGAAGTTGTGGTACTTCTTCAGTGTCTACGTTGAGCCATGTCTCTGTTAAGCAAATACAATCAGCTTGCATTAGGGTTTTATGGGCATGAATGTCTTGAATGTGGGCTTTTAGACTTTGTACATTGTGAAGTGCTAGTGTGCAGGTATGGTTAACATTAGAGAAAACAGACTTTTCAAATGAAAACCGAGGCAAGTTTTTCAGGGCCAAGTCTATTTTGTTATTGCAATATATGGTTGACTCTTTGAAGTCTTCAATTATCAATCCATTGAGAGTTTTCACACGACTCAAAGCAACGTATGCTTGCCCTGCAGTAAAGATCTTCTTGAGTGATACAACAGCTTTTTCAACAGTAAGACCTTGAACCTTGTGTACTGTGCATGCCCATGCAAGTCTCAGTGGAAATTGACGGCGTACTCCACCAGCATATGTGACTTGATCCTCTTCCACTTTGATGAGAGTTAAATGTTCAGAAAACCTCTGATGTGTTTTTGATCTCTGAATCTTGCCAACATTTGGGTTATCAAACTCCACATGAATAGCTGTAGGGAAATCATCCTGTTGTTGACCTTTACTGATGTGCACAACTCTACCAAACGCTCCATTGACAAGGCCATCAGACACATCAATGTTTTTCTTCAACATCACTCTTGCTCCAATACCCAAAGAAACACAATTTGATAAACATGAATTAAACACTTTGCTGTGAAAACCAACCATCTGTTCCATTCTTCCAGTTTTGGGATTTCTGATAAAATCTTGAGCATGTATACTGATTGCGTCTGGGCAGGTCTTTTGCAGCCTCTTAAGGTTATAGTCATCAACTTCTCCATTAGTAGCAAATATGTGGATGTGGTCAGGTTCTTCACCAGTTTCACACCGTTTCAACATCAGAAGATCATTGGCGCTTAGGGGTTCTTTCTTTTTACGAACTCTCAGTCGGTTCAGCATCTCAGCAAATGTTGCATCTTGTTGTCTAACAACTTTAGTTAGTTCAACAACTTCAAAGTTGCTTTCCCACAGATTGACTCCTTTGTTATCGGCAAAAAGAGGAGTACCTTTTACAGCTGGTAACTGATAGAAATCGCCCACAGCAACAATGCAAACTTTTCCAAAGGGGGAATAATCACCAGTCTGCTTGATCTGACGTAGTCTACCATGAATGTAGGCCAGAAGGCGGTGGTCAACCATGGACACTTCATCAATGATGAGAATTTGCAAACTGCTCATTTTAGTCCGTAAAGAATTAACCTTCTCATCACCTAGAGGTTGATATGGCAATCTGATATTAGCACCAATGGAGAATGTGTTGTGAATTGTTGCAGCACCAATGTTAAATGCAGCCACACCTGTAGACGCTGTTAAGAGTACAGTGACATCATCAGGGTTTTCAGCAAGCGGAGAAAACAGTCGGGAGGCTTCATAATGTATTGCTTTGATCAAATGGCTTTTCCCTGTACCAGCACCACCAGTAACAAATAGGCGAAATGGTTCTGGATTTTGTCCAAGCTGCTTCTGCAAACACCACTTACGGACACTATAGAATATTGCCGACTGCTCTTCATTTAATGAGCGCAGTAAATGCAGTGCATCCTGTCTGGGCATTGACACATGATTTGTTTCAAGAGTGCATGCGGTTTCTGGATTTGCAGTAAGGTCTGGAATAAGTTGCTCATGATCATCCTCATCATGCATAACTTTGTCTTTCATCAGTTCCAAACAATGAAGACGTTCTCTTTCTGTTTCAGGACATATTTGAGCCCAGGCATCTTCTAAATCAATGTCCTGTTCAAGCAATTCTTTAGCTTTGTCTATTTCGTCACTTTCTCTTTCAAAAAGAGATTTATTAACATCAACAATTGACTTCACTGTTTGGAGATCATTGACACATTTCACTGCGCCATTCTCATAGAAATGCTCAAATGTATCAAAGTGGGCTGGCTTGAGCTGATGGTCATCATAATATGGCAAAAACAGTTGTAGCAAGGAATGAAAGTACTGCTCTGGGTTTCTTGTTGGAGAAAATCTGGGATACCTTACAACAGCAGGTTCAGTTCGAGTCCTTTTTTGGATAAAACCACAGTCGTTGTCTAGTTTTATGACACATTCTGAAGACTCTTTCTTTGGTGACACCTGTGACCTTGAGCTTACTCTGTATTCAGAACAAAAACTGGCAAGGCATAGAATTTCGAATTGCTCCGTCTTGGGTCTGTTCTTATATCTCTCAACCACATTGGTCATCCACAAACTGCTGTCATCATGAGACCTTTTATGTTCAGCTTTACCTTGGAGTAGGTGCAAAGGCAAACTCATTCTTACAGGGTTTTCTCCAATGGGAATAAACTGTACTTGACGAGAGCATTCCTTCAAGTGCATGTGTGTTAACCGATACACTGCTTCTTGAGCTGAAACTTCTCTGTTGTGCAGGTATATGCTTCCAAGCTTTTTAAATGCTCCTTTTGCATCAAGGTTCCCATTCATGGCCTCATTCTGTGCACGTTGCAACAACAATCCCATTTCTTGTTCAGATTTTGTGATATATGTCAGTATATAAACCACTACTGAAAAAGCATCCGTCACATATTGGATATCCATATTGCCTTGCCATGCATGCAGTAAGTCTCTGTTATACTGATTTACCCAAATGTCTTTTGGATTTCGTTTAAGGACAACGCTTTTCTTTTTGGAACATGTATTATATGCTCTTTCAAACAATCCTTGATCTATCCCAAGAGATTCAAAAAATGCCTCAGTCGAATCAAAATTCATGTCAGGGATCTTCAATGCACTTTTGACTTTCTTCATAATTGCACTTGCATTTTTAGTTTTGTCTTTGCCATTCAAGTCATCCGAGTTGCCTCCTCTTGTGATAAAAGTACGGCTCGATGGTGGTCGTGGGAAATTAAATCGACAGACTGTGTTTTTCTTACGGCATGTTTTGGAATGTCTTGTACTGTGCTTTTGCACGCTGTTCACAGTCTCATAAAGCTCTGCGTCAGTTTGAGGTGGAGTCTCACAAGTAATGTATGTGTCTATGAAATGTGTTACTTCGGCATCCTCTTCTTTATCAATCTTAGGAGCGTTTTCAATCCAAAAAAGACAGTGTACATGAGGAGATCCACGCTGTTGAAATTCAATCCGATAAAAGTAATCCTTGACCTTCCCTATGGGCTGAGCTTGAGACATGATTACATTACGCAAAAAAGAATGCCATCTGTGATCAAACATTCTTGCTGCCGTGACAGGATTACGGCGTAGAAGTCCACATTTTTCAGACCAATCAAGGTTATCCACATCAATTTGTTGTCCTTCTAGTCTTGCCATAGTGTTCAGCATTTCAGGCCATCTCAAGTCAGCAGAGCTAAAAGATGCAAAGAAAGTGGGTATGGACAGTTGTCGTATCATGGCAAACAAATCTTTCTGTGCTGACATCCAGTATGGAGGTGTCCCACGAATTCCTCGTAAAAACTTGTATCCTTCATTAGTGTGTAATATTTTACGAAGAGACTCAGAGTTTAACAACATGTCTGGTGTTATTTCTTTCAAAGAACTATTGCCACCACCTTTGCGTAATGCAATGGAAACACTACACACAACTTGATACACCTCTGAAATGTATTGTGCATAAAATATAAAGTCTGTGTTTCGTGCAAAACGACCATCTGCATTGAGTAGGCGTGTATTCAGGTATCGTGCCAGAGTTATTTTTACCTCTCTCTTATCATGGAAGGTAGGTCCGCCAGTTGGATACAAAACAGGGAAAGATTTTGCTTCATTGGTTATATCTGACAGCAACCTAACTGGACTGTTGCCTTCACCAGGTGCCACATTGACTATGTCTTGAAAATTCTGATCAATTATCTCAGAACCCAGATCAACTGGTTGTAATGACGTATCTGACAAAAGCCCATTCTGATCTTTAATATATGTTAAATCTTCCTCTACTTCATCTTCACGGCTGTTTTCATCATCACTCTTTTCAATTGTTTCTTGACACTGTGTTTCATGTTTTATATTTTCCTCATCATGATCAATTCCATCCAGAGAGTTTACCCAATCTTCATTAAACAAGACATCGTCATACCACTTATTGTTTTTCATCAAATACTTCAGTGCATTTCTGACTCGATCAGTATGGACAAACTTATACTCGTAGTGACCTTTAAAAGTCAATTTCCGTTTAAGTTTTACTCTTATCATTTTATCATCTCATTCATTTCTTGGAAGAATATTTGTTACATCTGTAGTATTAATTGGAACAGACACACATGGTCCGTGGCAAGCATTCTGACGTCCTCGAGGCAAACACAACAATTTCATGAAGGGAATATGACGTGCAATAAGATGTTGTTCCAAAGAGTTAAGACATTTAAGTTTGGCGGGGATTTCTTCCAAATGCATGTTATTGGTAACACTCTCTTCTGGTAGTTTTCCACAAAGTATTTTTCGATGGCATGTATAACAAATCCATAATTTGTTTGATGGACTAGTAGAGAAATAGCATTCATGTTCGCATTCAGCATCACACACATGTAAATATTGCAATGTTATACATCTGTTAGCAACTGCAGCAATTTGCTCTCCTCTGATTTCATAGCAATGTCTTTTACACTCAACCACCTGTTTCCTGAAGAGTAAACGGTGACAGACAGAGCACACATATTCTGGACCACGGCTGACTTCTTGACGAAAATTAGCAATAGTACAATCTATGTCTTCCTGTCTCTTTTGAGTCTTAAAATAATTCTCACGACTTCTTTGGATTTTATTTAGACGAACATCATTATTTTCATGGTACTTCTTCATGCTGTAGTCACGCATGTCCCTCTGGAACTTTGGATCAGTCTTGTATTTAATTCTAACACGTTCGCACCTGTCCCTCTGGAACTTTGGATCAGTCTTGTATTTAATTCTAACACGTTCGCGCATGTCCCTCTGGAACTTTGGATCAGTCTTGTATTTAATTCTAACACGTTCGCGCATGTCCCTCTGGAACTTTGGATCAGTCTTGTATTTAATTCTACCACGTTCGCGCATACGTTCGCGCATGTCCCTCTGGAACTTTGGATCAGTCTTGTATTTACTTCGAATACATTCACGCTTACATTCTTGAAAATCTGTGTCTTTGTGATATTTATCTTTAAGATCTTTAAGTTTCTTTTCTCTGTAATCGTTCTTATTCTGGTACCGTTGGCGTTCTCTCTTGGCTTTTACATTGTCTGGTTCATCATTAAGCTTCCTTTTCCGTAATGACCTCAAGTTATCACCCTTATCATGACATGTTCCTGCACAAGCATTTCCTGCATCTCCCCGTTTAACACATGTAACAACTTCATAATGATTGCCAGTGTGGTTTAAATAAATACAATTCTCTGTGAGCAAATCTGTAGTAGGCATATGTGCATTCCATCTATCATTAAAAGTCATGATGGTTGTTTTTAATAAGTCAGCTGCAGCAAAAATGTCTATTTCGGTTGCCCATGAGCCACTGTAATATATTCTTGATTTGGTCATGTAGTCCTGCACAGATGTGTACTCATCTCTCAAATATGTTTCAAATTTGGAACTGTTGTCTCGAAGGTGTCGCACGATAGCCCGTCTAATTTTAAGATGCTTCTCTTCGTTTTGGCATATGCTAAAGGACAAACTACGGTAGAAACAGTTTCCATCTGGCTTTATGCTCTTCATCTTACAGGGAGACCCGATGCTATAAACATTTGCAGGTGCAATAACATCAATGTTTGCATTAGGCAGTTCTAAACATGTGCACAAAGCAACCTGATCCTGACCTGTTAATGGTTTAAAAGGTCGCTCATGAATTCTTATATCATTAATAATGACACTGTCCGAATCTGATCCCTTACTTCCGTTATGGGTTATTTCTATAGGTTCTGTTATGAATTGTTTGTCTCTCTTTCTTTTTGAAAACTCTGTTGCCTTATCACTGTCGTCTCTCACTTGTTTGTTATAATGGAATGAACGACTCTGGTGAAGCTTCTCTGGTTTAAGCTCAGAACGATTAAGGGGCTTGTGGTTTCTAGGAAAATCATTAGACGCTTTAGGTTCAATATAGTGTCGGCTTTGTGTTTTCCTTGGTGTACCGTGTTTTGTGTTTACATCCCTGCCAATCGTATATACTTCAGAAAAATCAGAATTGTGTTTCGCAGCACCAATACCAAAGTCAGCATCACACACCTTGGCCTTACGTTTTAAAACGTCACTGTAGAGTACTTTACTGCTTGCTTTAGATTCAGTGTTTTTCTCCATTTCCGCCTGAGTACAATGTGATTTTCTGCCGTTTTCAGAAGTTGTTACAATTGTAGTGGACTCGCTGAAAGTATTTCCAACTGCCTGCTGTCCGTACACTTTAGGCTTACCTTTGACAACATTGCTGTAAAGTGGGTTGCTGATCGTTGTAGTCGGTGTGCTTACCATGTAACTGGAAGATGGACCAGATGTTGTACGCACCTCAGCACTGGCATCAGTTATGGTCACTTCAACTCCAGTTATCTCAAACTGTGGTGTTCTTACCCCAAATGACTGTGCCAAGTCCAAAACGTAGCTATAAAGAGATGTAGCAGAGCTAAAATAAGCAACACAACTTGCCTTCTGTAGTTTCTGATTAACATTTCTATTAGCATGTGAATCAATGACCGCAAACCAAGATCCTGCTTTCACAATAGCACATGTATTAGCACAAATGGTTAAGAGGCATGCGTCATTACTCAGCAGTGTCCGTTGTAATGCTACATCAAATGGCATGGCAACATCACGTACCGCATCATCATAATCATCAACTAGAACAAATCCAGCGAAAGAATCAGCAAAGTTAATTGAGAAAACAGAATTCCATAATATGTGTTGCCTTGGTAATTCAGAGACAGCAATGTAACCCCTTTCTTGAACATGGTCGCTTATCTTACCTTCAGCTCTCATTGACTTATACAGATCAGTCCCTTTCACAAGAACATCATCCAAATCTTGAGTCTCCCAAGTCAGCACACTGTTCATCTTGCACTTCAAAATTGCAGTCAGACTGATTGCACCACACTGCTTGTTACGTACATCTTGAAACTGTGGATGACCTTGGTGAAAAGATCCCAATAACACAGACCTCTCTGGAAAATCAACAGATTGAGTTAAAGAGAATGAATCATCAGTAACAACAGGATGTTCTTTTACCACGGTTAGTGTTTCAGTCTGGTAGTGCTTTGGATTCACAAGTTTCACAGGTTTCTTACAGAGGGTCGTACAGAGGGTCGTACAGAGGGTCGTACTGGGGGATGCGTTTTCACTCTGTGAGTGCGTTGTTGTTTCACTCTGTGAGTGCGTTGCACTCTGTGAGTGCGTTGTTTCACTCTGTGAGTGCGTTGTTGTTTCACTCTGTGAGTGCGTTGTTGTTTCACTCTGTGAGTGCGTTGCACTCTGTGAGTGCGTTGTTGTTTCACTCTGTGAGTGCGTTGTTGTTTCACTCTGTGAGTGCGTTGCACTCTGTGAGTGCGTTGTTTCACTCTGTGAGTGCGTTGGGGTTTCACTCTGTGAGTGCGTTGTGGTTTCACTCTGTGAGTGCGTTTGGGTTTCACTCTGTGAGTGCGTTGTTTCTAAGTTTTTTTTATGAGGAGTCAGAAAATCCTCAGCCGAGGCACGTGTCTCCACGTGTCTCTTAATGGCAGCTCGTGACTTTTTGCTTCTTTTTGGCATCTGGAAAGAAAACAAACAGTATGCATGAGTGTTCCCCATAGTCTAGGACCTGGCTCAGATATGTATGCCCTTGCCCTATGTATGCCATTTGGGAGAGAATATCTCAACTGTTTTATTATTACCATTTTACAGTAGCAGGCTCTTTTAATTTGTGCATTAATTGTCTAAAATATTTAGCATTGTACATTTATGCAGTTTAAAATTCAACATTAATAAAGCTAGATTTAAAGCTGACATGAGGAGTATTATGTTCTTGGTTATAAAACAGTGGCATGTTTATGCTGTTTCCTTATGCAAGTGTGATGGATATTTACACATTTAACATTTGGAAACCTACATTCAAAGTGGCATTTGACCATCCTACACAATCTAAACTCATTCTTAATCATGCTGCATGAATACCACCAACCAAACTCTGATACAGTGCAACTTAAGCATAATATAGGACATTTTGGTTAAATTGTTGCATGGACCTCAATATTTTACTACAATATTTGAAATTAATCAAAGATGCCTTCCCACACACTTTCCTTTGTATGCTAGCATAGCTGCCATGCGGCCACAAACAACTAGAGAAATAGGCAGCGTGCAAATTGCTGGGGGGGATTTCCCCACCTCTGGTTTTGATATCCCCTCCTCTGATAATTCATTTTTATCGCCGGTGGGGATACGTTTTTATCCCTGCTTCTGGTCAGACTGAATATAGCTACAATTCCTGTGCCCGAAAATAGATGGCGCAATTTAGAAAAACTACACTAGCTATTTCAAAAATATGATTTACAACAGCTAGTTAAACCAGGGCAAGTCATGGCAACTGTCAATCAAGCGCCTACTCTAACAAGAATTAGTCATATTTTGCTGCAAGGATTTTGGGGGATGCCCAAAACGCCAGAGGTCCATCACCAAAGCAGACTCTTCTGCTAGTGGTAAACATCGGTAAGTGACAGGATGAATATTTTATTATAATACAATTATTGTTATGGGTGATAAGCGGTCAATCGTAGGCATGTAGGCTATTGCTTTTGTTTTGCTATTCTCATCCTCAATATGGCCAAGTCAGCGCAGCACATTGTCGCGGCCATCAATCTCTTTTTCACGAGACCAATACCAATTTATATTTTATCTTGTGTTCCAGGATGAACAATAACAGCTTATGCAAGTGTGATGGATATTTACACATTTAACATTTGCATAACCTACATTCAGGTTTCATATATAAGTCTATATGATCAAGGTAGCCACTGGAGAAACAAACATACCTCGTCTTCTCTCCGTTTTCTAGATGTGAGGGCAGGTGCTGGTCTTATTTATTGAGGACAGGTGTGCCAATTAAAACGATGACACCCCCTCTCACTCAACCGAGAGGAAGCAACCCTACCAGGTGACATTCATTTAGTACTCAAGACTCACTCTACCAAGTGGAAGCAAAAGCTGACATTATCCACTCAAATCTGCAAAGTGCGTTTGCAAGATCTGTCGTGGCATAGCGGGTAGCGCGTCAGTCTCGCAAGCAGCGAGTTCAGGGTTCGATTCCCGTTCATCCAAAGTGCATTTTTATAATTATTGTAATTATGCTGCTGTGGAAGTCAATGGCAGACAACAGAATCATTGTCGGTCGCTCCTGCCAGTTAAAAGTTGTGAAATTTGGCTCACAGACCAGGGACTCGTGTGCCTATTGTTCAGAGTAAGTAATATGTGTGACTTTTGAAATTCTCGGAACCATCCTTGACCCTTGTCAAACATGTCGCCACGTCAGTCTAGCCTTGTACTTGCACCATTATGTTTCTACCTTTTCTTATTATCATCCTCTTTTTTTTTCTTTCTTTCTTTATTATACTCTTCTGCCATTGGAGTCTATGGCAGCCCATAGAACCGTATGGTAGAAAGTTATGAAATTTGGCACACTGATTCGGGACAGTCCCATGACCCCTCTCACCAAGACCCATGTCCTCAGCTCCTACACTCTAGCGTCACCAACATGTCAAAGTTGCCAATGCATTTATGCACGCCACTTTTGAACCGTAAGTCCAATTTTCAAAATCAAGGTGCTATATGATTCCTTGGCTCAAGCCGAGTTAAACAAACCCTATTACGTCTTGCATACTATATTGTATTGTCTGCCATTTTGGATTTAGTGAAAAACACTTAAAATGCTACTCCTCCTACAGATTTTCATTAATCTGCAAAACAAAATAATACACATTATCTGGAGACCAATGTCTACAAAGGAATGATTTGAATTGTTGATATTCCAATGCGTTTGCTTGTGACAGCCAATTGAATTTGGCGACAAAGCCACCAACGGCTGAAATGCCTTGTGGACTAGGGCAATTCTCCTTTGCAAGATCAGGCATAGCACAGTGGATAGGGAGTCGGCCTTGCAAGCAACAGGTGCAGAGTTCGAATCTCGTTCAACCACATGTCAGATTTTCCTCCAATCTGCATGAAACGTGATAGGCCTACACAATATGTAGACTAATCCTAGTCTACAAAGGTTCAATATGATTTTTTCTAATTTTCCAATGCGTTCGCTTGTGACAGCCAATTGCATTTGGCGACAATGCCGCTAAACAGGAGTTGTATCAGAAATGCTTTAATAGCATTTAATTCAGGGCCCTTGCACCCTCTGGCCTTTCCAGCTGACATTAATTAAGTGCTCAGGACTCAGGCTCAAGTGTGAAGGGGCGGAAGGGTGGTTTGCGCACTCAGATTGGGATTCAGCTAATGTATCAAAACCACATTTGGCACACTGGTTATGGATCCCCTGTCATCAAGTCACATGTTGACAGCTTGAGAATTAGTTACCATTCATGTCGTTTTAATCTAATATATTTTTATACACTTGCCTTTTTATATAATAGCCTTGTTCTATTAAAGCTGTAAATGGGAATGCATGCATTCTGCAATCATACACACTATCTCAAACAGAAATACCATTAAAGTTATTAAAGTCGAAATTCCTTTATAAACACAGAAATAACTGTACTTAAACATGACTATATCACACATACATCAATTATACATAGCCTACAGTATAATATCTCTACCCAAGGCCTTCTACAGAAATGCACACTTTTAAAAATGGGCCTCCATAACCTTAAATGAGTAGATGGCTGCCTAGGGGCCTACTATTAATAATAAATATGAATCCATAGCCGCTAACTTCATGAGTAGGTTCAAGCTATCCCAAGTCATCATGGGAGTAACGTCAATCACATCTCAAAGTCATGTGTGACCAAAACCAACGTTTTTACAAATTACCGTTAAGTTATCATTCGCAAGATCAAAATGCCGAGAAGATATGGAAACATTATTTCAAGCAGTGACGAAGATGGCCAGTTGCCTATCTGATAAAGTGATCGGTGTACTGCTGTCAAAACCTCATCCGCTGAAATTATATGTTCGCACGTCTTTCTCATCCCAGCCATTCATGATGAACCATTTCAGTTTAAATAAAGGGTAGCATGTGACTGAAATAAATGATTAGGCCAGCTGAGAAATGCGAATTTATATTGTAGGCTAACAGTTACATTAACACATTTCTCAAAACGTAGGCTAAATCAACATTCACATTTTGTCTTAAGGTGTTATTCTATCAGTAGCCTAAAAACATTTAACTTCATGCAACTAGCTAATGACCAAAACGTTTAATAGGGTAGACCTATAGGCCTACGCCAACTGAGAAATTGAGTCGCTCTAGATATTGTAGCCTAATGCACACATTTATCATGTCAACATTCACGTTGTCCTACAGAAAGGTGTTGATTCTAATCAGTACAAACATTTGACTTAATACAATTAATAACCAAAACTAGCTATACATATGCATATTGAATGTGTTCCTCTTCTTGAAATGTTCGTCTACTGATTCAACGCTCTTCAGACTCTGACAGACTTCAGGACGCGCTCTTTACGTTACGTTACGGTACGGATTCAGTGTGTGTGCGTGCTATAGAACGTTACGTTCGCATGTTACGTTATGTTACGGTACTGTCGCTGTACGTGACGTGCGTTAGCCTCGTGTCACCAGGCTCTCCTCGGGGGTTGACTTTGAACTTCATCTGCCATCCGCATCCATCTCGTGAGTATATCTGTCAATATTAACCATCTACCATGTAAAGTTGTTTTAATAAACTGTGCTACTATCGATGTAACTCATTGTTTTTCGATAGAGGCTCAAATCATGTGCAGACGATTAATATAGCTAGCGCGTAGCCGCTAGCTAACTGAGTAACGTTACCGCTAGCCTGCTAACGTTAGCTAGGTAGCACGAACGAATGTTATCCGCAAAAACGGATTAGCTAATATAGCTAGCTAGCAGGCTTGCCACGATGGAAAACAGTTGTAGTTTGTGAGTGAACTTAATCTGCTTCTCATTGCCAGGTCCTACTGTACATATGTGGTTTACAAATAGACTGAAAGATCATTTTCTAGCTGGTGAGCGAACTTTAATTACTTGCTTCTCATGGCCAGGTCCTACATGCATGGTGACTGCGTTCTGCAACCCTTCCGACCACTACGCTCTGCTACTCAGGTAGGTAGGAACTTTAATCATACATTATTATTGACTTTAGTCATATTTCAGACCATTCATGTCTTCAGTCTTACAATATTTCACTTATCTATATAGCAAAAGGCAATCTTACAATGTTTAACTTATCTATATAGCAAAAGGCAATCTCTGTCTCTAAATACAGTTTATATTTCTCTCTTTCTGTCTATCTGTATCTATATTTATCCGGACTGTGTAAGTAACCATGTATCTTTATCTGCCACCGCCCCTCCTTTTCTCTCTCCGTCTATCTTTTAGGGTCAAAAGGGTAATCTACAGCTGCCATACCCCTGGCCCATCCCTCAACAGAAGCTGTGTGTTTGTGTGTGTGTGTGGGAAGTACTTCAGTCAGGAGAGTTAAAGACACCAGCGTGTTCATACAGGAGAGAAGCCATACCACTGTGATCAGTGTGGGAAGAACAGTCAGTCAGGAGAGTTAAAGACACCAGCGTGTTCATACAGGAGATAAGCCATACCACTGTGATCAGTGTGGGAAGGAACAGTCAGTCAGGAGAGTTAAAGACACCAGTGTGTTCATACAGGAGATAAGCCATACCACTGTGATCAGTGTGGGAAGAACAGTCAGTCAGGAGAGTTAAAGACACCAGTGTGTTCATACAGGAGATAAGCCATACCACTGTGATCAGTGTGGGAAGAACAGTCAGTCAGTCAGTCAGGAGAGTTAAAGATGCACCAGTGTGTTCATAGAGTTAATCCAAGAGCTTCAGAGAATTCACAGAAGAAGGACCCCATCTTTGTAAGTAACTCTGTGTGTGTGTGTGTCTGTGTGTGTGTGTGTGTGTGTGTGTGTGGTCCTTTTCACAGTGCTGTTTGCCTTCTATCGCGTGTGTGTAGCTTCTCTGTTGTAAATCACTTGTGTTATAATTGCTGTTTGTTATAAGTTCAAACTAAGCAATTAATGTATGTATTTGCATTTCCAAAATACATTCAATATGTTTTACTCTTAGAGTCTAAAATTTAATAATAAAAATTGGATTATGAAGTTACTTCTGTTGCATTAACTTGTTCTCTGTTTCACTTTTGCATTAACTTGTTCTCTGTTTCACTTAAATGTGCTAGGGGGGACTTAAACCTATTTCTTTCATAGTAATTTTCCTTTATACTTTTTTGCAAGTATGGCTGTGAAATAGATATTCTATTCAAAGTGGTCAAAAAAGGTATATAAGGTATATATCCTCTAGAAAGTAATGCTCCCAATACAGAATCATTTTGTGGGTTTGGTGCAAGTGCAGTAGCCTACTGCTAGGTAGTGGCAAGTGATAGGTTGCAGAGATGGATAGAACAGCTGAGTGTTTGTGGTATTGCGATATACATGGTATGGGAAAGAGGTTAACTTTTTTTTTCTTCTTACAGGAGTCCAGTGCAACTGAGCAATGTTCAGTTCAAAACCGCCAGAATGAAACCTGGGAGCATGGACATTCTGGTGGGTGCACGGTCTCAAATGACCCTGAAGCAGAAATTGTAGTTCCCCTGTGCTGCTCGTATGGAGTGTGTGGTACCAGAAAAGACGCTGGAAGAGATCAGAAATGATGGTAGAGAAGAGGTATGTGTTGGAAATAAGTGTTTATTTGATTGCTGGGTTTCTATAAAGTATTTGGGGTTTATTGAAGCAATAACTCATGAGAAGGTGTGGTATATGGCCCTATATAGCAGCAAAACCTGTGGTATATGGGGCCATATACCACACCCTCAAGTAAGTTATTGTTGAATTCTTAGCTAATTCTAATACTGCACGGTGGCCTGTGGTATATAGTCTTGTATACAATGGTTCTTACCCAATCAGATTGCGAGGTCAGACATACCCGTTGTATAATGGAAGTTTGTCCATCCACAAAAAGTGGTCATTGTGTTAGGTGCTGTTGTCATGGGCTGGGGATGGGATATTATTAGCACAATGCCAATCTATGCTGAATTAATGTTAAAAGCAATATGTGTGGTTTATCTTGTCAGCATTGAATAGGAGTTACCATGTAAATTAGACCTTGGTGTTAATGTGTGAATGTTTTTTTCTCAAGATAAAGGTTTAAAAACATAAGATGCATAGGTGTGTGTGTGTGTGCGCGCGCACATCTACTTGTGTACAGGGCACTTGGTGTTTGTGTTTGGTAATTGTAGAGTAGTGATATACTTTGTTAGCCGAGTCTGAACCTTTATGTACCGTAATTTCCGGACTATAAGCCTCAACTTTTCCCCCATGCTTTGAACCCTGCGGCCTATACAACGGTGCGGCTAATCTATGGATTTTTACAGCTAACGGCCACTAGGGGACCTTCTAAACCTATCTCTATGGCCGGTCCACGTCCCCCACCTTTAAGCGGCGGGCTCCAGCAGGAAAGGTCGGAGGCCAGAAAAGTGTGTGAGACAGGCAGTTCGCGCGAACACCGAAAGCAAATGTGGAACCAAATGCAGTACGAGAGACAGAACGAGAGCAAGACAGACATTACAAGAGCGACAGTTTGCACAAAGGAAGTTTTCATGCACAAACCCTCATTATTGAAAACAAACGAAGAAATGCATATAATGCAGCTTTTAAGTTAAAGGCAGTCGATCTGGCTGTCAAAGAAGGAAATAGAGCTGCTGCACGTACCCTTGGCATCAATGAATCAATGGTGAGACGTTGGAGACGCCAGCGTGAAGAACTGGCTCAATGCAAAAAGACGAAAAAAGCTTTCAGAGGTAATAAAAGCAGATGGCCCGAACTTGAAGACTTTCTTGAAGATTGGGTGAACACACAGAGAGCAGACGGCCGAGGTCGCCACCGAAATGAAGATTTCAGAGGTGGACCATCCTGGTGTCTCAGATTTATGAAACGAAAAGGACTGTCCATCAGGGCGCGGACGACTGTGTGTCAGCAACTCCCTCCCGATTACGAGGAAAAAATAACAAATTCACACCCTTACATATGGTAATTAAATATTAAAACACCTGCGGCTTATAGTACAGTGCGGCTTGTATATGTACACATTTGTTTTTTTACATAAATGTAGCTGGTGCAGCTTATATTCAGGTGCGCTTTATAGTCTGGAAATTACGGTAATTGTCTTTGTGTATTGGCATGTTTTTCAGGTGACAATCACCGTGAAGATTATGGAGTTGAAGGAGAAGGGGCACAGGAACACCAAGCATGGTGACATAACTGTCTATGTATTTGGTGATCAGTCAGCAACAATGACCTTGAGTGTGTGGGGGACTGGGAAAGGCATGTAAGTGAATAAGTGGTACAGCTGTACTTGTGTGCTTACAAAAGAGTTTTCCAGTAATATTTGTTTGTCAACCACTGCAAAGTCTACTATAAGCATGATTGCTGACCAAGGAGAGGTGTTAGGAGAGGTGAGTGATATCAGGGAAGTAACTGTAGAACTGGTAGCCACTCAAGTTAAGAAAATTTTTCGTTGTCCTAATAGGCATATTGTCTCACATGTTAATGAAATGACACTATGTTTGCGGTGTTCAGAATGTGACATGTCCCATCGTAGTAAGTCAATAAAGGCAGAAATGACTGCAGAAATTACTGTGGAAGAGGAAAGTGGGAAAAAATACAAAGTTCATGTGGAGGATACTATACTGAGGGGAGTGTTGCAAGACAGCAACAGTAGTGATGTTTATGCTATTGAGCAAGAATTGTTTGTGCATGAGAAGGTCCGTCTCAAACTCCTGTCAAAGAGTGTAAAGGAAATGCAGTGGGTGGGTGTAGACTCCTGTGGAGAAGACAAAGGTTTGGAGGACTCAATGGAGTCTTTGTCAGAATGGGAAGGTAACGTGCCCATTGAGCAGGGAGAGTGTAGTTCCTCTGCAGGAGGTAGTGTCCTTATGAGCAAGAGTCCGGTGGGACATGTGACTATAAGTAATAGGGCAGGTACGACCAGGCAGAAAAGATCAGGAAGGAAGTTGAACGATGAGTAGGGAGTTTTTTTTGTGCAGTAGTGAAATGTGCAGTGGTGGTGTTTGTGTACAGTGGTACATTAATTACAGAGATATACTGTTGAAGTATTACATTTGTTCTTTGCATGTTCTGCTGTGCAGAATTCGTATTTTTATATTTCTCTCTTTCTGTCTATCTGTATCTATATTTATCCGGACTGTGTAAGTAACCATGTATCTTTATCTGCCACCGCCCCTCCTTTTCTCTCTCCGTCTATCTTTTAGGGTCAAAAGGGTAATCTACAGCTGCCATACCCCTGGCCCATCCCTCAACAGAAGCTGTGTGTGTGTGTGTGTGTGGGAAGTACTTCAGTCAGGAGAGTTAAAGACACCAGTGTGTTCATACAGGAGAGAAGCCATACCACTGTGATCAGTGTGGGAAGAACAGTCAGTCAGGAGAGTTAAAGACACCAGCGTGTTCATACAGGAGATAAGCCATACCACTGTGATCAGTGTGGGAAGAACAGTCAGTCAGGAGAGTTAAAGACACCAGCGTGTTCATACAGGAGATAAGCCATACCACTGTGATCAGTGTGGGAAGAACAGTCAGTCAGGAGAGTTAAAGACACCAGCGTGTTCATACAGGAGATAAGCCATACCACTGTGATCAGTGTGGGAAGGAACAGTCAGTCAGGAGAGTTAAAGACACCAGTGTGTTCATACAGGAGATAAGCCATACCACTGTGATCAGTGTGGGAAGAACAGTCAGTCAGGAGAGTTAAAGACACCAGTGTGTTCATACAGGAGATAAGCCATACCACTGTGATCAGTGTGGGAAGAACAGTCAGTCAGTCAGTCAGGAGAGTTAAAGATGCACCAGTGTGTTCATAGAGTTAATCCAAGAGCTTCAGAGAATTCACAGAAGAAGGACCCCATCTTTGTAAGCAACTCTGTGTGTGTGTGTGTGTGTGTGTGTCTGTGTGTGTGTGTGTGTGTGTGTGTGTGTGTGTGTGGTCCTTTTCACAGTGCTGTTTGCCTTCTATCGCGTGTGTGTAGCTTCTCTGTTGTAAATCACTTGTGTTATAATTGCTGTTTGTTATAAGTTCAAACTAAGCAATTAATGTATGTATTTGCATTTCCAAAATACATTCAATATGTTTTACTCTTAGAGTCTAAAATTTAATAATAAAAATTGGATTATGAAGTTACTTCTGTTGCATTAACTTGTTCTCTGTTTCACTTTTGCATTAACTTGTTCTCTGTTTCACTTAAATGTGCTAGGGGGGACTTAAACCTATTTCTTTCATAGTAATTTTCCTTTATACTTTTTTGCAAGTATGGCTGTGAAATAGATATTCTATTCAAAGTGGTCAAAAAAGGTATATAAGGTATATATCCTCTAGAAAGTAATGCTCCCAATACAGAATCATTTTGTGGGTTTGGTGCAAGTGCAGTAGCCTACTGCTAGGTAGCTGCAAGTGATAGGTTGCAGAGATGGATAGAACAGCTGAGTGTTTGTGGTATTGCGATATACATAGTATGGGAAAGAGGTTAACACTTTATTTATTTTTTTTCTTACAGGAGTCCAGTGCAACTGACCAATGTTCAGTTCAAAACCGCTAGAAGGAAACCTGGGAGCATGGACATTCTGGTGGGTGCACGGTCTCAAATGACCCTGAAGCGGAAATTGGAGTTCCCTTGTGCTGCTCGTATGGAGTGTGTGGTACCAGAAAAGACACTGGAAGAGATCAGAAATGATGGTAGAGAAGACTCTGAGGTATGTGTTGGAAATGTGTTTATTTGATGGCTGGGTATCTATAAAGTATTTGGGGTTTATTGAAGCAATAACTCATTAAGGTGTGGTATATGGCCCTATATAGCAGCAAAACCCTCAAGTAAGTTATCGTTTAATTCTTGGCTAATTCTAACACCGTGTCCTAACTACACGCAACGCGAGCGAACGTCAGCAACAAAATGCGTTCCATTGCTTTGTTTTCTATTGTAACATGAGCGTGCAGACATTACACGATGTGTGCAGAGAGTGGCATTGGCACTAATAACCAGTCGCTCTTCATTATTTGCTATACTCGCCTAATGCATGCCTGCGCGCATGCGTATTTATCAGTATCTTTATAGACGCAATTCAAGCATAGGTGACACGGTTAAGGCACAGTGTTTGCGGCGCTGGCACGAATCACCCCTCATAGTGCGTGCACGTGTGTGCGCACATCTACTTGTGTATAGGGTACTTGGTGTTTGTCTTTGGTAATTGTAGAGTAGTGATATACGTTGTTAGACTGCGTTCTGCAACCCTTCCGACCACTACGCTCTGCTACTCAGGTAGGTAGGAACTTTAATCATACATTATTATTGACTTTAGTCATATTTCAGACCATTCATGTCTTCAGTCTTACAATATTTCACTTATCTATATAGCAAAAGGCAATCTTACAATATTTAACTTATCTATATAGCAAAAGGCAAACTCTGTCTCTAAATACAGTTTATATTTCTCTCTTTCTGTTTATCTGTATCTATATTTATCCGAACTGTGTAAGTAACCATGTATCTTTATCTGCCACCGCCCCTCCTTTTCTCTCTCCGTCTATCTTTTAGGGTCAAAAGGGTAATCTACAGCTGCCATACCCCTGGCCCATCCCTCAACAGAAGCTGTGTGTGTGTGTGTGGGAAGTACTTCAGTCAGGAGAGTTAAAGACACCAGCGTGTTCATACAGGAGAGAAGCCTTACCACTGTGATCAGTGTGGGAAGAACTTCAGTCAGTCAGGAGAGTTAAAGACACCAGCGTGTTCATACAGGAGAGAAGCCATACCACTGTGATCAGTGTGGGAAGAACAGTCAGTCAGGAGAGTTAAAGACACCAGCGTGTTCATACAGGAGAGAAGCCATACCACTGTGATCAGTGTGGGAAGAAGTCAGTCAGGAGAGTTAAAGACACCAGCGTGTTCATACAGGAGAGAAGCTTTACCACTGTGATCAGTGTGGGAAGAACTTCAGTCAAGTCAGGAGAGTTAGACACCAGCATGTTCATACAGGAGAGAAGCCATACCACTGTGATCAGTGTGGGAAGAACTTCAGTCAGTCAGGAGATTTAAAGATACATCAAGTTGAATTTAAGTATGTGTTTTCCAGCATTATGGCAGAGTCAAATGTCCAAATGAAGCGAGGAGACAACGTTGAGGGATACATCCATGGGGTGTCGGAGATTTATGAGGCCAACAGCGGCGCAAGATATTTCGAGGGCTTCCTGCAGGAAGCTGAGAAGACCAGCAGAATTGTGGTGTTTACACCAAAACGCCACTCAGAGTTTGTCAATGTGGAAAAAGACAGGTAACATGATGGCAAAAGCCACATTTGGTAGAAGTGTCAGGCATTTGTAGAATGCAAAAATATGAACTGTATTGCTGTAGGAAAAGGCAAAAATATGAAGTGTATTGTATTGCTGTAGGCTATGTGGTTGTGTTTGTAAGTAAATACCTTGAGAACCGTCATTGTTGAGCAGGTGTAATGGTTGTTAGGTTGATAACATGTTATCTTTATTTATGTTTTTATTACAGGGGTAATTGTACTCTTTAAGAAAATGGGGGAAATATAGGCTATTTATTCTTTATTTAAGTAAGATTTCAGGGGTAGGATATTCAATAGACCATATCCAGGTAGCCAGATTGTGTTCATACAGGAGAGAAGCCATACCACTGTGATCAGTGTGGGAAGAACTTCAGTCAAGTCAGGAGAGTTAGACACCAGCATGTTCATACAGGAGAGAAGCCATGCCACTGTGATCAGTGTGGGAAGAACTTCAGTCAGTCAAGAGACATGGAAGTGAATAAGTGGTACAGCTGTACTTGTGTGCTTACAAAAGAGTCTCCTACGATAGGTCATGTCACATTCTGAACACCGCAAACATAGTGTCATTTCATTAACATGTGAGATAATATGCCTATTAGGACAACGAAAAATGTTCTTAACTTGAGTGGCTACTAGTTCTACAGTTACTTCCCTGATATCACTCACATGCTGTACCACCTCTCCTTGGTCAGCAATCATGGTTATAGTGGACTTTGCAGTGGTTGACAAACAAATATCATTGGATGTGCAGTGGTGGTGTTTGTGTACAGTGGTACATTAATTACACAAATATAGTGTTGAAGTATTACATGCATGTTCTTTGCAAGCTGTGCAGAATTCTTTTTTTTTTTTTTGTAGAGATGCAGGTTTTGAACTAGTGTGACCACTGACTAGTGCAGATTTTTGAAACTGCTTGTATTTATTTGAACCAGTGTGACCACTGAGTACTACAGAAACTGCTTGTATTTTTTATTTGAACCAATGTGACCACTCTGAGTACTACACTAACTGTATTTTTTATTTGAACCAGTGTGACCACTGAGTACTACACTAACTGTATTTTTTATTTGAACCAGTGTGACCACTGAGTACTACACAAACTGCTTGTATTTTTTATTTGAACCAGTGTGACCACTGTGAGTACTACACAAACTGTATTTTTTATTTGAACCAGTATGACCACTGTGAGTACTACACAAACTGTATTTTTTATTTGAACCAGTGTGACCACTGTGACTACTTGAGATTTTT
The DNA here is from genome assembly GCF_949987555.1 of Borostomias antarcticus. Lineage (NCBI taxonomy): Eukaryota > Metazoa > Chordata > Actinopteri > Stomiiformes > Stomiidae > Borostomias > Borostomias antarcticus. The sequence continues at coordinate 3,148,144 of NC_140260.1, read as the reverse complement.
GGAACCATGACCAACAGAAAGCCAGAAGCTAATTTATTTAATGGTTCCAGATATGCTAAACTCAATAAAAAAAATTGTTATACACCCTTGATCTTTGAGTCTTACTAATATGGCCAGTCTTATGCACAATTTCACCAGTTTTAGAGTGGTGACAACATAACAGACAAAAGAGACAATTACATAGACACAAGCACATACAGTACAGACAATCACATATAGTACAATAATGCGCTCCACGTAAAATGCATAAGACGGAACTTGGTTGCGTATTGTTTGCCATGTTCATGGCCGTGTCCAAATAGTCAAAGTGGGTAAAGGAAATGCAGTGAGTGGGTGTAGACTCCTGTGGAGTCTAGTTTGTCGGAACGGGAGGGTAATGTTGGCATTGTGCAGAGAGAGAGTTGGTGTGTCCAATTACAATTAATGTTCTGTGAATATTATGCAAAAGGGAGTTTTGTTTTTTACAGAGATGTGCAGATATTTGAAACCAGTGTGACCACTGTGACTACTCTAGATTGTTGAAACTGCTTGTAGGCTACTCTATTTGAACGAGTGTGATCACTGTGATTATGCTAGATTGTTGAAACTGCTTGTAGGCTACTCTATTTGAACGAGTGTGATCACTGTGATTATGCTAGATTGTTGAAACTGCTTGTACTCTATTTGAAACAGTGTGATCACTGTGACTATGCTAGATCGTTGAAACTGCTTGTAGGCTACTCTCTATTTGAACCAGTGTGATCACTTGAGTATGCTAGATCGTTAAAACTGGGGAGGCCATACCTTGCACTGGTAGAGCCAATCCTCGAAGACACACCCTAGTTAGTGGCAAAGGCAATCGTTTCTGCAGAGGGCGGCCAGATTCCAGTTCAAGTGAAGAACACTGGCCAGACTCCTGTTTACCTTCATCGCTATCAGAAGGTAGGCTGTCTTTCGCTGGTGCAGCAAGAAATTCCACGAGTATTTTCTAGGCTCCCATTTTGTAGTGTTCACTGACAACAACATTCTCGCAAACTTACAGGAGGTGAACCTGAGAAGCTTGGAGCAACAGTGGGCAGCCAGACTCTGCAACTACCACTTCAACATCAAGTTCCAGCCTGACAAAACCAATGCTAATGCCGATGCCCTATCTCGAGTACCTGTGGATGGAGGAGAGGATGGTGAAGATGAGGAGATCCTGGCCCTGAAGACTATAATTAGTTTGTTGTTGCTCTATGTTTAAAATGTGCTAATGTTCTGTCAAGTTTGACAATGTGAAATATGTGATAGAAGTGATCAACCACATGACTGGTGTAGTTAGAGGTATTCTAAACTCTTTGGTATAGCTTACATACTGAGGCGGGGGGGGTATACATCAATGTTTGCTAGCTAGCACTAGTGAAATTAGACGTTTTCCTCAGCACGCACTGTTGTCAATAAATGTTACAAAAGTAATGTAGGAGCTCACAGAAACAAGTTGCAACACAAGTTGTGTAGCTAGCTTCAGTCAGTAGCACAGTAGCCTACGTGTGTTACGTTAGCAAGTGAGACAATAATGAGGCTATAGGTTGAAAGAACGGTGTGTGTGCGTGCTGTGTTTAGAGAATATCACAGAATCTACAACAGCAAAAGTTGACTGCTTATTGTCAATCTACAGCCATAGCTTGCTAGCTTAGCTCATAAATCGAGTAGGCTACCCAGTACAATGTATGGCATGGCTTTAACCCCCCCTTTTCTTGAATACTGTAGGTCCAGCAGATGCAAAAATGAAAAGGAAGGAGAACAGTGGTGGCATATAGCCAGCTTTTTTCAACCATAAAAAAGGAATCAAGACTTTAACGTTTTTGAAATATTTTTCAAGGTGCACACCCACATCCATTGTATGACCAAAACGGTGGTAGAGCAATTATCAGAATTTCTCAAAAGTGCTAGTTTTGTCAACGTTTTGATCTGAACCATTGTATATGATCATAAGTAACCTTAAAACAGGGCTAAACATGCATTTTCCCGTTACATCTCCCTTAACGAATTTCTATATAACAACATGGCTTTCATGTTCTCTGATATTGGCTAGTGTAGCCAGTGGTGTTGGGTTCTTACTGTAGCCTGTTCAGAATTGTGCATGATTTAGGCTGATGTTGAAGTTAATCCAAGGTGCTTCACACTAGGCTGTGAGTGGGTGAATGGAATTTGAGTAGGACAGTTGAATTATTTAGTAAGTACTGATACAGTAGTAAATGTATTGCCCTAATTGCTTCTTTTCTCTCATTTTAGATGTATCGAAATATAAAACTGATGGACCAATACAGCAACATCTGAATGCCTTTCCACAAACCTTATGGGGAGGGGCAAGACGATCTTTCCACAGTGAGTGGTATTAAGAGCATCTCTGGCTGGAATATTCTCAATCCAAGGATGCAGCATACTGCTTTGTATGCAGACATTTTGCCTCTTCAAATGCCCCCGAGAGTAATTACGCATCTGAAAATGGATATTCCAACTAGAAAAAGGACACTTTTGGGGATAGTGGGTTTAATGTACATGCTAAGTCAGAGACACATGCGAGTGCAATGATTTCATTCGGTGAATATAAAAGAATGGTTGAAAACAACACATCTGTCCTGGGAATGATGGGAGCTGAAAATCATTTCTATTAAAAATGTTAAAACTGTAATTGTTGTAAGTTTTTATTGCATGCAAGGACTGGGTTAAGTGCTCGATAAGGTGATTTTACATTGTCTTATTATGTGATTCACATCCTGAAAATCACCAGAGAATGCAGAAATTTAAATCTCTGAAGTTGAAATGTGTTTGCGGAGGATATTACCTCTGCCCCCCCTGCTGGAACCTCATGCGACCCTTTTGCCACCTCAGCTCGGGTCCAGGGTGGGGGGGGGGCGTAGCGGGAGGTTCGCCCAGGGTGGCATATATGGGTACCAAATGTAGTCCTAGACCTGCCATCTTTGTGTCCTCCACAGGTGTATCAAGTGGTCTAATTGGCTCTAGTGCATAGAATCCTATGCAATCACACAAATTCACACACCTATGTTGGGCACACATATGGCAGATTATTATAGGCTACTTCTGTTGCGCACGGTCAGAGCCCCGCCTCCCAAACATATGGTCTGTTTTACACGCCAACGTGTAGGTCAGAAATCGTCTGATGGTGAAGAGGTAAGTAGGCTCAAGGCTAATCAAATTTCAATAGACTGTCATGGTGAAATAGCCTATTGATAAATATCCAACTAGTCCTATATTACCGAAATACTTAATAGTATGCATTAACTTTATTTGGTGATATTTATGGAGGATGGATGGTAAAGACGGAAGTTGGATTGTGGCAGAGTGGGATCCTAGGGCCTAAAAATAAAATAGTTTGTTTCTGGTTGGTTGCCAGTTCTGGTCATGGGTAGGTAGGGATTGTTTTGTTTTGTTTGAGGCCTGCATATCCATAGCAGGTCGGTGCTACTAGTTAATATTGTAACTGCTATTGAGCCTAAAATGCAAACCAATTAAAATATCAATTAATTTCAAAAATAAATATAGGCTATATGATATGATGAAATGGCAGGGCATGCAATTACATTAAAATCATTTTGGACTGCACTGTAAAACCTAACAGTAAAACCTAACAGTGTATCTTAATGAAAGTCAACTTGAATTAAGAATAGCAGAAAGTTGAATTTAAGTATGTGTTTTCCAGCATTATGGCAGAGTCAAATGTCCAAATGCAGCGAGGAGACAACGTTGAAGGATACATCCATGGGGTGTCGGAGATTTATGAGGCCAACAGCGGCGCAAGATATTTCGAGGGCTTCCTGCAGGAAGCTGAGAAGACCAGCAGGATTGTGGTGTTTACACCAAAACGCCACTCAGAGTTTGTCAACGTGGAAAAAGACAGGTATGGCAAAAGCCACATTTGGTAGAAGTGTCAGGCATTTGTAGAATACAAAAATATGAACTGTAGCCTATTGCTGTAGGAAAATGCAAAAATATGAAGTGTATTGCTGTAGGCTGTGGTTGTTTGTAAGTAAATACCTTGAGAACCGTCATTGTTGAGCAGGTGTAATGCTACTAGTGGTGACTTGAGTTGTGTAGGCTATGTCCCATAACATGTTCTTTATTTATTTGTTTTTATTACAGGGGTAATTGTACTCTTTAAGAAAATGGGGGAAATCTAGGCTATTTATCCTTTTATTTAAGTAAGATTTCAGGGGTAGGATATTTCAATTGACCATATCCAGGTAGCCAGCCGAATCGGGCCGATTCCGGCTAAGTGTCGACGCACTCGGCTGTGTTCTGGCAGCGGCTCACCTAAACTGAGCCGGATCTGGCCCAATAATGGTCGCCCAATTTGGCTAGGTTTTGGATATGTGGACAAGAGTTGGCACATTTGGCTTTTTAAATTAAATATATTTATTGTACTTTGAGTCAAATGTAGCCCAATTAATCAATTTAAAATGTACATTCTATTCAAATTTGCACAATTGAGCAAGTAATTAATGAATTCATGTAATCAAACAATTTAACAATAATTCGGATGGCATATTTCAACCACCATATGTGCAGGGACTGTGGTTTTGTTGGACTAATGCAGTGGTTATTTAACAAGGCAATGGATGGGGCAACCTGTCAGACTATTCAGCCTATTCAAAATAACCATCTATTATCTGAGGTAGCCTACATCTGCATTATTATATTATGATCATACTGGCATGATGACGGAGAGTGGCAAAAAAAGAAGAAAAATACTTTTGAACAGGCGCGAGAGTCGTGACTCATGCCTACTTACGCCCGTCACGCACAGCGACTGTTACCGACGTAACTAACATAAGATATGAGCGGTTATGGAATGTATGACTTGACTACAATGAGTGCCCACACATCCACCGTACCGTAACATACCGTAACGTAACATACAGAATGCTTTTTGACGGTAGCTGTCCAAGGCCGTCAATGCATTGAAATAAAGAGAAATAACATTGATTTTGTATGTTTTCCGAGTCTATATGGCTACCATTATTTCAGAATCGTCTCTTTGAGCTCTTTAGAAATGCAATAGGCTATACAGGCTATCTTCCAGATTGTATTAGCATATTGAAACATATTTGCGCATGTAGACCTATAATCTCCATTTAATAATAATTATTTAATTAATCATTTGATAATAGCCTACTATTAATAATAAATATGAATCCATAGCCGCTAACTTCATGAGTAGGTTCAAGCCATCCCAAGTCATCATGGGAGTAACGTCAATCACATCTCAAAGTCATGTGACCAAAACCAACGTTTTTACAAATTACCGTTAAGTTATCATTCGCAAGATCAAAATGCCGAGAAGATATGGAAACATTATTTCAAGCAGTGACGAAGATGGCCAGTTGCCTATCTGATAAAGTGATCGGTGTACTGCTGTCAAAACCTCATCCGCTGAAATTATATGTTCGCACGTCTTTCTCATCCCAGCCATTCATGATGAACCATTTCAGTTTAAATAAAGGGTAGCATGTGACTGAAATAAATGATTAGGCCAGCTGAGAAATGCGAATTTATATTGTAGGCTAACAGTTGCATTAACACATTTCTCAAAACGTAGGCTAAATCAACATTCACATTTTGTCTTAAGGTGTTATTCTATCAGTAGCCTAAAAACATTTAACTTCATGCAACTAGCTAATGACCAAAACGTTTAATAGGGTAGACCTATAGGCCTACGCCAACTGAGAAATTGAGTCGCTCTAGATATTGTAGCCTAATGCACACATTTATCATGTCAACATTCACGTTGTCCTACAGAAAGGTGTTGATTCTAATCAGTACAAACATTTGACTTAATACAATTAATAACCAAAACTAGCTATACATATGCATATTGAATGTGTTCCTCTTCTTGAAATGTTCGTCTACTGATTCAACGCTCTTCAGACTCTGACAGACTTCAGGACGCGCTCTTTACGTTACGTTACGGTACGGATTCAGTGTGTGTGCGTGCTATAGAACGTTACGTTCGCATGTTACGTTATGTTACGGTACTGTCGCTGTACGTGACGTGCGTTAGCCTCGTGTCACCAGGCTCTCCTCGGGGGTTGACTTTGAACTTCATCTGCCATCCGCATCCATCTCGTGAGTATATCTGTCAATATTAACCATCTACCATGTAAAGTTGTTTTAATAAACTGTGCTACTATCGATGTAACTCATTGTTTTTCGATAGAGGCTCAAATCATGTGCAGACGATTAATATAGCTAGCGCGTAGCCGCTAGCTAACTGAGTAACGTTACCGCTAGCCTGCTAACGTTAGCTAGGTAGCACGAACGAATGTTATCCGCAAAAACGGATTAGCTAATATAGCTAGCTAGCAGGCTTGCCACGATGGAAAACAGTTGTAGTTTGTGAGTGAACTTAATCTGCTTCTCATTGCCAGGTCCTACTTTACATATGTGGTTTACAAATAGACTGAAAGATCATTTTCTAGCTGGTGAGCGAACTTTAATTACTTGCTTCTCATGGCCAGGTCCTACATGCATGGTGACTGCGTTCTGCAACCCTTCCGACCACTACGCTCTGCTACTCAGGTAGGTAGGAACTTTAATCATACATTATTATTGACTTTAGTCATATTTCAGACCATTCATGTCTTCAGTCTTACAATATTTCACTTATCTATATAGCAAAAGGCAATCTTACAATGTTTAACTTATCTATATAGCAAAAGGCAATCTCTGTCTCTAAATACTGTTTATATTTCTCTCTTTCTGTCTATCTGTATCTATATTTATCCGGACTGTGTAAGTAACCATGTATCTTTATCTGCCACCGCCCCTCCTTTTCTCTCTCCGTCTATCTTTTAGGGTCAAAAGGGTAATCTACAGCTGCCATACCCCTGGCCCATCCCTCAACAGAAGCTGTGTGTGTGTGTGTGTGTGTGTGTGTGTGGGAAGTACTTCAGTCAGGAGAGTTAAAGACACCAGTGTGTTCATACAGGAGAGAAGCCATACCACTGTGATCAGTGTGGGAAGAACAGTCAGTCAGGAGAGTTAAAGACACCAGCGTGTTCATACAGGAGATAAGCCATACCACTGTGATCAGTGTGGGAAGAACAGTCAGTCAGGAGAGTTAAAGACACCAGCGTGTTCATACAGGAGATAAGCCATACCACTGTGATCAGTGTGGGAAGGAACAGTCAGTCAGGAGAGTTAAAGACACCAGCGTGTTCATACAGGAGATAAGCCATACCACTGTGATCAGTGTGGGAAGAACAGTCAGTCAGGAGAGTTAAAGACACCAGTGTGTTCATACAGGAGATAAGCCATACCACCGTGATCAGTGTGGGAAGAACAGTCAGTCAGGAGAGTTAAAGACACCAGTGTGTTCATACAGGAGATAAGCCATACCACTGTGATCAGTGTGGGAAGAACAGTCAGTCAGTCAGTCAGGAGAGTTAAAGATGCACCAGTGTGTTCATAGAGTTAATCCAAGAGCTTCAGAGAATTCACAGAAGAAGGACCCCATCTTTGTAAGCAACTCTGTGTGTGTGTGTGTGTGTGTGTGTGTGTGTGTGGTCCTTTTCACAGTGCTGTTTGCCTTCTATCGCGTGTGTGTAGCTTCTCTGTTGTAAATCACTTGTGTTATAATTGCTGTTTGTTATAAGTTCAAACTAAGCAATTAATGTATGTATTTGCATTTCCAAAATACATTCAATATGTTTTACTCTTAGAGTCTAAAATTTAATAATAAAAATTGGATTATGAAGTTACTTCTGTTGCATTAACTTGTTCTCTGTTTCACTTTTGCATTAACTTGTTCTCTGTTTCACTTAAATGTGCTAGGGGGGACTTAAACCTATTTCTTTCATAGTAATTTTCCTTTATACTTTTTTGCAAGTATGGCTGTGAAATAGATATTCTATTCAAAGTGGTCAAAAAAGGTATATAAGGTATATATCCTCTAGAAAGTAATGCTCCCAATACAGAATCATTTTGTGGGTTTGGTGCAAGTGCAGTAGCCTACTGCTAGGTAGCTGCAAGTGATAGGTTGCAGAGATGGATAGAACAGCTGAGTGTTTGTGGTATTGCGATATACATAGTATGGGAAAGAGGTTAACACTTTATTTATTTTTTTTCTTACAGGAGTCCAGTGCAACTGACCAATGTTCAGTTCAAAACCGCTAGAAGGAAACCTGGGAGCATGGACATTCTGGTGGGTGCACGGTCTCAAATGACCCTGAAGCGGAAATTGGAGTTCCCTTGTGCTGCTCGTATGGAGTGTGTGGTACCAGAAAAGACACTGGAAGAGATCAGAAATGATGGTAGAGAAGACTCTGAGGTATGTGTTGGAAATGTGTTTATTTGATGGCTGGGTATCTATAAAGTATTTGGGGTTTATTGAAGCAATAACTCATTAAGGTGTGGTATATGGCCCTATATAGCAGCAAAACCCTCAAGTAAGTTATCGTTTAATTCTTGGCTAATTCTAACACCGTGTCCTAACTACACGCAACGCGAGCGAACGTCAGCAACAAAATGCGTTCCATTGCTTTGTTTTCTATTGTAACATGAGCGTGCAGACATTACACGATGTGTGCAGAGAGTGGCATTGGCACTAATAACCAGTCGCTCTTCATTATTTGCTATACTCGCCTAATGCATGCCTGCGCGCATGCGTATTTATCAGTATCTTTATAGACGCAATTCAAGCATAGGTGACACGGTTAAGGCACAGTGTTTGCGGCGCTGGCACGAATCACCCCTCATAGTGCGTACACGTGTGTGCGCACATCTACTTGTGTATAGGGTACTTGGTGTTTGTCTTTGGTAATTGTAGAGTAGTGATATACGTTGTTAGCTGAGTCTGAACCTTTATGTAATTGTAATTGTCTGTGTATTGGCATGTTTTTCAGGTGACGATCACCGTGAAGATTGTGGAGTTGAAGGAGAAGGGGCACAGGAACACCAAGCATGGATCACGAGACATAACTGTCTATATAGTTGGTGATCAGTCAGCAACAATGACCTTGAGTGTGTGGGGGGGTGGGAAAGACATGGAAGTGAATAAGTGGTACAGCTGTACTTCTGTGCTAACAAAAGAGTTTTCCAATGATATTTGTTTGTCAACCACTGCAAAGTCCACTATAACCATGATTGCTGACCAAGGAGAGGTGGTACAGCATGTGAGTGATATCAGGGAAGTAACTGTAGAACTAGTAGCCACGCAAGTTAAGAACATTTTTCGTTGTCCTAATAGGCATATCATCCCACATGTTAATGAAATGACACTATGTTTGCGGTGTTCAGAATGTGACATGACATATCGTAGGAAGTCAATAAAGGCAGAATTGACTGCAGAAATGACTGTAGAAGAGGAAAGTGGAAAAAAGTACAATGTGCATGTGGAGGATACTATACTGAGGGGAGTGTTGCAAGACCACAACAGTAGTGATGTTTATGCTATTGAGCAAGAATTGTTTACGCACGAGAAGGTCCGTCTCAAACTCCTGTCAAAGAGTGTAAAGGAAATGCAGTGGGTGGGTGTAGACTCCTGTGGAGTAGACACAGGTTTGGAGGACTCAATGGAGTATTTTCTTGAATGGGAAGGTGATGTGCCCATTGAGCAGGGAGAGTGTAGTTCCTCTGCAGGAGGTTGTGTCCTTGTGCAGAGCAAGAGTCCGATGGGACATGTGACTACTAGTAAGGGGGCAGGTATGACCAGGCAGAACAGAGCAGGAAAGAAGTCGAAAAATGAATAGGGAGGTTTTTTTTTGTGCAGTAGTGAGATGTGCAGTGATGGCGTTTGTGTACAGTGGTACATTAATTTGAGATATACTGTTGAAGTATTACATTTATGTTCTTTGCATGCTGTGCAGAATTTGTTTTTTTTGTAGAGACGCAGGTTTTGAACTAATGACCACTGACTAGTGCAGATTTTTGAAACTGCTTGTATTTTTTTCTTTGAACCAGTGTGACCACTGAGTACTACAGAAACTGTGTATTTTTTATTTGAACCAGTGTGACCACTGAGTACTACACAAACTGTATTTTTTATTTGAACCAGTGTGACCACTGTGAGTACTACACTAACTGTATTTTTTCTTTGAACCAGTGTGACCACTGAGTACTACACAAACTGTATTTTTTATTTGAACCAGTGTGACCACTGAGTACTACACAAACTGTATTTTTTATTTGAACCAGTGTGACCACTGTGAGTACTACACTAACTGTGTATTTTTTATTTGAACCAGTGTGACCACTGAGTACTACACAAACTGTATTTTTTATTTGAACCAGTGTGACCACTGAGTACTACACAAACTTTATTTTTTATTTGAACCAGTGTGACCACTGTGAGTACTACACAAACTGTATTTTTTTATTTGAACCAGTATGACCACTGTGAGTACTACACAAACTGTATTTTTTATTTGAACCAGTGTTACCACTGTGACTACTTGAGATTTTTGTATTTGGAATCATGACCAACAGTAAGCCAGAAGCTAATTTATTTAATGGTTCCACATATGCTAAACTCAATAAATAATGTATTTTTCACCCTCGATCTTAGAGTCTTAATAATATGGCCAGTCTTATGCACAATTTCACCAGTTTAGAGTGGTAACAACATAACATACTAGAGACAATTGCATGGACACAAGCACTTACGGTACAGACAATCACATATAGTACAATAATACATATATACAATATAGGCCTAATACATATATACAATATAACCAGTCCTCCGCGGCAACTCCCAAGGGCTGGCACACGGGTGTGGGAAAGACTCATCCGCTGCCCACGAGTGTTGAGTATTAGACCAGCCTACTTTTCTTGTTTTATTGAGCTGAATGATTTTCATAGTTTGCAGTGGTTGAAGTTTACAGTGGTTATAACGTTTGCTGTGTTTACCAAGTCTGCAGTGTAGTTGCAGTCCGACAAACATATCTCTAAAGCCTTCAAAACATCAGTCGTATTTGCTTCCTCTTTTGCGTGGTCAGCTTGGCCCCCACAACGCTGCTTGCAGCTTTAATTGGGGGCCAAGCAGCGAAGCGCTAAGCGCTGGCACCCATTGTTCTTGTACCTTTTCTTATTATTATTATTATTTATTATTATTCTTCTGCCATTGGAGTCTATGGCAGCCCATAGAACCGTATGGTAAAAAGTTGGGAAAATTGGCACACTCATTCATGACAGTCCCCAAAGTCTTCTCACCAAGACCCATGTCCACAGCTTGAACGCTCTAGCGCCACCAACCTGTCAAAGTTGGAGGTGCATTTGTGCATGCAACTTTTGACCTGTAAGCCTGATTTTCAAAAACGAGGCAGCGTTGGATTCCTTCGCTCAAGCCAAGTTCAACGTACCCTATGACATCATTTTCCACCATATTGGATTTCCCGCCATATTGGATTTAGTGTAAAACACTCAAAATGTATCTCCTCCTAGGTTTTTTCACCAATCTGCACCAAACGCAGTATGCACAATCTATAGACCGATGTCCACAAAAGTCTTACAGGGATTTTTGATTGTCCATTGCGTTCCCTCGTGACAGCCAATCAAAATTGGCCGAAAAGCTGCAAAACAGGAACTGGGGTCATATCTCAGTAATGTTTTAATCTATCAAAACCACATTTGGCACACTCATCCGGGACACACCCATGACATCTGTCCCCAAGCCTTACGTTGACATCTCGTGCACTCTAGCGCCACCAGCGTGTCAAAGTTGGAGTTGCGTTTATGCCAGTAACTTTTGAACTGTATGTCCAATCTTCAAAATGATGGTAGCAATGGATTCCCTGGCTCATGCCGAGTTCAAAACACCCCATGGTTTCATTATTACTTCATTTGTTTGATTGCAGAATGAAAGAAACACTTTTTGTCCTCTGCACAATTTCACCAGTTTCAGAGGTTTTTGGAAAAAGTCACACATTTTCTAAACTGCCATCCCTCTTCTAATTCTCACAGCTCATACACATTTTATATATCAAAACGTTCACACGACTCTTGGGATTCATAAAATCAAAAAAGCTAAGCTCTTCGATGTATATTTTTCACTCTGGGACAGTTCGAATAATGACTCCCCCCCTCCATTGAAATCAATGGAGCCACGCTCTAGAAAATCTCTCTTCGCTCTAGAATCTCTAACTGTTTCTAACTCTTCACCTCTCCTACACTTCTGAAGACCGAAGGACATTTTATACATGGAAATGTTCGCGTGATTGTCTGGATTCTGAAGAAGTAAATAGTTGAGCTATGCTATGTATACTTTTCGCTGTGTGACAATTTAAACAACGACACCCCCCCCTCTCACTCTACCGAGAGGAAGCAACCCTGCCAGGTGATATTAATTAAGTGCTCAGGACTCAGACTCACGGGGTTAGGGAAGGCTCACATGCCTTGTGGACTAGGGTGGTTCACTTTCGCAACATCCTGCTTAGCACAGTGGTTAGCGTGTCGGCCTTGCAAGCAGCAGGTACAGAGATCGAATCCTGTTCAACCATGTCTGGCTTTTGACATGTTTTGCTTGTTGTCTTTGATGCGCTGGTCGTGCGTCCCGCTTGGCCCCCACATCGCTGCTTGCAGCTATATTTATTGGGGGCCAAGCAGCGAAGCGCTAAGCGCTGGCACCCATTGTTCTTGTACCTTTTCTTATTATTATTATTATTTATTATTATTCTTCTGCCATTGGAGTCTATGGCAGCCCATAGAACCGTATGGTAAAAAGTTGGGAAAATTGGCACACTCATTCATGACAGTCCCCAAAGTCTTCTCACCAAGACCCATGTCCACAGCTTGAACGCTCTAGCGCCACCAACCTGTCAAAGTTGGAGGTGCATTTGTGCATGCAACTTTTGACCTGTAAGCCTGATTTTCAAAAACGAGGCAGCGTTGGATTCCTTCGCTCAAGCCAAGTTCAACGCACCCTATGACATCATTTTCCACCATATTGGATTTCCCGCCATATTGGATTTAGTGTAAAACACTCAAAATGTATCTCCTCCTAGGTTTTTTCACCATTCTGCACCACACGCAGTATGCACAATCTATAGACCGATGTCCACAAAAGTCTTACAGGGATTTTTGATTGTCCATTGCGTTCCCTCGTGACAGCCAATCAAAATTGGCCGAAAAGCTGCAAAACAGGAACTGGGGTCATATCTCAGTAATGTTTTAATCTATCAAAACCACATTTGGCACACTCATCTGGGACACACCCATGACATCTGTCACCAAGCCTTACGTTGACATCTCGTGCACTCTAGCGCCACCAGCGTGTCAAAGTTGGAGTTGCGTTTATGCCAGTAACTTTTGAACTGTATGTCCAATCTTCAAAATGATGGTAGCAATGGATTCCCTGGCTCATGCCGAGTTCAAAACACCCCATGGTTTCATTATTACTTCATTTGTTTGATTGCAGAATGAAAGAAACACTTTTTGTCCTCTGCACAATTTCACCAGTTTCAGAGGTTTTTGGAAAAAGTCACACATTTTCTAAACTGCCATCCATCTTCTAATTCTCACAGCTCATACACATTTTATATATCAAAACGTTCACACGACTCTTGGGATTCATAAAATCTAAAAAGCTAAGCTCTTCGATGTATATTTTTCACTCTGGGACAGCTCGAATAATGACTCCCCCCCCTCCATTGAAATCAATGGAGCCACTCTCTAGAAAATCTCTCTTCGCTCTAGAATCTCTAACTGTTTCTAACTCTTCACCTCTCCTACACTTCTGAAGACCGAAGGACATTTTATACATGGAAATGTTCACGTGATTGTCTGGATTCTGAAGAAGTAAATAGTTGAGCTATGCTATGTATACTTTTCGCTGTGTGCCAATTTAAACAAAGACACCCCCCCCTCTCACTCTACCGAGAGGAAGCAACCCTGCCAGGTGATATTAATTAAGTGGTCAGGACTCAGACTCACGGGGTTAGGGAAGGCTCACATGCCTTGTGGACTAGGGTGGTTCACTTTCGCAACATCCTGCGTGGCACAGTGGTTAGCGTGTCGGCCTTGCAAGCAGCAGGTACAGAGATCGAATCCTGTTCAACCATGTCTGGCTTTTGACATGTTTTGCTTGTTGTCTTTGATGCGCTGGTCGTGCGTCCCGCTTGGCCCCCACATCGCTGCTTGCAGCTATATTTGGGGGCCAAGCAGCGCAGCGCTGGCACCCATTGTTCTTGTACCTTTTCTTATTATTATTATTATTATTCTTCTGCCATTGGAGTCTATGGCAGCCCATAGAACCGTATGGTAAAAAGTTGGGAAAATTGGCACACTCATTCATGACAGTCCCCAAAGTCTTCTCACCAAGACCCATGTCCACAGCTTGAACGCTCTAGCGCCACCAACGTGTCAAAGTTGGAGGTGCATTTGTGCATGCAACTTTTGACCTGTAAGCCTGATTTTCAAAAACGAGGCAGCGTTGGATTCCTTCGCTCAAGCCAAGTTCAACGCACCCTATGACATCATTTTCCACCATATTGGATTTCCCGCCATATTGGACTTAGTGTAAAACACTCAAAATGTATCTCCTCCTAGGTTTTTTCACCAATCTGCACCAAACGCAGTATGCACAATCTATAGACCGATGTCCACAAAAGTCTTACAGGGATTTTTGATTGTCCATTGCGTTCCCTCGTGACAGCCAATCAAAATTGGCCGAAAAGCTGCAAAACAGGAACTGGGGTCATATCTCAGTAATGTTTTAATCTATCAAAACCACATTTGGCACACTCATCCGGGACACACCCATGACATCTGTCACCAAGCCTTACGTTGACATCTCGTGCACTCTAGCGCCACCAGCGTGTCAAAGTTGGAGTTGCGTTTATGCCAGTAACTTTTGAACTGTATGTCCAATCTTCAAAATGATGGTAGCAATGGATTCCCTGGCTCATGCCGAGTTCAAAACACCCCATGGTTTCATTATTACTTCATTTGTTTGATTGCAGAATGAAAGAAACACTTTTTGTCCTCTGCACAATTTCACCAGTTTCAGAGGTTTTTGGAAAAAGTCACACATTTTCTAAACTGCCATCCCTCTTCTAATTCTCACAGCTCATACACATTTTATATATCAAAACGTTCACACGACTCTTGGGATTCATAAAATCAAAAAAGCTAAGCTCTTCGATGTATATTTTTCACTCTGGGACAGTTCGAATAATGACTCCCCCCCCTCCATTGAAATCAATGGAGCCACGCTCTAGAAAATCTCTCTTCACTCTAGAATCTCTAACTGTTTCTAACTCTTCACCTCTCCTACACTTCTGAAGACCGAAGGACATTTTATACATGGAAATGTTCGCGTGATTGTCTGGATTCTGAAGAAGTAAATAGTTGAGCTATGCTATGTATACTTTTCGCTGTGTGCCAATTTAAACAACGACACCCCCCCCTCTCACTCTACCGAGAGGAAGCAACCCTGCCAGGTGATATTAATTAAGTGCTCAGGACTCAGACTCACGGGGTTAGGGAAGGCTCACATGCCTTGTGGACTAGGGTGGTTCACTTTCGCAACATCCTGCGTAGCACAGTGGTTAGCGTGTCGGCCTTGCAAGCAGCAGGTACAGAGATCGAATCCTGTTCAACCATGTCTGGCTTTTGACATGTTTTGCTTGTTGTCTTTGATGCGCTGGTCGTGCGTCCCGCTTGGCCCCCACATCGCTGCTTGCAGCTATATTTATTATTATTCTTCTGCCATTGGAGTCTATGGCAGCCTATAGAACCGTATGGTAAAAAGTTGGGAAAATTGGCACACTCATTCATGACAGTCCCCAAAGTCTTCTCACCAAGACCTATGTCCACAGCTTGAACGCTCTAGCGCCACCAACCTGTCAAAGTTGGAGGTGCATTTGTGCATGCAACTTTTGACCTGTAAGCCTGATTTTCAAAAACGAGGCAGCGTTGGATTCCTTCGCTCAAGCCAAGTTCAACGCACCCTATGACATCATTTTCCACCATATTGGATTTCCAGCCATATTGGATTTAGTGTAAAACACTCAAAATGTATCTCCTCCTAGGTTTTTTCACCAATCTGCACCACACGCAGTATGCACAATCTATAGACCGATGTCCACAAAAGTCTTACAGGGATTTTGGATTGTCCATTGCGTTCCCTCGTGACAGCCAATCAAAATTGGCCGAAAAGCTGCAAAACAGGAACTGGGGTCATATCTCAGTAATGTTTAAATCTATCAAAACCACATTTGGCACACTCATCCGGGACACACCCATGACATCTGTCACCAAGCCTTACGTTGACATCTCGTGCACTCTAGCGCCACCAGCGTGTCAAAGTTGGAGTTGCGTTTATGCTAGTAACTTTTGAACTGTATGTCCAATCTTCAAAATGATGGTAGCAATGGATTCCCTGGCTCATGCCGAGTTCAATTCACCCCATGGTTTCATTATTACTTCATTTGTTTGATTGCAGAATGAAAGAAACACTTTTTGTCCTCTGCACAATTTCACCAGTTTCAGAGGTTTTTGGAAAAAGTCACACATTTTCTAAACTGCCATCCCTCTTCTAATTCTCACAGCTCATACACATTTTATATATCAAAACGTTCACACGACTCTTGGGATTCATAAAATCAAAAAAGCTAAGCTTTTCGATGTATATTTTTCACTCTGGGACAGTTCGAATAATGACTCCCCCGCCTCCATTGAAATCAATGGAGCCACGCTCTAGAAAATCTCTCTTCGCTCTAGAATCTCTAACTGTTTCTAACTCTTCACCTCTCCTACACTTCTGAAGACCGAAGGACATTTTATACATGGAAATGTTCGCGTGATTGTCTGGATTCTGAAGAAGTAAATAGTTGAGCTATGCTATGTATACTTTTCGCTGTGTGCCAATTTAAACAACGACACCCCCCCCTCTCACTCTACCAAGAGGAAGCAACCCTGCCAGGTGATATTAATTAAGTGCTCAGGACTCAGACTCACGGGGTTAGGGAAGGCTCACATGCCTTGTGGACTAGGGTGGTTCACTTTCGCAACATCCTGCGTAGCACAGTGGTTAGCGTGTCGGCCTTGCAAGCAGCAGGTACAGAGATCGAATCCTGTTCAACCATGTCTGGCTTTTGACATGTTTTGCTTGTTGTCTTTGATGCGCTGGTCGTGCGTCCCGCTTGGCCCCCACATCGCTGCTTGCAGCTATATTTATTATTATTCTTCTGCCATTGGAGTCTATGGCAGCCCATAGAAGCATATGGTAGAAAGTTATGAAAATTGGCACACTCATTCAGGACAGTCCCCTGAGTCTCCTCACCAAGACTCATGTCCACAGCTCGAACCCTCTAGCGCCACCAACGTGTCAAAGTTGGCAATGCTTTTATGCATGCAACTTTTGACCTGTAAGTCTGATTTTGAAAAACGAGGTACATTTGGAATCCTTGGTTCAAGCCGAGTTCAACGCACCTCATGACGTCATTGTCTGCCATATTGGATTTCCCGCCATTTTGTACTTTGTGTAAAACACTTAAAATGTATCTCCTCCTAGGTTTTTTCACCAATCTGCACAAAACGCAGTATGCACAATCTATAGACCGATGTCCACAAAAAATTTACAGGGATTTCTGATTGTCCATTGCGTTCGCTCGTGACAGCCAATCAAAATTGGCAGAAAAGCTGCAAAACAGGAACTGGGGTCATATCTCAGTAATGTTTTAATCTATCAGAACCACATTTAGCACACTCATCCGGTACACACCCATGACATCTGTCACCAAGCCTCATGTTGACATCTCGTGCACTCTAGCGCCACCAGCGTGTCAAAGTTAGAGTTGCGTTTATGCCAGTAACTTTTTAACTGTATGTCCAATCTTCAAAATGATGGTAGCAATGGATTCCCTGGCTCATGCCGAGTTCAAAACACCCCATGGTTTCATTATTACTTCATTTGTTTGATTGCAGAATGCAAGGAACACTTTTTGTCTTCTGCACAATTTCACCACTTTCAGAGTGGTGAAAGGCGCATTTTGGAAAAAGTCACAAATTTTCTAAACTGCCATCCCTCTTCCAATTCTCACAGCTCATACACATTTTATATATCAAAACGTTCACACGACTCTTGGGATTCATAAAATCAAAAAAGCTAAGCCCTCCGATGTATATTTTTCACTGTGTGACAGTTGGAACGACGACTCCCCCCCTCCATTGAAAACAATGGATCCACACTCTAGAAAATGACAGAATCAGTGTTAATGTTTCTAACTCGTCACCTCTCCTACACTTCTGAAGACCGAACGACATATAATACATGGAAATGTTCGCATGATTGTCTGGATTCTGAAGAAGTAAATAGTTGAGCTATGCTATATATACTTTTCGCTGTGTGCCAATTTAAACGACGACACCCCCCCTCTCACTCAACCGAGAGGAAGCGACCCTTCCAGCTGACATTAATTAAGTGCTCAGGACTCAGACTCAGATTGGGATTCAGCTAATAGGGTTAGCAAAGGCTAACATGCCTTGTGGTCTAGGGTGTTTTACCTTCGCAACATCCCGCGTAGCACAGTGGTTAGCATGTCGGCCTTGCAAGCAGCAGGTACAGAGATCGAATCCCGTTCCACCATATGTCTGACTTTTGAAATTCTCTGAACTATCCTTGACCCTTGTCAAACATGTCGCCACGTCAGTCTAGCCTTGCACCATTATGTTTCTACCTTTTCTTATTATCCTTTTTTTTTTTCTTTCTTTCTTTCTTTTACTCTTCTGCCATTGGAGTCTATGGCAGCCCATAGCACTGTATGGTAGAAAGTTATGAAATTTGGCACACTGATTCGGGACAGTCCCATGACCCCTCTCACCAAGATCCATGTCCTCAGCTCCTACACTCTAGCGCCACCAACATGTCAAAGTTGGCAATGCATTTATGTACGCCACTTTTGACCCGTAAGTCCAATTTTCAAAATCAAGGTGCCATATGATTCCTTGGCTCAACCCGAGTTAAACGAACCCTATTACGTCATGCATACTATATTGGATTGTCTGCCATTTTGGATTTAGTGAAAAACACTTAAAATGCTACTCCTCCTATAGATTTTCACCAATCTGCAAAAAAAATAATACACATAAGCTGGAGACGAATGTCTACAAAGGATTGATTTGAATTGTTGATATTCAAATGTGTTTGCTTGTGACAGCCAATTGAATTTGGCGACAAAGCCTCCAAACAGGAAGTTAGGACATATCGCATAAATGCTTTAATGTATCAAAAGCACATTTAGCAGACTGGTTAGGGACCCTCCCGTGACCTCTGTAACCAGTCACATGTTGACAAGTTGAGCACTCTAGCGCCACCAACGTGTCAAAGTTGGAGTCACGTTTATGCTTGTAACTTTTTAACCGTTTGTTCCATTTTAATGATTCAGGGATCATTGGATTCCTTGCGTCAAACCGATTTCAAAACATACCATGGTTTCATTATATTTTCATTCTCTTGATTGCAGAATGCTAGTTACACTTTTGGTGTTCTGCACAATTTCACAGATTTTAGAGTGGGGAGAGACGCACTTAGGAAAAATGTCACACATTTTCTAAACTGCCATCCCTCTTCCAATTTGCACAGCTTATACACATATTATATATAAAAACATTCACATGACTCTTGGGATTTGTAAAATCCAAAAAGCTAAGCTCTCCGATGTATAATTTTTTGCCGTGTGACAGTTTGAATGATGACTCCCCCCCTCCATTGAAACCAATGGAGCCACGCTCTAACTTGAAGCAGAAAATGACTGAATCAATGTTGTGTTTCTAACTCGTCACCTCTCCTACACTTTTGAAGACAGAAGGACATATTATACCTCAAAATGTTTGTGTGATTGTCTGAATTCTATAGAAGTAAATAATTACGCTCTGCTATGTATACTTTTCGCCATGTGCCAATTTAAATGACGACACCCCCCCTCTCACTCAATCGAGAGGAAGCAACGGCTGACATGCCTTGTGGACTAGGGTGATTCACCTTTGCAAGATCAGGCGTAGCACAGTGGATAGGGAGTCGGCCTTGCAAGCAGCAGGTGCAGAGTTCGAATCTCATTCAACCAGATTTTCCTCCAATCTGCATGAAACATGATAGGCCTACACAATATGTGGACCAATCCTAGTCTAGAAAGGTTCAATATAAGTTTTGGATTTTCCAATGCGTTCGCTTGTGACAGCCAATTGCATTTGGCGACAATGCCGCTAAACAGGAGTTGTATCAGAAATGCTTTAATAGCATTTACTTCAGGGCCCTTGCACCCTCTGGCCCTTCCAGCTGACATTAAGTGCTCAGGACTCAGGCTCAAGTGTGAAGGGGCGGAAGGGTGGTTTGCGCACTCAGATTGGGATTCAGCTAATGTATCAAAACCACATTTGGCACACTGGTTATGGACCCCCTGTCAAGTCACATGTTGACAGCTTGAGAATTAGATACCATTCATGTCGTTTTAATCTAATCTATTTTTATACACTTGCCTTTTTATATAATAGCCTTGTTCTATTAAAGCTGTAAATGGAATGCATGCATTCTGCAATCATACACACTATCTCAAACAGAAATACCATTAAAGTTATTATAAAGTCGAAATTCCTTTGTAAACACAGAAATAACTACTTAAACATGGCTGTTACAACAGCAACTATATCACACATACATCAGTTATACATAGCCTACAGTATAATAGCTCTACCCAAGGCCTTCTACAGAAATGCACACTTTTAAAAATGGGCCTCCATAACCTTAAATGAGTAGATGGCTGCCTCTGCTGCTTAGGGCCCTTTGCAAAAGAGGCCATTCTATGAGGCCTGTAGTGTTGTGGGTGGGCTTCGGCAAGCCCTGCAACTGGTTGATGGAGTTTGCGGCTGGTGATGGTTGATGAGCATCAGCAATAGCAATAATAATAATATTTTATTTGTAAATGCACTTTACATTGTAAGTGCTACAGGACAAAACATAAAAAAGCTACAGCAGCAAATGTGAAAAAAAAACTGACAAGACAGGCTACACAGGGCTAGAACTGACACAATCCAACACAATCTAACAAAAAGCTTTCATAAAAAGGTGGGTTTTTAGGCCTTTTTAAAAAGCATCCAGAATCTGTGGCGCCCTCAGATGGTCAGGGATAGCATGGGAGCGGCGGAGCAGAAGGCCCGTCTCCCATTTGGAGCTTGGTCCTCGGGGGCTGGAGGAGGTTGGCCTGTCCCACTGCTGGTGAAACTGAATGAAATTCAACAAGCCCCACTACTGGTATCTGCCACACAAGATCAATGCTTCTTTATGACCGGTAAGCTCAGAAAAATTTAAAACAGACTCATTTGGTGATCAATTCAATTCAAACAACTTTATTAGTCCCACTAGGGGCAATTTATTTAGAGCAGCTTATTGCACAAAAATCATAAAAACAAATGTTATACAAATGTTACTGTTGGCTGTGTCGTAAACACCTGGAGACAGCTGGCTGTAAGCGACAAGCAGGCAGACTGGAAAAGATGAGCTACCTGCAACAGTGGTCTCTCTAAGAACCTGTTACAGGGAAGTAATAAGACAAAATACCAATGCATCTGCACCTTCACGCCAGATCAGAATAATTAAAAACACAGATTTATTTGTTGATCGACTCACTGTTTTCTGGAGACAGCTAGCTGTGAACAGGTAGACTGGAACATGTGAGCTGTGAGTGGTTGTGCCAAGAACCTGTTACAGACGTGTATAGAGAAATAATGACACAAAATTAATGCTTCTTCACAACAGAATCAGAATAATTTAAAATAAATGCATTTGTTAATCAACTAATTCACTGTCACCTGGAAACAGCCACGGCTTCTAGTTCTACTTTAACTAATCAATTATCCCCATAATAGGTCTACCTGAGGACTTCTACATAAATGCCCACTTTGAGAAATTAACTGCCTGCCACAATCCCAAGATAGTATAGTTGCCTTTGTTGCAAAAGAGGCCTTTCTATGAGACCTGTAGTGTTGGTGTGGATAGGCCTCGTCAAACCTGGCCACTGGTTGAAAGTCCCTATGGGTGGTGATGGCTGATGAACCAGATAAGACAATAAATCATTTTTTAGCATTTTGAGATTGTCTCATTGAAAAGTGCATTATAAATATTATGATTATCAGAATAATTAAAAACACAGATTTATTTGTTGAACGACTCACTGTTTTCTGGAGACAGCTAGCTGTGAACAGGTAGACTGGAACATGTGAGCTGTGAGTGGTTGTGCCAAGAACCTGTTACAGACGTGTATAGAGAAATAATGACACAAAATTAATGCTTCTTCACAACAGGTAAGCTCAGGATAATTTAAAATAAATGCATTTGTTAATCAACTAATTCACTTTCACCTGGAAACAGCCACGGCTTCTAGTTCTACTTTA
Source organism: Borostomias antarcticus (assembly GCF_949987555.1). NCBI lineage: Eukaryota > Metazoa > Chordata > Actinopteri > Stomiiformes > Stomiidae > Borostomias > Borostomias antarcticus. Next base: position 3,125,779 of record NC_140260.1, on the reverse strand, counting down.
ACTTATCAATTACCCCCATAATAGGTCTACCTGAGGACTTCTACATAAATGCCCACTTTGAGAAATTAACTGCCCTCCACAACCCCAAGATAGTATACTTGCCTTTGTAGCAAAAGAAGCCTTTCTATGAGACCTGTAGTGTTGGTGTGGATAGGCCTCTGCAAACCTGGCCACTGGTTGATAGTCCCTATGGGTGGTGATGGCTGATGAACCAGAGAAGACAAGAAATCTTTTTCTTTTTTTTAGCATTTTGAGATTGTCTCATTGAAAAGTGCATTATAAATATTATGATTATTATAGTTATTTACCAGCAGCTTACCAGCTATGAAGAACCTGACTAGGGGGACGAATGGTTAAACACTCCACAGCATTGTAAGGTCTCCTCTACATTCAGGGAAGCAGGAGCAGGGTCGACTACCTTTGTAATAGTTCATTTCAAATCTGTAAGGTAATTAGAGGAGACATGTCCTTCTACAAAAAGTGTACATGCTTTAACATACAGTAGGTGAAGCAAACCAACATGTGTTTAACAAGAATAACATCACTTGTATAATATATCATATATAGCATGTGTATTTTAGAAAAATAAACACTGTTAAACTATATACTCACAATGTGTTTTGTTGTAGTTCGTTTCACACAGCCAACAGTAACATTTGTATAACTAAAAAAAACTAGATAAACCAGCAAATTCAACAAAAATGAAAAAGAATAAATAAACAGAATTGTGTGAATTGTGTAGTGTTATTAAATGAAATATGAATTAAATTAAACCTGCTACGGGGAGCCGTCCAGTCTTATGTTCCTCCCCCCCCCCTGCTTTGCGGACGGAATAGGTTAGAACAAACTTTGAACATTCACAGTAGGTATACTTTACTATTCAATGGTGAATATCTAATTGTGAGAAATATGAACAAAGTGATATAAGTACCTTGCTATGAAAACTATAATGCTGTAAGTCTGCGCAACAATAACATTGACAAGATTACATTGTGCTATATAGGGCACTCAGAATATAATAGGTATACTTTAATATTCAATGGTGATTATAAAAAATATTACACAATTGAAATAAGTATCGCTTCATGAAAACTGTAGTATGTCTGAACAACTTCAACAATAACATCGTCTGTGCCTTTAATGTACACATGGTCTATGAGAGTACCTTTTTCAGTTGTAGCTGTTTGTACATGTTGAGTATATCCATGGTGTTCCATTACCTGTAAAATTGTACATGATCCAAAGACATCTTCATTAAAGTCTCCCATTATGATTTTCTTCCCTGGATGCTTCTCAAGTTCACAGATTACCTTTAAGAGTTGTTGCCGAAACATGTCAATTTTATAAGAACTAGGCCTGTACAAAACAGCAGCAGTCAGATTTACATGAGGTATTGCAAAATACAACCATTCCAAATTGGATCTTTCTGGAATCACGGTGTTCATGTCAATGTTTTCTGAATAATACAAACCAACTCCACCTCTTTCTTGATGTTTCAATTCTGAAAAAAGTGGCTGAGTGTCGTCATAACAGTTTGCTCTTGGGTTGTGGTTGAAGCAAAATCCTGGAAGTTGTGGTACTTCTTCAGTGTCTTCGTTAAGCCATGTCTCTGTTAAGCAAATACAATCAGCTTGCATTAGGGTTTTATGGCCATGAATGTCTTGAATGTGGGCTTTTAGACTTTGTACATTGTGAAGTGCTAGTGTGCAGGTATGGTTAACATTAGAGAAAACAGACTTTTCAAATGAAAACTGAGGCAAGTTTTTCAGGGCCAAGTCTATTTTGTTATTGCAATATATGGTTGACTCTTTGAAGTCTTCAATTATCAATCCAGTGAGAGTTCTCACACGACTCAAAGCAACGTATGCTTGCCCTGCAGTAAAGATCTTCTTGAGTGATACAACAGCTTTTTCAACAGTAAGACCTTGAACCTTGTGTACCGTGCATGCCCATGCAAGTCTCAGTGGAAATTGACGGCGTACTCCACCAGCATTTGTGACTTGATCCTCTTCCACTTTGATTATAGTTGAATGTTCAGAAAACCTCTGATGTGTTTTTGATCTCTGAATCTTGCCAACATTTGAGTTATCAAACTCCACATGAATAGCTGTAGGGAAATCATCCTGTTGACCTTTACTGATGTGCATAACTCTACCAAATGCTCCATTGACAAGGCCATCAGACACATCAATGTTTTTCTTCAACATCACTCTTGCTCCAATACCCAAAGAAACACAATTTGATAAACATGAATTAAACACTTTGCTGTGAAAACCAACCATCTGTTCCATTCTTCCAGTTTTGGGATTTCTGATAAAATCTTGAGCATGTATACTGATTGCGTCTGGGCAGGTCTTTTGCAGCCTCTTAAGGTTATAGTCATCAACTTCTCCATTAGTAGCAAATATGTGGATGTCGTCAGGTTCTTCACCAGTTTCACACTGTTTCAACATCAGAAGATCATTGGCGCTTAGGGGTTCTTTCTTTTTACGAACTCTGTCGGTTCAGCATCTCAGCAAATGTTGCATCTTGTTGTCTAACAACTTTAGTTAGTTCAACAACTTCAAAGTTGCTTTCCCACAGATTGACTCCTTTGTTATCGGCAAAAAGAGGAGTACCTTTTACAGCTGGTAACTGATAGAAATCGCCCACAGCAACAATGCAAACTTTTCCAAAGGGGGAATAATCACCAGTCTGCTTGATCTGACGTAGTCTACCATGAATGTAGGCCAGAAGGCGGTGGTCAACCATGGACACTTCATCAATGATGACAATTTGCAAACTGCTCATTTTAGTCCGTAAAGAATTAACCTTCTCATCACCTAGAGGTTGATATGGCAATCTGATATTAGCACCAATGGAGAATGTGTTGTGAATTGTTGCAGCACCAATGTTAAATGCAGCCACACCTGTAGACGCTGTTAAGAGTACAGTGACATCATCAGGGTTTTCAGCAAGCGGACACAACAGTCGGGAGGCTTCATAATGTATAGCTTTGATCAAATGGCTTTTCCCTGTACCAGCACCACCAGTAACAAATAGGCGAAATGGTTCTGGATTTTGTCCAAGCTGCTTCTGCAAACACCACTTACGGACACTATAGAATATTGCCGACTGCTCTTCGTTTAATGAGCGCAGTAAATGCAGTGCATCCTGTCTGGGCATTGTCACATGATTTGTTTCAAGAGTGCATGCGGTTTCTGGATTTGCAGTAAGGTCTGGAATAAGTTGCTCATGATCATCCTCATCAGGCATAACTTTGTCTTTCATCAGTTCCAAACAATGAAGACGTTCTCTTTCTGTTTCAGGACATATTTGAGCCCAGGCATCTTCTAAATCAATGTCCTGTTCAAGCAATTCTTTAGCTTTGTCTATTTCGTCACTTTCTCTTTCAAAAAGAGATTTATTAACATCAACAATTGACTTCACTGTTTGGAGATCATTGACACATTTCACTGCACCATTCTTATAGAAATGCTCAAATGTATCAAAGTGGGCTGGCTTGAGCTGATGGTCATCATAATATGGCAAAAACAGTTGTAGCAAGGAATGAAAGTATTGCTCTGGGTTTCTTGTTGGAGAAAATCTGGGATACCTTACAACAGCAGGTTCAGTTCGAGTCCTTTTTTGGATAAAACCACAGTCGTTGTCTAGTTTTCTGACACATTCTGAAGAATCTTTCTTTGGTGACACCTGTGACCTTGAGAGTACTCTGTATTCAGAACAAAAACTGGCAAGGCATAGAATTTCGAATTGCTCCGTCTTGGGTCTGTTCTTATATCTCTCAATCACATTGGTCATCCACAAACTGCTGTCATCATGAGACCTTTTATGTTCAGCTTTACCTTGGAGTAGGTGCAAAGGCAAACTCATTCTTACAGGGTTTTCTCCAATGGGAATAAACTGTACTTGACGAGAGCATTCCTTCAAGTGCATGTGTGTTAACCGATACACTGCTTCTTGAGCTGAAACTTCTCTGTTGTGCAGGTATATGCTTCCAAGCTTTTTAAATGCTCCTTTTGCATCAAGGTTCCCATTCATGGCCTCATTCTGTGCACGTTGCAACAACAATCCCATTTCTTGTTCAGCTTTTGTGATATATGTCAGTATATAAACCACTACTGAAAAAGCATCTGTCACATATTGGATATCCATATTGCCTTGCCATGCATGCAGTAAGTCTCTGTTATACTGATTTACCCAAATGTCTTTTGGATTTCGTTTAAGGACAACGCTTTTCTTTTTGGAACATGTATTATATGCTCTTTCAAACAATCCTTGATCTATCCCAAGAGATTCAAAAAATGCCTCAGTTGAATCAAAATTCATGTCAGGGATCTTCAATGCACTTTTGACTTTCTTCATAATTGCACTTGCATTTTTAGTTTTGTCTTTGCCATTCAAGTCATCCGAGTTGCCTCCTCTTGTGATAAAAGTACGGCTCGATGGTGGTCGTGGGAAATTAAACCTACAGACTGTGTTTTTCTTACGGCATGTTTTGGAATGTCTTGTACTGTGCTTTTGCACGCTGTTCACAGTCTCATAAAGCTCTGCGTCAGTTTGAGGTGGAGTCTCACAAGTAATGTATGTGTCTATGAAATGTGTTACTTCGGCATCCTCTTCTTTATCAATCTTAGGAGCGTTTTCAATCCAAAAAAGACAGTGTACATGAGGAGATCCACGCTGTTGAAATTCAATCCGATAAAAGTAATCCTTGACCTTCCCTATGGGCTGAGCTTTAGACATGATTACATTACGCAAAAAAGAATGCCATCTGTGATCAAACATTCTTGCTGCTGTGACAGGATTACGGCGTAGAAGTCCACATTTTTCAGACCAATCAAGGTTATCCACATCAATTTGTTGTCCTTCTAGTCTTGCCATAGTGTTCAGCATTTCAGGCCATCTCAAGTCAGCAGAGCTAAAAGATGCAAAGAAAGTGGGTATGGACAGTTGTCGTATCATGGCAAACAAATCTTTCTGTGCTGACATCCAGTATGGAGGTGTCCCACGAATTCCTCGTAAAAACTTGTATCCTTCATTATTGTGTAATATTTTACGAAGAGACTCGGAGTTTAACAACATGTCTGGTGTTATTTCTTTCAAAGAACTATTGCCACCACCTTTGCGTAATGCAATGGAAACACTACACACAACTTGATACACCTCTGAAATGTATTGTGCATAAAAAATAAAGTCTGTGTTTCGTGCAAAACGACCATCTGCATTGAGTAGGCGTGTATTCAGGTATCATGCCAGAGTTATTTTTACCTCTCTCTTATCATGGAAGGTAGGTCCGCCAGTTGGATACAAAACAGGGAAAGATTTTGCTTCATTAGTTATATCTGACAGCAACCTAACTGGACTGTTGCCTTCACCAGGTGCCACATTGACTATGTCTTGAAAATTCTGATCAATTATCTCAGAACCCAGATCAACTGGTTGTAATGACGTATCTGACAAAAGCCCATTCTGATCTTTAATATATGTTAAATCTTCCTCTGCTTCATCTTCACGGCTGTTTTCATCATCACTCTTTTCAATCGTTTCTTGACACTGTGTTTCATGTTTTATATTTTCCTCATCATGATCAATTCCATCCAGAGAGTTTACCCAATCTTCATTAAACGAGACATCGTCATACCACTTATTGTTTTTCATCAAATACTTCAGTGCATTTCTGACTCGATCAGTATGGACAAACTTATACTCGTAGTGACCTTTAAAAGTCAATTTCCGTTTAAGTTTTACTCTTATCATTTTATCATCACATTCATTTCTTGGAAGAATATTTGTTACATCTGTAGTATTAATTGGAACAGACACACATGGTCCGTGGCAAGCATTCTGACGTCCTCGAGGCAAACACAACAATTTCATAAAGGGAATATGACGTGCAATAAGATGTTGTTCCAAAGAGTTAAGACATTTAAGTTTGGCGGGGATTTCTTCCAAATGCATGTTATTGGTAACACTCTCTTCTGGTAGTTTTCCACAAAGTATTTTTCGATGGCATGTATAACAAATCCATAATTTGTTTGATGGACTAGTAGAGAAATAGCATTCATGTTCGCATTCAGCATCACACACATGTAAATATTGCAATGTTATACATCTGTTAGCAACTGCAGCAATTCGCTCTCCTCTGATTTCATAGCAATGTCTTTTACACTCAACCACCTGTTTCCTGAAGAGTAAACGGTGACAGACAGAGCACACATATTCTGGACCACGGCTGACTTCTTGACGAAAATTAGCAATAGTACAATCTATGTCTTCCTGTCTCTTTTGCGACTTAAAATAATTCTCACGACTTCTTTGGATTTTATTTAGACGAACATTATTATTTTCACGGTACTTCTTCATGCTGTAGTCATGCATGTCCCTCTTGAACTTTGGATCAGTCTTGTATTTAATTCTAACACGTTCGCGCATGTCCCTCTGGAACTTTGGATCAGTCTTGTATTTAATTCTAACACGTTCGCGCATGTCCCTCTGGAACTTTGGATCAGTCTTGTATTTAATTCTAACACGTTCGCGCATGTCCCTTTGGAACTTTGGATCAGTCTTGTATTTAATTCTAACACGTTCGCGCATGTCCCTCTGGAACTTTGGATCAGTCTTGTATTTAATTCTAACACGTTCGCGCATGTCCCTCTGGAACTTTGGATCAGTCTTGTATTTAATTCTAACACGTTCGCGCATGTCCCTCTGGAACTTTGGATCAGTCTTGTATTTACTTCGAATACATTCACGCTTACATTCTTGAAAATCTGTGTCTTTGTGATATTTATCTTTAAGATCTTTAAGTTTCTTTTCTCTGTAATCGTTCTTATTCTGGTACCGTTGGCGTTCTCTCTTGGCTTTTACATTGTCTGGTTCATCATTAAGCTTCCTTTTCCGTAATGACCTCAAGTTATCACCCTTATCATGACATGTTCCTGCACAAGCATTTCCTGCATCTCCCCGTTTAACACATGTAACAACTTCATAATGATTGCCAGTGTGGTTTAAATAAATACAATTCTCTGTGAGCAAATCTGTAGTAGGCATATGTGCATTCCATCTATCATTAAAAGTCATGATGGTTGTTTTTAATAAGTCAGCTGCAGCAAAAATGTCTATTTCGGTTGCCCATGAGCCACTGTAATATATTCTTGATTTGGTCATGTAGTCCTGCACAGATGTGTACTCATCTCTCAAATATGTTTCAAATTTGGAACTGTTGTCTCGAAGGTGTCGCACGATAGCCCGTCTAATTTTAAGATGCTTCTCTTCGTTTTGGCATATGCTAAAGGACAAACTACGGTAGAAACAGTTTCCATCTGGCTTTATGCTCTTCATCTTACAGGGAGACCCGATGCTATAAACATTTGCAGGTGCAATAACATCAATGTTTGCATTAGGCAGTTCTAAACATGTGCACAAAGCCACCTGATCCTGACCTGTTAATGGTTTAAAAGGTCGCTCATGAATTCTTATATCATTAATAATGACACTGTCCGAATCTGATCCCTTACTTCCGTTATGGGTTATTTCTATAGGTTCTGTTATGATTTGTTTGTCTCTCTTTCTTTTTGAAAACTCTGTTGCCTTATCACTGTCGTCTCTCACTTGTTTGTTATAATGGAATGAACGACTCTGGTGAAGCTTCTCTGGTTTAAGCTCAGAACGATTAAGGGGCTTGTGGTTTCTAGGAAAATCATTAGACGCTTTAGGTTCAATATAGTGTCGGCTTTGTGTTTTCCTTGGTGTACTGTGTTTTGTGTTTACATCCCTGCCAATCGTATATACTTCAGAAAAATCTGAATTGTGTTTCGCAGCACCAATACCAAAGTCAGCATCACATACCTTGGCCTTACGTTTTAAAGCGTCACTGTAGAGTACTTTACTGCTTGCTTTAGATTCAGTGTTTTTCTCCATTTCCGCCTGAGTACAATGTGATTTTCTGCTGTTTTCAGAAGTTGTTACAATTGTAGTGGACTCGCTGAAAGTATTTCCAACTGCCTGCTGTCCGTACACTTTAGGCTTACCTTTGACAACATTGCTGTAAAGTGGGTTGCTGATCGTTGTAGACGGTGTGCTTACCATGTAACTGGAAGATGGACCAGATGTTGTACGCACCTCAGCACTGGCATCAGTTATGGTCACTTCAACTCCAGTTCTCAAACTGTGGTGTTCTTACCCCAAATGACTGTGCCAAGTCCAAAACGTAGCTATAAAGAGATGTAGCAGAGCTAAAATAAGCAACACAACTTGCCTTCTGTAGTTTCTGATTAACATTTCTATTAGCATGTGAATCAATGACCGCAAACCATGATCCTGCTTTCACAATAGCACATGTATTAGCACAAATGGTTAAGAGGCATGCGTCATTACTCAGCAGTGTCCGTTGTAATGCTACATCAAATGGCATGGCAACATCACGTACCGCATCATCATAATCATCAACTAGAACAAATCCAGCGAAAGAATCAGCAAAGTTAATTGAGAAAACAGAATTCCATAATATGTGTTGCCTTGGTAATTCAGAGACAGCAATGTAACCCCTTTCTTGAACATGGTCGCTTATCTTACCTTCAGCTCTCATTGACTTATACAGATCAGTCCCTTTCACAAGAACATCATCCAAATCTTGAGTCTCCCAAGTCAGCACACTGTTCATCTTGCACTTCAAAATTGCAGTCAGACTGATTGCACCACACTGCTTGTTACGTACATCTTGAAACTGTGGATGACCTTGGTGAAAAGATCCCAATAACACAGACCTCTCTGGAAAATCAACAGATTGAGTTAAAGAGAATGAATCATCAGTAACAACAGGATGTTCTTTTTCCACGGTACTTGACAGTGAGTTAGTTGGAGAATCATGAGAGTTTGGTAGTTTGGCAGAGATTGGTAAGTTTGGAGAGTTTGGAGAGTTTGACAAGTTTGACAAGTTTGACAAGTTTGTTGGAAGGTTTGACAGTTTGGTAGAGTTTGGCAAGTTTGTTGACAAGTTTGTTGGCAAGTTTGATGGCAAGTTTGATGACAAATCTGTTGACAAATCTGTTTCACAAAGTTGTTTTGAAAACGTGTTGGTCTTAGAGTCATGGTCAAAGTCAGCTTTTTTTTTTTTCACAAGGAAGTCTAACCTCGGCAGTGGGCCCCTGGTGGTCTGAAGACCTCAGGTTAGCCCACCTTCTTTTCTGTGCCTGGGACTGTTTGCTGGATCGTGGCATCTACAACACAGACAGAACACACATTAGAACTAGAAAAACCGCATAGCGGCTAAATGCCACTGCCCAACAATGCAAGTTGCAGTTAACCTAACTAACCCTATCCCTAACTAACTGCTAACTAACGCTAATGCTACCTAATGCTAATGCTAACTCTAATGCTAATGCTAGCTCACTAAAGCTAGCATTATTGTTAGAATTAGCGTTACCTAGCTAGTGTTAGCATTAGCTAGCATTAGCATTAGCTAGCTAGCGTTAGCATTCAAAAGTGCCTTTTGTGATGTCACGGTGACCTTGACCTTTGAATACTAAAACCTAATCCAATACATCTAATTAAGTCCAACTGGACATTTTGGCCAAATATGAACAAATTCCATTCAACCTTTCTTGAGATAGTGTTCATCAGGCCAAAAACACATTTTGTGAGATCACAGTGACCTTGAAAACAGACTTGGACTTTAAGATCACCCTTCCAAATGCACTCAGTGGAAATATAGCAATAGGGCTAGGGAAAATGTAGTCCCAGACACGACCATCTTGTTTCTACACAGGTGTATCTATTCTCTGATTGCATAGGATTCTATGCAGTAGAGCCAATCAGACAAATAGATACACCTGTGTAGAAAAAAGATGGTCGTGTCTGGGACTACATTTTCCCAAGCCCTATTTTGACCAAAGGTTTAAATAATATATGCAAAGTGTGCTAATGAAGGAAGGTGGCATGCCTGCATCATGGTTACAGATTAATGTCTGGACATCACAAACATGGATTTAGGACTCAAATGAAATTGTTGCATACAAGTATTTTAACACTATTTTAAATTAATGAAGGATGGCTTCCCACACACTTGCATTTAGCTAGCATTAGCTACCATGAGGTAGCTAAAGCTAGCTAGGAACTAGGAGCATAATTTGACACAATTCGAGGTTAATCTTTACCATCCAATAGAAATATTCAAAAATTAATTATGATACAGCACATTTAAAGTATAATATATGGTCTCTCACAAACATATATGCATAGCAAGTCAATATTTGTCTACAGTGTTATATCCAGCTAATCACATCAAACACACACAGCCTTACCTTTCAGTAGCTTGAAGCTAATTACAAGAAGGCGACTCTGGCTGAAAAGCAGATATCTAGGTCAAAAGCTGCCTCTGATTGGCTTGTTAAACTTCCAGTGTTTCGTTTGCCAGATTAACAGGTGTAATTAATAATCAATCTGGTTTCAGTCACATGATGAACATTACTTTGCTTACTAAAGATGGCTGCTGTGAAAAATACCCTATTGTTATTTCACCACAAACAGTTAATTTCAGTTTCAGACCATTTCAGGGATTAATTGCTCTCAGGTTGTGAAAAGACTTGAGACCCCACTTTGAGGAATAGTAGCACAAAACATTTTACATCATGTTGACCATGAGGGAGCACTGCAATAAGCAAATATGTGTCTGTGTTTACATCAATGCTTTTGAAATGATCATATCAAGTTGCTGCTGATACCAGGGCATGTCTAATGGCCACTATTAAGCGAATTGGCCACAGGGTGACACTATAAAAACCCAAAATGCTTAAAGCCACGATCTAACTTGATTAAGAAAATGACTGAATCAATGTTGTCTGTGTCGTCACCTCTCCTACACTTCTGAAGACCGAACGACATATTATACATGGAAATGTTCGCATGATTGTCTGGATTCTGAAGAAGTAAATAGTTGAGCTATGCTATGTATACTTTTGATTTAAACTGATTTATACTTATAATTTAAACGACGACACCCCCCCCCCCCCCCCCTCTCACTCAACCGAGAGGAAGCGACCCTTCCAGCTGACATTAATTAAGTGCTCAGGACTCAGACTCAGATTGGGATTCAGCTAATAGGGTAAGCAAAGGCTAACATGCCTTGGGGACTAGGGTGATTTACCTTCTCAACATCCGGCGTAGCGCAGTGGTTAGCATGTCGGCCTTGCAAGCAGCAGGTACAGAGATCGAATCCCGTTCAACCATATGTCTGACTTCAGAAAATCTCGGGCCCATCCTTGACCCTTGTCAAACATGTCACCACGTCAGTCTAGCTGATTCCTTGTCTGCTTGCAGTTAAACTGCTTGGCCCCCACATTCCTGCTTGCAGGTATATTTGGGGGCCAAGCAGCGCAGCTGCGCAGGCACCCATTAAGTTTGTACCGTTTCTCTTTCTTTCTTTATTATTATTCCTCTGCCATTGTAGTCTATGGCAGCCTATAGAAGCTTATGGTAGAAAGTTATGAAAAATGGCACACTCATTCGGGACAGTGCCCTGACCCTCCTCACCAAGTCTCATGTCCACACCTCACCCTCTCTAGCGCCACCAACGTGTCAAAGTTGGAGGTGCATTTATGCATGCAGCTTTTCTTCAGCAAGTCCAATTTTCAAACTTCAGGTGTCCTTCAATTCCTTGGCTCAAGCCGGATTCAACGCACTCTATGACGTCATTGTGGCCATCTTGGCTTCTCCGCCATTTTGAATGATGTGCAAAACCCTTAAAATGTATCTCCTCCTAGGAACTTTCACCAATTTGCATGAACATCGGTGGATGTCATCTATACACCAATGTCTACAAAGGATGTACAGGGATTTTTGATTATCCATTGTGTTCGCATGTGACAGCCAATCAAAATTGGCAGAAAAGCTGCAAAACAGGAACTGGGGTCATATCTCAGTAATGTTTTAATCTATCAAAACCACATTTGGCACACTCATTCGGGACATACCCATGACATCTGTCACCAAGCCTCATGTTGACATCTCGTGCACTCTAGCGCCACCAGCGTGTCAAAGTTGGAGTTGCGTTTATGCCAGTAACTTTTGAACTGTATGTCCAATCTTCAAAATTATGGTAACAATGGATTCCCTGGCTCATGCTGAGTTCAAAACACCCCATGGTGTCATTATTACTTCATTTGTTTGATTGCAGAATGAAAGGAACACTTTTTGTCTTCTGCACAATTTCCCCAGTTTCAGAGTGCTGAAAGGCGCATTTTGGAAAAAGTCACACATTTTCTAAACTGCCATCCCTCTTCCAATTCTCACAGCTCATACACATTTTATATATCAAAACGTTCACACGACTCTTGGGATTCATAAAATCAAAAAGGCTAAGCTCTTCGATGTATATTTTTCACTCTGTGACAGTTCGAATAATGACCCCCCCCCCTCCATTGAAATCAATGGAGCCACACTCTAGAAAATCTCTCTTCGCTCTAGAATCTCTAACTGTTTCTAACTCTTCACCTCTCCTACACTTCTGAAGACCGAAGGACATTTTATACATGGAAATGTTCGCGTGATTGTCTGGATTCTGAAGAAGTAAATAGTTGAGCTATGCTATGTATACTTTTCGCTGTGTGCCAATTTAAACAAAGACACCCCCCCCTCTCACTCTACCGAGAGGAAGCAACCCTACCAGGTGACATTAATTAAGGGCTCAGGACTCACTCTACCAAGAGGAAGCAGAAGCTGACATTATCCACTCAAATCTGCGAAGCACTTTGTAAGATCCGTTGTGGCATAGCGGGTAGCGCGTCAGTCTCGCAAGCAGCGAGTTCAGGGTTCGATTCCCGTTCATCCAAAGTGCATTCTTATAATTATTGTAATATGCTGCTGTGGAAGTCAATGGCAGACAACAGAATCATTGTAGGTCGCTCCTGCCAGTTAAAAGTTGTGAAATTTGGCTCACAGACCAGGGACTCGTGTGCCTATTGTTTAGAGTGAGTAATATGTGTGTATTACAAATGTTTGCCATGTGGGGGAGGCATCTTACAGTACGGTACATCATATTCATGGGTTTTGTTGTAGAGACGATTATCCAGACAAGCACATACAGTAGAGACAATCACATAGACAAGCTCATACAGTAAAGATAATCACATAGACAATTGCATACAGTAGAGAAAATCAGACGGAAGCACATACAGTAGACAATCACAGACATACAGTACAGCAGAGAACATAACATACAATAGACACAATTACATAGACACAAGCACATACAGTACAGACAATCACATATAGTACAGTAATGCGCTCCTCTTGTGTAAAATGCAGCAGACGGAACTTGGTTGCGTATTGTTTGCCATGTTCATGGCCGTGTACAAATAGTCAAAGTGGGTAAAGGAAATGCAGTGAGTGGGTGTAGACTTCTGTGGAGTAGGGGAAGGTTTTGAAGATTCAATGGAGTCTAGTTTGTCTGAATGGGAAGGTGCAAGTGAAGAAGTGAAGAACACTGGCCAGACTCCTGTTTACCTTCATTGCTATCAGAAGGTAGGCCGTCTTTCGCTGGTGCAGCAAGAAATTCCACTCTAGGCTCCCATTTTGTAGTGTTCACTGACAACAACATTCTCGCAAACTTACAGGAGGTGAACCTGAGAAGCTTGGAGCAACAGTGGGCAGCCAGACTCTACAACTACCACTTCAACATCAAGTTCCAGCCTGACAAAACCAATGTTAATGCTGATGCCCTATCTCGTGTACCTGTGGATGGAGGAGAGGATGGTGAAGAGGAGGAGATCCTGGCCCTGAAGACTTTTCTCACCGGGGTGGAAAACCCATGCCCAGAAATGCTTAACTCTCCTGTCCAAGTTGACCTAGAAGAAGTGCAGCTGGGCCGAACCCCCTGGAGAATGGAAGGACGCCCAGCAAAAAAGATGACATGATTCGCCACATGCTGTTATCCTTGCAGACAGGGAAACCGCCCAGTGCAACAGAAAGGATCGCCCTGCAACGTGACACTCGGCAGATCCTCAAGGAGAGATAGAGGCTGACTCTGAGGGAGGGAGTCTTGCATCAGTGTGTGAGGGACCCCAACACCGCAAACTCCATCTTTCAGCTGGTCCTCCCTACAGCCTTGAAAGAGAAGGTGTGGCAGAATTTCCACGAACGGGCTGGCCACACGGGTGTGGGAAAGACTTTAGCTCTCATCCGCTGCCCACGAGTGTTGAGTATTAGACCAGCCTACTTTTCTTGTTTTATTGAGCTGAATGATTTTCATAGTTTGCAGTGGTTGAAGTTTACAGTGGTTATAACGTTTGCTGTGTTTACCAAGTCTGCAGTGTAGTTGCAGTCTGACAAACATATCTCTAAAGCCTTCAAAACATCAGTCGTATTTGCTTCATCTTTTGCGTGGTCAGCTTGGCCCCCACAACGCTGCTTGCAGCTTTAATTGGGGGCCAAGCAGCGAAGCGCTAAGCGCTGGCACCCATTGTTCTTGTACCTTTTCTTATTATTTATTATTATTGGGGGCCAAGCAGCGAAGCGCTAAGCGCTGGCACCCATTGTTCTTGTACCTTTTCTTATTATTTATTATTATTATTATTATTATTCTTCTGCCATTGGAGTCTATGGCAGCCCATAGAACCGTATGGTAAAAAGTTGGGAAAATTGGCACACTCATTCATGACAGTCCCCAAAGTCTTCTCACCAAGACCCATGTCCACAGCTTGAACGCTCTAGCGCCACCAACGTGTCAAAGTTGGAGGTGCATTTGTGCATGCAACTTTTGACCTGTAAGCCTGATTTTCAAAAACGAGGCAGCGTTGGTTTCCTTCGCTCAAGCCAAGTTCAACGCACCCTATGACATCATTTTCCACCATATTGGATTTCCCGCCATATTGGACTTAGTGTAAAACACTCAAAATGTATCTCCTCCTAGGTTTTTTCACCAATCTGCACCAAACGCAGTATGCACAATCTATAGACCGATGTCCACAAAAGTCTTACAGGGATTTTTGATTGTCCATTGCGTTCCCTCGTGACAGCCAATCAAAATTGTCCGAAAAGCTGCAAAACAGGAACTGGGGTCATATCTCAGTAATGTTTTAATCTATCAAAACCACATTTGGCACACTCATCCGGGACACACCCATGACATCTGTCACCAAGCCTTACGTTGACATCTCGTGCACTCTAGCGCCACCAGCGTGTCAAAGTTGGAGTTGCGTTTATGCCAGTAACTTTTGAACTGTATGTCCAATCTTCAAAATGATGGTAGCAATGGATTCCCTGGCTCATGCCGAGTTCAAAACACCCCATGGTTTCATTATTACTTCATTTGTTTGATTGCAGAATGAAAGGAACACTTTTTGTCCTCTGCACAATTTCACCAGTTTCAGAGGTTTTTGGAAAAAGTCACACATTTTCTAAACTGCCATCCCTCTTCTAATTCTCACAGCTCATACACATTTTATATATCAAAACGTTCACACGACTCTTGGGATTCATAAAATCAAAAAAGCTAAGCTCTTCGATGTATATTTTTCACTCTGGGACAGTTCGAATAATGACTCCCCCCCCTCCATTGAAATCAATGGAGCCACGCTCTAGAAAATCTCTCTTCGCTCTAGAATCTCTAACTGTTTCTAACTCTTCACCTCTCCTACACTTCTGAAGACCGAAGGACATTTTATACATGGAAATGTTCGCGTGATTGTCTGGATTCTGAAGAAGTAAATAGTTGAGCTATGCTATGTATACTTTTCGCTGTGTACCAATTTAAACAACGACACCCCCCCCTCTCACTCTACCGAGAGGAAGCAACCCTGCCAGGTGATATTAATTAAGTGCTCAGGACTCAGACTCACGGGGTTAGGGAAGGCTCACATGCCTTGTGGACTAGGGTGGCTCACTTTCGCAACATCATGCGTAGCACAGTGGTTAGCGTGTCGGCCTTTCAAGCAGCAGGTACAGAGATCGAATCCTGTTCAACCATGTCTGGCTTCTGACATGTTTTGCTTGTTGTCTTTGATGCGCTGGTCGTGCGTCCCGCTTGGCCCCCACATCCCTGCTTGCAGCTATATTTATTAGGGGCCAAGCCCCGAAGGGGCGAAGACCCTATTGTAATTGATGGTATTATTAGGGGCCAAGCACAAAGTGCGAAGCCCCTATTGTTATTGATGGTATTATTATTATTATTATTATTATTAGGGGCCAAGCACAAAGTGCGAAGCCCCTATTGTAATTGATGGTATTATTATTATTATTATTATTGGGGGCCAAGCAGCGAAGCGCTAAGCGCTGGCACCCATTGTTCTTGTACCTTTTCTTATTATTATTTATTATTATTATTCTTCTGCCATTGGAGTCTATGGCAGCCCATAGAACCGTATGGTAAAAAGTTGGGAAAATTGGCACACTCATTCATGACAGTCCCCAAAGTCTTCTCACCAAGACCCATGTCCACAGCTTGAACGCTCTAGCGCCACCAACGTGTCAAAGTTGGAGGTGCATTTGTGCATGCAACTTTTGACCTGTAAGCCTGATTTTCAAAAACGAGGCAGCGTTGGATTCCTTTGCTCAAGCCAAGTTCAACGCACCCTATGACATCATTTTCCACCATATTGGATTTCCCGCCATATTGGATTTAGTGTAAAACACTCAAAATGTATCTCCTCCTAGGTTTTTTCACCATTCTGCACCACACGCAGTATGCACAATCTATAGACCGATGTCCACAAAAGACTTACAGGGATTTTTGATTGTCCATTGCGTTCCCTCGTGACAGCCAATCAAAATTGGCCGAAAAGCTGCAAAACAGGAACTCGGGTCATATCTCAGTAATGTTTTAATCTATCAAAACCACATTTGGCACACTCATCCGGGACACACCCATGACATCTGTCACCAAGCCTTACGTTGACATCTCGTGCACTCTAGCGCCACCAGCGTGTCAAAGTTGGAGTTGCGTTTATGCCAGTAACTTTTGAACTGTATGTCCAATCTTCAAAATGATGGTAGCAATGGATTCCCTGGCTCATGCCGAGTTCAAAACACCCCATGGTTTCATTATTACTTCATTTGTTTGATTGCAGAATGAAAGAAACACTTTTTGTCCTCTGCACAATTTCACCAGTTTCAGAGGTTTTTGGAAAAAGTCACACATTTTCTAAACTGCCATCCATCTTCTAATTCTCACAGCTCATACACATTTTATATATCAAAACGTTCACACGACTCTTGGGATTCATAAAATCAAAAAAGCTAAGCTCTTCGATGTATATTTTTCACTCTGGGACAGCTCGAATAATGACTCCCCCCCCTCCATTGAAATCAATGGAGCCACGCTCTAGAAAATCTCTCTTCGCTCTAGAATCTCTAACTGTTTCTAACTCTTCACCTCTCCTACACTTCTGAAGACCGAAGGACATTTTATACATGGAAATGTTCGCGTGATTGTCTGGATTCTGAAGAAGTAAATAGTTGAGCTATGCTATGTATACTTTTCGCTGTGTGCCAATTTAAACAACGACCCCCCCCCCTCTCACTCTACCGAGAGGAAGCAACCCTGCCAGGTGATATTAATTAAGTGCTCAGGACTCAGACTCACGGGGTTAGGGAAGGCTCACATGCCTTGTGGACTAGGGTGGTTCACTTTCGCAACATCCTGCGTGGCACAGTGGTTAGCGTGTCGGCCTTGCAAGCAGCAGGTACAGAGATCGAATCCTGTTCAACCATGTCTGACTTTTGACATTTTTTGCTTGTTGTCTTTGATGCGCTAGTCGTGCGTCCCGCTTGGCCCCCACAACGCTGCTTGCAGCTTTAATTATTATTATTATTCTTCTGCCATTGGAGTCTATGGCAGCCCATAGAACCGTATGGTAAAAAGTTGGGAAAATTGGCACACTCATTCATGACAGTCCCCAAAGTCTTCTCACCAAGACCCATGTCCACAGCTTGAACGCTCTAGCGCCACCAACGTGTCAAAGTTGGAGGTGCATTTGTGCATGCAACTTTTGACCTGTAAGCCTGATTTTCAAAAACGAGGCAGCGTTGGATTCCTTCGCTCAAGCCAAGTTCAACGCACCCTATGACATCATTTTCCACCATATTGGATTTCCCGCCATATTGGACTTAGTGTAAAACACTCAAAATGTATCTCCTCCTAGGTTTTTTCACCAATCTGCACCAAACGCAGTATGCACAATCTATAGACCGATGTCCACAAAAGTCTTACAGGGATTTTTGATTGTCCATTGCGTTCCCTCGTGACAGCCAATCAAAATTGTCCGAAAAGCTGCAAAACAGGAACTGGGGTCATATCTCAGTAATGTTTTAATCTATCAAAACCACATTTGGCACACTCATCCGGGACACACCCATGACATCTGTCACCAAGCCTTACGTTGACATCTCGTGCACTCTAGCGCCACCAGCGTGTCAAAGTTGGAGTTGCGTTTATGCCAGTAACTTTTGAACTGTATGTCCAATCTTCAAAATGATGGTAGCAATGGATTCCCTGGCTCATGCCGAGTTCAAAACACCCCATGGTTTCATTATTACTTCATTTGTTTGATTGCAGAATGAAAGGAACACTTTTTGTCCTCTGCACAATTTCACCAGTTTCAGAGGTTTTTGGAAAAAGTCACACATTTTCTAAACTGCCATCCCTCTTCTAGTTCTCACAGCTCATACACATTTTATATATCAAAACGTTCACACGACTCTTGGGATTCATAAAATCAAAAAAGCTAAGCTCTTCGATGTATATTTTTCACTCTGGGACAGTTCGAATAATGACTCCCCCCCCTCCATTGAAATCAATGGAGCCACGCTCTAGAAAATCTCTCTTCGCTCTAGAATCTCTAACTGTTTCTAACTCTTCACCTCTCCTACACTTCTGAAGACCGAAGGACATTTTATACATGGAAATGTTCGCGTGATTGTCTGGATTCTGAAGAAGTAAATAGTTGAGCTATGCTATGTATACTTTTCGCTGTGTACCAATTTAAACAACGACACCCCCCCCTCTCACTCTACCGAGAGGAAGCAACCCTGCCAGGTGATATTAATTAAGTGCTCAGGACTCAGACTCACGGGGTTAGGGAAGGCTCACATGCCTTGTGGACTAGGGTGGCTCACTTTCGCAACATCCTGCGTAGCACAGTGGTTAGCGTGTCGGCCTTTCAAGCAGCAGGTACAGAGATCGAATCCTGTTCAACCATGTCTGGCTTTTGACATGTTTTGCTTGTTGTCTTTGATGCGCTGGTCGTGCGTCCCGCTTGGCCCCCACATCGCTGCTTGCAGCTATATTTTGGGGCCAAGCAGCGAAGCGCTAAGCGCTGGCACCCATTGTTCTTGTACCTTTTCTTATTATTTATTATTATTTATTCTTCTGCCATTGGAGTCTATGGCAGCCCATAGAACCGTATGGTAAAAAGTTGGGAAAATTGGCACACTCATTCATGACAGTCCCCAAAGTCTTCTCACCAAGACCCATGTCCACAGCTTGAACGCTCTAGCGCCACCAACGTGTCAAAGTTGGAGGTGCATTTGTGCATGCAACTTTTGACCTGTAAGCCTGATTTTCAAAAACGAGGCAGCGTTGGATTCCTTCGCTCAAGCCAAGTTCAACGCACCCTATGACATCATTTTCCACCTTATTGGATTTCCCGCCATATTGGATTTAGTGTAAAACACTCAAAATGTATCTCCTCCTAGGTTTTTTCACCAATCTGCACCACACGCAGTATGCACAATCTATAGACCGATGTCCACAAAAGTCTTACAGGGATTTTTGATTGTCCATTGCGTTCCCTCGTGACAGCCAATCAAAATTGGCCGAAAAGCTGCAAAACAGGAACTGGGGTCATATCTCAGTAATGTTTTAATCTATCAAAACCACATTTGGCACACTCATCCGGGACACACCCATGACATCTGTCACCAAGCCTTACGTTGACATCTCGTGCACTCTAGCGCCACCAGCGTGTCAAAGTTGGAGTTGCGTTTATGCCAGTAACTTTTGAACTGTATGTCCAATCTTCAAAATGATGGTAGCAATGGATTCCCTGGCTCATGCCGAGTTCAAAACACCCCATGGTTTCATTATTACTTCATTTGTTTGATTGCAGTATGAAAGAAACACTTTTTGTCCTCTGCACAATTTCACCAGTTTCAGAGGTTTTTGGAAAAAGTCACACATTTTCTAAACTGCCATCCCTCTTCTAATTCTCACAGCTCATACACATTTTATATATCAAAACGTTCACACGACTCTTGGGATTCATAAAATCAAAAAAGCTAAGCTCTTCGATGTATATTTTTCACTCTGGGACAGTTCGAATAATGACTCCCCCCCCTCCATTGAAATCAATGGAGCCACGCTCTAGAAAATCTCTCTTCGCTCTAGAATCTCTAACTGTTTCTAACTCTTCACCTCTCCTACACTTCTGAAGACCGAAGGACATTTTATACATGGAAATGTTCGCGTGATTGTCTGGATTCTGAAGAAGTAAATAGTTGAGCTATGCTATGTATACTTTTCGCTGTGTGCCAATTTAAACAACGACACCCCCCCCTCTCACTCTACCGAGAGGAAGCAACCCTGCCAGGTGATATTAATTAAGTGCTCAGGACTCAGACTCACGGGGTTAGGGAAGGCTCACATGCCTTGTGGACTAGGGTGGTTCACTTTCGCAACATCCTGCGTAGCACAGTGGTTAGCGTGTCGGCCTTGCAAGCAGCAGGTACAGAGATCGAATCCTGTTCAACCATGTCTGGCTTTTGACATGTTTTGCTTGTTGTCTTTGATGCGCTGGTCGTGCGTCCCGCTTGGCCCCCACATCGCTGCTTGCAGCTATATTTGGGGGCCAAGCAGCGAAGCGCTAAGCGCTGGCACCCATTGTTCTTGTACCTTTTCTTATTATTATTATTATTTATTATTATTCTTCTGCCATTGGAGTCTATGGCAGCCCATAGAACCGTATGGTAAAAAGTTGGGAAAATTGGCACACTCATTCATGACAGTCCCCAAAGTCTTCTCACCAAGACCCATGTCCACAGCTTGAACGCTCTAGCGCCACCAACCTGTCAAAGTTGGAGGTGCATTTGTGCATGCAACTTTTGACCTGTAAGCCTGATTTTCAAAAACGAGGCAGCGTTGGATTCCTTCGCTCAAGCCAAGTTCAACGTACCCTATGACATCATTTTCCACCATATTGGATTTCCCGCCATATTGGATTTAGTGTAAAACACTCAAAATGTATCTCCTCCTAGGTTTTTTCACCAATCTGCACCAAACGCAGTATGCACAATCTATAGACCGATGTCCACAAAAGTCTTACAGGGATTTTTGATTGTCCATTGCGTTCCCTCGTGACAGCCAATCAAAATTGGCCGAAAAGCTGCAAAACAGGAACTGGGGTCATATCTCAGTAATGTTTTAATCTATCAAAACCACATTTGGCACACTCATCCGGGACACACCCATGACATCTGTCCCCAAGCCTTACGTTGACATCTCGTGCACTCTAGCGCCACCAGCGTGTCAAAGTTGGAGTTGCGTTTATGCCAGTAACTTTTGAACTGTATGTCCAATCTTCAAAATGATGGTAGCAATGGATTCCCTGGCTCATGCCGAGTTCAAAACACCCCATGGTTTCATTATTACTTCATTTGTTTGATTGCAGAATGAAAGGAACACTTTTTGTCTTCTGCACAATTTCCCCAGTTTCAGAGTGCTGAAAGGCGCATTTTGGAAAAAGTCACACATTTTCTAAACTGCCATCCCTCTTCCAATTCTCACAGCTCATACACATTTTATATATCAAAACGTTCACACGACTCTTGGGATTCATAAAATCAAAAAGGCTAAGCTCTTCGATGTATATTTTTCACTCTGTGACAGTTCGAATAATGACCCCCCCCCCTCCATTGAAATCAATGGAGCCACACTCTAGAAAATCTCTCTTCGCTCTAGAATCTCTAACTGTTTCTAACTCTTCACCTCTCCTACACTTCTGAAGACCGAAGGACATTTTATACATGGAAATGTTCGCGTGATTGTCTGGATTCTGAAGAAGTAAATAGTTGAGCTATGCTATGTATACTTTTCGCTGTGTGACAATTTAAACAACGACACCCCCCCCTCTCACTCTACCGAGAGGAAGCAACCCTGCCAGGTGATATTAATTAAGTGCTCAGGACTCAGACTCACGGGGTTAGGGAAGGCTCACATGCCTTGTGGACTAGGGTGGTTCACTTTCGCAACATCCTGCTTAGCACAGTGGTTAGCGTGTCGGCCTTGCAAGCAGCAGGTACAGAGATCGAATCCTGTTCAACCATGTCTGGCTTTTGACATGTTTTGCTTGTTGTCTTTGATGCGCTGGTCGTGCGTCCCGCTTGGCCGCCACATCGCTGCTTGCAGCTATATTTATTATTATTATTTATTCTTCTGCCATTGGAGTCTATGGCAGCCCATAGAACCGTATGGTAAAAAGTTGGGAAAATTGGCACACTCATTCATGACAGTCCCCAAAGTCTTCTCACCAAGACCCATGTCCACAGCTTGAACGCTCTAGCGCCACCAACCTGTCAAAGTTGGAGGTGCATTTGTGCATGCAACTTTTGACCTGTAAGCCTGATTTTCAAAAACGAGGCAGCGTTGGATTCCTTCGCTCAAGCCAAGTTCAACGCACCCTATGACATCATTTTCCACTGTATTGGATTTCCCGCCATATTGGATTTAGTGTAAAACACTCAAAATGTATCTCCTCCTAGGTTTTTTCACCAATCTGCACCACACGCAGTATGCACAATCTATAGACCGATGTCCACAAAAGTCTTACAGGGATTTTTGATTGTCCATTGTGTTCCCTCGTGACAGCCAATCAAAATTGGCCGAAAAGCTGCAAAACAGGAACTGGGGTCATATCTCAGTAATGTTTTAATCTATCAAAACCACATTTGGCACACTCATCCGGGACACACCCATGACATCTGTCACCAAGCCTTACGTTGACATCTCGTGCACTCTAGCGCCACCAGCGTGTCAAAGTTGGAGTTGCGTTTATGCCAGTAACTTTTGAACTGTATGTCCAATCTTCAAAATGATGGTAGCAATGGATTCCCTGGCTCATGCCGAGTTCAAAACACCCCATGGTTTCATTATTACTTCATTTGTTTGATTGCAGAATGAAAGAAACACTTTTTGTCCTCTGCACAATTTCACCAGTTTCAGAGGTTTTTGGAAGAAGTCACACATTTTCTAAACTGCCATCCCTCTTCTAATTCTCACAGCTCATACACATTTTATATATCAAAACGTTCACACGACTCTTGGGATTCATAAAATCAAAAAAGCTAAGCTCTTCGATGTATATTTTTCACTCTGGGACAGTTCGAATAATGACTCCCCCCCTCCATTGAAATCAATGGAGCCACGCTCTAGAAAATCTCTCTTCGCTCTAGAATCTCTAACTGTTTCTAACTCTTCACCTCTCCTACACTTCTGAAGACCGAAGGACATTTTATACATGGAAATGTTCGCGTGATTGTCTGGATTCTGAAGAAGTAAATAGTTGAGCTATGCTATGTATACTTTTCGCTGTGTGCCAATTTAAACAACGACACCCCCCCCTCTCACTCTACCGAGAGGAAGCAACCCTGCCAGGTGATATTAATTAAGTGCTCAGGACTCAGACTCACGGGGTTAGGGAAGGCTCACATGCCTTGTGGACTAGGGTGGTTCACTTTCGCAACATCCTGCGTAGCACAGTGGTTAGCGTGTCGGCCTTGCAAGCAGCAGGTACAGAGATCGAATCCTGTTCAACCATGTCTGGCTTTTGACATGTTTTGCTTGTTGTCTTTGATGCGCTGGTCGTGCGTCCCGCTTGGCCCCCACATCGCTGCTTGCAGCTATATTTGGGGGCCAAGCAGCGCAGCTGCGCAGGCACCCATTAAGTTTCTACCTTTTCTTATTATTATTCCTCTGCCATTGTAGTCTATGGCAGCCCATAGAAGCTTATGGTACAAAGTTATGAAAAATGGCACACTCATTCGGGACAGTGCCCTGACCCTCCTCACCAAGTCTCATGTCCACACCTCACCCTCTCTAGCGCCACCAACGTGTCAAAGTTGGAGGTGCATTTATGCATGCAGCTTTTCTTCAGCAAGTCCAATTTTCAAACTTCAGGTGTCCTTCAATTCCTTGGCTTAAGCCGGATTCAACGCACTCTATGACGTCATTGTGGCCATCTTGGCTTCTCCGCCATTTTGAATGATGTGCAAAACCCTTAAAATGTATCTCCTCCTAGGATCTTTCACCAATCTGCACGGACATCGGTGGATGTCATCTATACACCAATGTCTACAAAGGATGTACAGGGATTTTTGATTATCCATTGCGTTCGCTCGTGACAGCCAATCAAAATTGGCAGAAAAGCTGCAAAACAGGAACAGGGATCATATCTCAGTAATGTTTTAATCCATCAAAACCACATTTGGCACACTCATCCGGGACATATCCATGACATCTGTCACCAAGCCTCATGTTGACATCTAGTGCACTCTAGCGCCACCAGCGTGTCAAAGTTGGAGTTGCGTTTATGCCAGTAACTTTTGAACTGTATGTCTAATCTTCAAAATTATGGTAGCAATGGATTCCCTGGCTCATGCTGAGTTCAAAACACCCCATGGTTTCATTATTACTTCATTTGTTTGATTGCAGAATGAAAGGAACACTTTTTGTCTTCTGCACAATTTCCCCAGTTTCAGAGTGCTGAAAGGCGCATTTTGGAAAAAGTCACACATTTTCTAAACTGCCATCCCTCTTCCAATTCTCACAGCTCATACACATTTTATATATCAAAACGTTCACACGACTCTTGGGATTCATAAAATCAAAAAGGCTAAGCTCTTCGATGTATATTTTTCACTCTGTGACAGTTCGAATAATGACCCCCCCCCCTCCATTGAAATCAATGGAGCCACACTCTAGAAAATCTCTCTTCGCTCTAGAATCTCTAACTGTTTCTAACTCTTCACCTCTCCTACACTTCTGAAGACCGAAGGACATTTTATACATGGAAATGTTCGCGTGATTGTCTGGATTCTGAAGAAGTAAATAGTTGAGCTATGCTATGTATACTTTTCGCTGTGTGCCAATTTAAACAAAGACACCCCCCCCTCTCACTCTACCGAGAGGAAGCAACCCTACCAGGTGACATTAATTAAGTGCTCAGGACTCACTCTACCAAGAGGAAGTAGAAGCTGACATTATCCACTCAAATCTGCGACGCACTTTGTAAGATCCGTCGTGGCATAGCGGGTAGCGCGTCAGTCTCGCAAGCAGCGAGTTCAGGGTTCGATTCCCGTTCATCCAAAGTGCATTCTTATAATTATTGTAATTATGCTGCTGTGGAAGTCAATGGCAGACAACAGAATCATTGTCGGTCGCTCCTGCCAGTTAAAAGTTGTGAAATTTGGCTCACAGACCAGGGACTCGTGTGCCTATTGTTTAGAGTAAGTAATATGTGTGTATTACAAATGTTTGCCATGTGGGGGAGGCATCTTACAGTACGGTACATCATATTCATGGGTTTTGTTGTAGAGACGATTATCCAGACAAGCACATACAGTAGAGACAATCACATAGACAAGCTCATACAGTAAAGATAATCACATAGACAATTGCATACAGTAGAGAAAATCAGACGGAAGCACATACAGTAGACAATCACAGACATACAGTACAGCAGAGAACATAACATACAATAGACACAATTACATAGACACAAGCACATACAGTACAGACAATCACATATAGTACAATAATGCACTCCTCTTGTGTAAAATGCAGCAGACGGAACTTGGTTGCGTATTGTTTGCCATGTTCATGGCCGTGTACAAATAGTCAAAGTGGGTAAAGGAAATGCAGTGAGTGGGTGTAGACTTCTGTGGAGTAGGGGAAGGTTTTGAAGATTCCACGTGTCGCCACGTCAGTCTAGCCTTGTACTTGCACCATTATGTTTCTACCTTTTCTTATTATCATCCTTTTTTTTTTCTTTATTATACTCTTCTGCCATTGGAGTCTATGGCAGCCCATAGAACCGTATGGTAGAAAGTTATGAAATTTGGCACACTGATTCGGGACAGTCCCATGACCCCTCTCACCAAGACCCATGTCCTCAGCTCCTACACTCTAGCGCCACCAACATGTCAAAGTTGCCAATGCATTTATGCACGCCACTTTTGAACCGTTAGTCCAATTTTCAAAATCAAGGTGCTATATGATTCCTTGGCTCAAGCCGAGTTAAACAAACCCTATTACGTCTTGCATACTATATTGAATTGTCTGCCATTTTGGATTTAGTGAAAAACACAATATGTAGACTAATCCTAGTCTACAAAGGTTCAATATGATTTTTTCTAATTTTCCAATGCGTTCGCTTGTGACAGCCAATTGCATTTGGCGACAATGCCGCTAAACAGGAGTTGTATCAGAAATGCTTTAATAGCATTTAATTCAGGGCCCTTGCACCCTCTGGCCTTTCCAGCTGACATTAAGTGCTCAGGACTCAGGCTCAAGTGTGAAGGGGCGGAAGGGTGGTTTGCGCACTCAGATTGGGATTCAGCTAATGTATCAAAACCACATTTGGCACACTGGTTATGGATCCCCTGTCATCAAGTCACATGTTGACAGCTTGAGAATTAGTTACCATTCATGTCGTTTTAATCTAATATATTTTTATACACTTGCCTTTTTATATAATAGCCTTGTTCTATTAAAGCTGTAAATGGAATGCATGCATTCTGCAATCATACACACTATCTCAAACAGAAATACCATTAAAGTTATTAAAGTCGAAATTCCTTTATAAACACAGAAATAACTGTACTTAAACATGACTGTTACAACAGCAACTATATCACACATACATCAATTATACATAGCCTACAGTATAATATCTCTACCCAAGGCCTTCTACAGAAATGCACACTTTTAAAAATGGGCCTCCATAACCTTAAATGACTAGATGGCTGCCTCTGCTGCTTAGGGGCCTTTGCAAAAGAGGCCTTTCTATGAGGCCTGTAGTGTTGTGGGTGGGCTTCGGCAAGCCCTGCAACTGGTTGATGGAGTTTGTGGCTGGTGATGGTTGATGAGCATCAGCAATAATAATAATATTTTATTTGTAAATACACTTTACATTGAACAAACAAAGTTCTACAGGACAAAACATAAAAAAGCTACAGCAGCTAATGTAAAATAAAAAAAAATATGACAAGACAGGCTACACAGGGCTAGAACTAACACAAACAATCTGACACAATCTAACAAAAATCTTTCATAAAATAAGGTGGGTTTTTAGGCCTTTTTAAAAAGCATCCAGAATCTGTGGCGCCCTCAGATGGTCAGGGATAGCATGGGAGCGGCGGAGCAGAAGGCCCGTCTCCCATTTGGAGCTTGGTCCTCGGGGGCTGGAGGAGGTTGGCCTGTCCCACTGCTGGTGAAACTGAATGAAATTCATCAAGCCCCACTACTGGTATGTGCCACACAAGATCAATGCTTCTTTATGACCGGTAAGCTCAGAAAATTTTAAAACAGACTCATTTGGTGATCAATTCAATTCAAACAACTTTATTAGTCCCACTAGGGGCAATTTATTTAGAGCAGCTTGTTGCACAAAAATCATAAAAACAAATGTTATACAAATGTTACTGTTGGCTGTGTCGTAAACACTTGGAGACAGCTGGCTGTAAGCGACAAGCAGGCAGACTGGAAAAGATGAGCTACCTGCAACAGAGGTCTCTCTAAGAACCTGTTACAGACATGTACAGGGAAGTAATAAGACAAAAGACCAATGCATCTGCACCTTCACACCAGATAAGAATAATTGAAAACAGATTTATTTGTTGATCGACTCACTGTTTTCTGGAGACAGCTGGCTGTGAACAACAGGTAGACTGGAACATGTGAGCTATGTGAGTGGTTGTGCCAAGAACCTGTTACAGACATGTATAGAAAAATAATGAGACAAAATGAATGCTTCTTCACAACAGGTAAGCTCAGAATAATTTAAAATAAATGCATTTGTTAATCAACTAATTCACTGTCACCTGGAAACAGCCACGGCTTCTAGTTCTACTTTAACTTATCAATTACCCCCATAATAGGTCTACCTGAGGACTTCTACATAAATGCCCACTGAGAAATTAACTGCCCTCCACAACCCCAAGATAGTATAATTGCCTTTGTTGCAAAAGAGGCCTTTCCATGAGACCTGTAGTGTTGGTGTGGATAGGCTTCGGCAAACCTGGCTGATAGTCCCTATGGGAGGTGATGGCTGATGAACCTGAGAAGACAAGAAATATATATTTTTTTTTTAGCATTTTGAGATTGTCTCTCATTGGAAAGTGCATTATTAATATTATGATGAATATTATAGTTATTTACCAGCAGCTTACCAGCTATGAAGAACCAGAGTAGGGGGACGAATGGTAATACACTCCACAGCATTTCTCTCTCTCTTTCGTGTCTTTGAAGCTGGTTGGTTATATGACAGTTTCGCATGTCTTTACACAGTCCTTTGCATTTTTATTGAACACTGTGAGGGTCATTGCTGATTTTTCAGATGAGGTTCCATGCCTTTTTGCTGTTTCTTGCCATATCAGTTGTCTCCAGTAGGGTTTGCCATTTCTGCTGGCGGTGTTCTGATAGGGAGGTCATGAGTCTCTCACCTACTTCGATGGTGCTGTCAGCAAAGGGATCAGATTCGTAGAGCTGTTGGTATTGCTCATATAGTTTGCTGTTGCTGCTTGGAGCATCGAGGCCGGCGATGTATTGGGTGCGGCTGCCTCTTGGGATGTTCTTCCGGGCTGCCTGGTGTACTAGTTTGGTGAAGATTTCGTAGTTCTTGGGGTCCGCTGGGAGGTTGCCAATCTTCCCTTCAAGGTCTTCTTGGAAACCAGGCCAGTTTGCTTTCCCAAAGTTGAATCTTCTCCGGAAAGGAATTGTGGCTGGGGTTACTGCGGCATTGACTGTAAGGCCAATGGGGCGGTGTTGGGTTTTTGGCAGTGGCTCCAGTACCAGCTTCTTGCTCAGTCCAGAGATGCTATGGCTGACAAACGCAATATCAGGGTTGTAGCCGGCTTTCCATCGCCCACAGCATTGTAAGGTCTCCTCTACATTCAGGGAAGCAGGAGCAGGGTCGACTACCTTTGTAATAGTTCATTTCAAATCTGTAAGGTAATTAGAGGAGACATGTCCTTCTACAAAAAGTGTACATGCTTTAACATACAGTAGGTGAAGCAAACCAACATAATGCATGTTTAACAAGAATAACATCACTTATAATATATAGTATATATTATAATATAATATATAACTTATAATATATCATATATAGCATGTGTATGTTAGAAAAATAAACACTGTTAAACTATATACTCACAATGTGTTTTGTTGTAGTTCGTTTCACACAGCCAACAGTAACATTTGTATAACGAAAAAAAAACTAGATAAACCAGCAAATTCAACAGAAATGAAAAAGAATAAATAAACAGAATTGTGTAGTGTTATTAAATGAAATATGAATTAAATTAAACCTGCTACGGGGAGCCGTCCAGTCTTATGTTCCTCCCCCCCCCCCCCTGCTTTGCGGACGGAATAGGTTAGAACAAACTTTGAACATTCACAGTAGGTATACTTTACTATTTAATGGTGAATATCTTTAATTGTGAGAGATATTAACAAAGTGATATAAGTACCATGCTATGAAAACTATAATGCTGTAAGTCTGCGCAACAATAACATTGACAAGATTACATTGTGCAATATAGGGCACTCAGAATATAATGGGTATACTTTAATATTCAATGGTGATTATAAAAAATATTACACAAATGAAATAAGTATCGCTTCATGAAAACTGTAGTATGTCTGAACAACTTCAACAATAACATCGTCTGTGCCTTTAATGTACACATGGTCTATGAGAGTACCTTTTTCAGTTGTAGCTGTTTGTACATGTTGAGTATATCCATGGTGTTCCATTACCTGTAAAATTGTACATGATCCAAAGACATCTTCATTAAAGTCTCCCATTATGATTTTCTTCCCTGGATGCTTCTCAAGTTCACAGATTACCTTTAAGAGTTGTTGCCGAAACATGTCAATTTTATAAGAACTAGGCCTGTACAAAACAGCAGCAGTCAAATTTACATGAGGTATTGCAAAATACAACCATTCCAAATTGGATCTTTCTGGAATCACGGTGTTCATGTCAATGTTGTCTGAATAATACAAACC
Source organism: Borostomias antarcticus (assembly GCF_949987555.1). Taxonomy (NCBI): domain Eukaryota; kingdom Metazoa; phylum Chordata; class Actinopteri; order Stomiiformes; family Stomiidae; genus Borostomias; species Borostomias antarcticus. The sequence continues at coordinate 3,095,502 of NC_140260.1, read as the reverse complement.
AACTCCACCTCTTTCTTGATGTTTCAATTCTGCAAAAAGTGGCTGAGTGTCGTCATAACAGTTTGCCCTTGGGTTGTGGTTGAAGCAAAATCCTGGAAGTTGTGGTACTTCTTCAGTGTCTACGTTGAGCCATGTCTCTGTTAAGCAAATACAATCAGCTTGCATTAGGGTTTTATGGGCATGAATGTCTTGAATGTGGGCTTTTAGACTTTGTACATTGTGAAGTGCTAGTGTGCAGGTATGGTTAACATTAGAGAAAACAGACTTTTCAAATGAAAACCGAGGCAAGTTTTTCAGGGCCAAGTCTATTTTGTTATTGCAATATATGGTTGACTCTTTGAAGTCTTCAATTATCAATCCAGTGAGAGTTTTCACACGACTCAAAGCAACGTATGCTTGCCCTGCAGTAAAGATCTTCTTGAGTGATACAACAGCTTTTTCAACAGTAAGACCTTGAACCTTGTGTACTGTGCATGCCCATGCAAGTCTCAGTGGAAATTGACGGCGTACTCCACCAGCATATGTGACTTGATCCTCTTCCACTTTGATTAGAGTTAAATGTTCAGAAAACCTCTGATGTGTTTTTGATCTCTGAATCTTGCCAACATTTGGGTTATCAAACTCCACATGAATAGCTGTAGGGAAATCATCCTGTTGTTGACCTTTACTGATGTGCACAACTCTACCAAACGCTCCATTGACAAGGCCATCAGACACATCAATGTTTTTCTTCAACATCACTCTTGCTCCAATACCCAAAGAAACACAATTTGATAAACATGAATTAAACACTTTGCTGTGAAAACCAACCATCTGTTCCATTTTTCCAGTTTTGGGATTTCTGATAAAATCTTGAGCATGTATACTGATTGCGTCTGGGCAGGTCTTTTGCAGCCTCTTAAGGTTATAGTCATCAACTTCTCCATTAGTAGCAAATATGTGGATGTGGTCAGGTTCTTCACCAGTTTCACACCGTTTCAACATCAGAAGATCATTGGCGCTTAGGGGTTCTTTCTTTTTACGAACTCTGTCGGTTCAGCATCTCAGCAAATGTTGCATCTTGTTGTCTAACAACTTTAGTTAGTTCAACAACTTCAAAGTTGCTTTCCCACAGATTGACTCCTTTGTTATCGGCAAAAAGAGGAGTACCTTTTACAGCTGGTAACTGATAGAAATCGCCCACAGCAACAATGCAAACTTTTCCAAAGGGGGAATAATCACCAGTCTGCTTGATCTGACGTAGTCTACCATGAATGTAGGCCAGAAGGCGGTGGTCAACCATGGACACTTCATCAATGATGAGAATTTGCAAACTGCTCATTTTAGTCCGTAAAGAATTAACCTTCTCATCACCTAGAGGTTGATATGGCAATCTGATATTAGCACCAATGGAGAATGTGTTGTGAATTGTTGCAGCACCAATGTTAAATGCAGCCACACCTGTAGACGCTGTTAAGAGTACAGTGACATCATCAGGGTTTTCAGCAAGCGGAGACAACAGTCGGGAGGCTTCATAATGTATTGCTTTGATCAAATGGCTTTTCCCTGTACCAGCACCACCAGTAACAAATAGGCGAAATGGTTCTGGATTTTGTCCAAGCTGCTTCTGCAAACACCACTTACGGACACTATAGAATATTGCCGACTGCTCTTCATTTAATGAGCGCAGTAAATGCAGTGCATCCTGTCTGGGCATTGACACATGATTTGTTTCAAGAGTGCATGCGGTTTCTGGATTTGCAGTAAGGTCTGGAATAAGTTGCTCATGATCATCCTCATCATGCATAACTTTGTCTTTCATCAGTTCCAAACAATGAAGACGTTCTCTTTCTGTTTCAGGACATATTTGAGCCCAGGCATCTTCTAAATCAATGTCCTGTTCAAGCAATTCTTTAGCTTTGTCTATTTCGTCACTTTCTCTTTCAAAAAGAGATTTATTAACATCAACAATTGACTTCACTGTTTGGAGATCATTGACACATTTCACTGCGCCATTCTCATAGAAATGCTCAAATGTATCAAAGTGGGCTGGCTTGAGCTGATGGTCATCATAATATGGCAAAAACAGTTGTAGCAAGGAATGAAAGTACTGCTCTGGGTTTCTTGTTGGAGAAAATCTGGGATACCTTACAACAGCAGGTTCAGTTCGAGTCCTTTTTTGGATAAAACCACAGTCGTTGTCTAGTTTTATGACACATTCTGAAGACTCTTTCTTTGGTGACACCTGTGACCTTGAGATTACTCTGTATTCAGAACAAAAACTGGCAAGGCATAGAATTTCGAATTGCTCCGTCTTGGGTCTGTTCTTATATCTCTCAACCACATTGGTCATCCACAAACTGCTGTCATCATGAGACCTTTTATGTTCAGCTTTACCTTGGAGTAGGTGCAAAGGCAAACTCATTCTTACAGGGTTTTCTCCAATGGGAATAAACTGTACTTGACGAGAGCATTCCTTCAAGTGCATGTGTGTTAACCGATACACTGCTTCTTGAGCTGAAACTTCTCTGTTGTGCAGGTATATGCTTCCAAGCTTTTTAAATGCTCCTTTTGCATCAAGGTTCCCATTCATGGCCTCATTCTGTGCACGTTGCAACAACAATCCCATTTCTTGTTCAGATTTTGTGATATATGTCAGTATATAAACCACTACTGAAAAAGCATCCGTCACATATTGGATATCCATATTGCCTTGCCATGCATGCAGTAAGTCTCTGTTATACTGATTTACCCAAATGTCTTTTGGATTTCGTTTAAGGACAACGCTTTTCTTTTTGGAACATGTATTATATGCTCTTTCAAACAATCCTTGATCTATCCCAAGAGATTCAAAAAATGCCTCAGTCGAATCAAAATTCATGTCAGGGATCTTCAATGCACTTTTGACTTTCTTCATAATTGCACTTGCATTTTTAGTTTTGTCTTTGCCATTCAAGTCATCCGAGTTGCCTCCTCTTGTGATAAAAGTACGGCTCGATGGTGGTCGTGGGAAATTAAATCGACAGACTGTGTTTTTCTTACGGCATGTTTTGGAATGTCTTGTACTGTGCTTTTGCACGCTGTTCACAGTCTCATAAAGCTCTGCGTCAGTTTGAGGTGGAGTCTCACAAGTAATGTATGTGTCTATGAAATGTGTTACTTCGGCATCCTCTTCTTTATCAATCTTAGGAGCGTTTTCAATCCAAAAAAGACAGTGTACATGAGGAGATCCACGCTGTTGAAATTCAATCCGATAAAAGTAATCCTTGACCTTCCCTATTGGCTGAGCTTGAGACATGATTACATTACGCAAAAAAGAATGCCATCTGTGATCAAACATTTTTGCTGCCGTGACAGGATTACGGCGTAGAAGTCCACATTTTTCAGACCAATCAAGGTTATCCACATCAATTTGTTGTCCTTCTAGTCTTGCCATAGTGTTCAGCATTTCAGGCCATCTCAAGTCAGCAGAGCTAAAAGATGCAAAGAAAGTGGGTATGGACAGTTGTCGTATCATGGCAAACAAATCTTTCTGTGCTGACATCCAGTATGGAGGTGTCCCACGAATTCCTCGTAAAAACTTGTATCCTTCATTAGTGTGTAATATTTTACGAAGAGACTCAGAGTTTAACAACATGTCTGGTGTTATTTCTTTCAAAGAACTATTGCCACCACCTTTGCGTAATGCAATGGAAACACTACACACAACTTGATACACCTCTGAAATGTATTGTGCATAAAATATAAAGTCTGTGTTTCGTGCAAAACGACCATCTGCATTGAGTAGGCGTGTATTCAGGTATCGTGCCAGAGTTATTTTTACCTCTCTCTTATCATGGAAGGTAGGTCCGCCAGTTGGATACAAAACAGGGAAAGATTTTGCTTCATTGGTTATATCTGACAGCAACCTAACTGGACTGTTGCCTTCACCAGGTGCCACATTGACTATGTCTTGAAAATTCTGATCAATTATCTCAGAACCCAGATCAACTGGTTGTAATGACGTATCTGACAAAAGCCCATTCTGATCTTTAATATATGTTAAATCTTCCTCTACTTCATCTTCACGGCTGTTTTCATCATCACTCTTTTCAATTGTTTCTTGACACTGTGTTTCATGTTTTATATTTTCCTCATCATGATCAATTCCATCCAGAGAGTTTACCCAATCTTCATTAAACAAGACATCGTCATACCACTTATTGTTTTTCATCAAATACTTCAGTGCATTTCTGACTCGATCAGTATGGACAAACTTATACTCGTAGTGACCTTTAAAAGTCAATTTCCGTTTAAGTTTTACTCTTATCATTTTATCATCACATTCATTTCTTGGAAGAATATTTGTTACATCTGTAGTATTAATTGGAACAGACACACATGGTCCGTGGCAAGCATTCTGACGTCCTCGAGGCAAACACAACAATTTCATGAAGGGAATATGACGTGCAATAAGATGTTGTTCCAAAGAGTTAAGACATTTAAGTTTGGCGGGGATTTCTTCCAAATGCATGTTATTGGTAACACTCTCTTCTGGTAGTTTTCCACAAAGTATTTTTCGATGGCATGTATAACAAATCCATAATTTGTTTGATGGACTAGTAGAGAAATAGCATTCATGTTCGCATTCAGCATCACACACATGTAAATATTGCAATGTTATACATCTGTTAGCAACTGCAGCAATTTGCTCTCCTCTGATTTCATAGCAATGTCTTTTACACTCAACCACCTGTTTCCTGAAGAGTAAACGGTGACAGACAGAGCACACATATTCTGGACCACGGCTGACTTCTTGACGAAAATTAGCAATAGTACAATCTATGTCTTCCTGTCTCTTTTGAGTCTTAAAATAATTCTCACGACTTCTTTGGATTTTATTTAGACGAACATCATTATTTTCATGGTACTTCTTCATGCTGTAGTCACGCATGTCCCTCTGGAACTTTGGATCAGTCTTGTATTTACTTTGAATACGTTCACGCATGTATCTCTGGAACTTTGGATCAGTCTTGTATTTACTTTGAATACGTTCACGCATGTATCTCTGGAACTTTGGATCAGTCTTGTATTTACTTCGAATACATTCACGCTTACATTCTTGAAAATCTGTGTCTTTGTGATATTTATCTTTAAGATCTTTAAGTTTCTTTTCTCTGTAATCGTTCTTATTCTGGTACCGTTGGCGTTCTCTCTTGGCTTTTACATTGTCTGGTTCATCATTAAGCTTCCTTTTCCGTAATGACCTCAAGTTATCACCCTTATCATGACATGTTCCTGCACAAGCATTTCCTGCATCTCCCCGTTTAACACATGTAACAACTTCATAATGATTGCCAGTGTGGTTTAAATAAATACAATTCTCTGTGAGCAAATCTGTAGTAGGCATATGTGCATTCCATCTATCATTAAAAGTCATGATGGTTGTTTTTAATAAGTCAGCTGCAGCAAAAATGTCTATTTCGGTTGCCCATGAGCCACTGTAATATATTCTTGATTTGGTCATGTAGTCCTGCACAGATGTGTACTCATCTCTCAAATATGTTTCAAATTTGGAACTGTTGTCTCGAAGGTGTCGCACGATAGCCCGTCTAATTTTAAGATGCTTCTCTTCGTTTTGGCATATGCTAAAGGACAAACTACGGTAGAAACAGTTTCCATCTGGCTTTATGCTCTTCATCTTACAGGGAGACCCGATGCTATAAACATTTGCAGGTGCAATAACATCAATGTTTGCATTAGGCAGTTCTAAACATGTGCACAAAGCAACCTGATCCTGACCTGTTAATGGTTTAAAAGGTCGCTCATGAATTCTTATATCATTAATAATGACACTGTCCGAATCTGATCCCTTACTTCCGTTATGGGTTATTTCTATAGGTTCTGTTATGAATTGTTTGTCTCTCTTTCTTTTTGAAAACTCTGTTGCCTTATCACTGTCGTCTCTCACTTGTTTGTTATAATGGAATGAACGACTCTGGTGAAGCTTCTCTGGTTTAAGCTCAGAACGATTAAGGGGCTTGTGGTTTCTAGGAAAATCATTAGACGCTTTAGGTTCAATATAGTGTCGGCTTTGTGTTTTCCTTGGTGTACCGTGTTTTGTGTTTACATCCCTGCCAATCGTATATACTTCAGAAAAATCAGAATTGTGTTTCGCAGCACCAATACCAAAGTCAGCATCACACACCTTGGCCTTACGTTTTAAAACGTCACTGTAGAGTACTTTACTGCTTGCTTTAGATTCAGTGTTTTTCTCCATTTCCGCCTGAGTACAATGTGATTTTCTGCCGTTTTCAGAAGTTGTTACAATTGTAGTGGACTCGCTGAAAGTATTTCCAACTGCCTGCTGTCCGTACACTTTAGGCTTACCTTTGACAACATTGCTGTAAAGTGGGTTGCTGATCGTTGTAGTCGGTGTGCTTACCATGTAACTGGAAGATGGACCAGATGTTGTACGCACCTCAGCACTGGCATCAGTTATGGTCACTTCAACTCCAGTTATCTCAAACTGTGGTGTTCTTACCCCAAATGACTGTGCCAAGTCCAAAACGTAGCTATAAAGAGATGTAGCAGAGCTAAAATAAGCAACACAACTTGCCTTCTGTAGTTTCTGATTAACATTTCTATTAGCATGTGAATCAATGACCGCAAACCAAGATCCTGCTTTCACAATAGCACATGTATTAGCACAAATGGTTAAGAGGCATGCGTCATTACTCAGCAGTGTCCGTTGTAATGCTACATCAAATGGCATGGCAACATCACGTACCGCATCATCATAATCATCAACTAGAACAAATCCAGCGAAAGAATCAGCAAAGTTAATTGAGAAAACAGAATTCCATAATATGTGTTGCCTTGGTAATTCAGAGACAGCAATGTAACCCCTTTCTTGAACATGGTCGCTTATCTTACCTTCAGCTCTCATTGACTTATACAGATCAGTCCCTTTCACAAGAACATCATCCAAATCTTGAGTCTCCCAAGTCAGCACACTGTTCATCTTGCACTTCAAAATTGCAGTCAGACTGATTGCACCACACTGCTTGTTACGTACATCTTGAAACTGTGGATGACCTTGGTGAAAAGATCCCAATAACACAGACCTCTCTGGAAAATCAACAGATTGAGTTAAAGAGAATGAATCATCAGTAACAACAGGATGTTCTTTTACCACGGTTAGTGTTTCAGTCTGGTAGTGCTTTGGATTCACAAGTTTCACAGGTTTCTTACAGAGGGTCGTACAGAGGGTCGTACAGAGGGTCGTACAGGGGGATGCGTTTTCACTCTGAGTGCGTTGTTGTTTCACTCTGTGAGTGCGTTGCACTCTGTGAGTGCGTTGTTTCACTCTGTGAGTGCGTTGTTGTTTCACTCTGTGAGTGCGTTGTTGTTTCACTCTGTGAGTGCGTTGCACTCTGTGAGTGCGTTGTGGTTTCACTCTGTGAGTGCGTTGTGGTTTCACTCTGTGAGTGCGTTGTGGTTTCACTCTGTGAGTGCGTTGCACTCTGTGAGTGCGTTGTGGTTTCACTCTGTGAGTGCGTTGTGGTTTCACTCTGTGAGTGCGTTGTGGTTTCACTCTGTGAGTGCGTTTGGGTTTCACTCTGTGAGTGCGTTGTTTCTAAGTTTTTTTTATGAGGAGTCAGAAAATCCTCAGCCGAGGCACGTGTCTCCACGTGTCTCTTAATGGCAGCTCGTGACTTTTTGCTTCTTTTTGGCATCTGGAAAGAAAACAAACAGTATGCATGAGTGTTCCCCATAGTCTAGGACCTGGCTCAGATATGTATGCCCTTGCCCTATGTATGCCATTTGGGAGAGAATATCTCAACTGTTTTATTATTACCATTTTACAGTAGCAGGCTCTTTTAATTTGTGCATTAATTGTCTAAAATATTTAGCATTGTACATTTATGCAGTTTAAAATTCAACATTAATAAAGCTAGATTTAAAGCTGACATGAGGAGTATTATGTTCTTGGTTATAAAACAGTGGCATGTTTATGCTGTTTCCTTATGCAAGTGTGATGGATATTTACACATTTAACATTTGGAAACCTACATTCAAAGTGGCATTTGACCATCCTACACAATCTAAACTCATTCTTAATCATGCTGCATGAATACCACCAACCAAACTCTGATACAGTGCAACTTAAGCATAATATAGGACATTTTGGTTAAATTGTTGCATGGACCTCAATATTTTACTACAATATTTGAAATTAATCAAAGATGCCTTCCCACACACTTTCCTTTGTATGCTAGCATAGCTGCCATGCGGCCACAAACAACTAGAGAAATAGGCAGCGTGCAAATTGCTGGGGGGGATTTCCCCACCTCTGGTTTTGATATCCCCTCCTCTGATAATTCATTTTTATCGCCGGTGGGGATACGTTTTTATCCCTGCTTCTGGTCAGACTGAATATAGCTACAATTCCTGTGCCCGAAAATAGATGGCGCAATTTAGAAAAACTACACTAGCTATTTCAAAAATATGATTTACAACAGCTAGTTAAACCAGGGCAAGTCATGGCAACTGTCAATCAAGCGCCTACTCTAACAAGAATTAGTCATATTTTGCTGCAAGGATTTTGGGGGATGCCCAAAACGCCAGAGGTCCGTCACCAAAGCAGACTCTTCTGCTAGTGGTAAACATCGGTAAGTGACAGGATGAATATTTTATTATAATACAATTATTGTTATGGGTGATAAGCGGTCAATCGTAGGCATGTAGGCTATTGCTTTTGTTTTGCTATTCTCATCCTCAATATGGCCAAGTCAGCGCAGCACATTGTCGCGGCCATCAATCTCTTTTTCACGAGACCAATACCAATTTATATTTTATCTTGTGTTCCAGGATGAACAATAACAGCTTATGCAAGTGTGATGGATATTTACACATTTAACATTTGCATAACCTACATTCAGGTTTCATATATAAGTCTATATGATCAAGGTAGCCACTGGAGAAACAAACATACCTCGTCTTCTCTCCGTTTTCTAGATGTGAGGGCAGGTGCTGGTCTTATTTATTGAGGACAGGTGTGCCAATTAAAACGATGACACCCCCTCTCACTCAACCGAGAGGAAGCAACCCTACCAGGTGACATTCATTTAGTACTCAAGACTCACTCTACCAAGTGGAAGCAAAAGCTGACATTATCCACTCAAATCTGCAAAGTGCGTTTGCAAGATCTGTCGTGGCATAGCGGGTAGCGCGTCAGTCTCGCAAGCAGCGAGTTCAGGGTTCGATTCCCGTTCATCCAAAGTGCATTTTTATAATTATTGTAATTATGCTGCTGTGGAAGTCAATGGCAGACAACAGAATCATTGTCGGTCGCTCCTGCCAGTTAAAAGTTGTGAAATTTGGCTCACAGACCAGGGACTCGTGTGCCTATTGTTCAGAGTAAGTAATATGTGTGACTTTTGAAATTCTCGGAACCATCCTTGACCCTTGTCAAACATGTCGCCACGTCAGTCTAGCCTTGTACTTGCACCATTATGTTTCTACCTTTTCTTATTATCATCCTCTTTTTTTTTCTTTCTTTCTTTATTATACTCTTCTGCCATTGGAGTCTATGGCAGCCCATAGAACCGTATGGTAGAAAGTTATGAAATTTGGCACACTGATTCGGGACAGTCCCATGACCCCTCTCACCAAGACCCATGTCCTCAGCTCCTACACTCTAGCGTCACCAACATGTCAAAGTTGCCAATGCATTTATGCACGCCACTTTTGAACCGTAAGTCCAATTTTCAAAATCAAGGTGCTATATGATTCCTTGGCTCAAGCCGAGTTAAACAAACCCTATTACGTCTTGCATACTATATTGTATTGTCTGCCATTTTGGATTTAGTGAAAAACACTTAAAATGCTACTCCTCCTACAGATTTTCATTAATCTGCAAAACAAAATAATACACATTATCTGGAGACCAATGTCTACAAAGGAATGATTTGAATTGTTGATATTCCAATGCGTTTGCTTGTGACAGCCAATTGAATTTGGCGACAAAGCCACCAACGGCTGAAATGCCTTGTGGACTAGGGCAATTCTCCTTTGCAAGATCAGGCATAGCACAGTGGATAGGGAGTCGGCCTTGCAAGCAACAGGTGCAGAGTTCGAATCTCGTTCAACCACATGTCAGATTTTCCTCCAATCTGCATGAAACGTGATAGGCCTACACAATATGTAGACTAATCCTAGTCTACAAAGGTTCAATATGATTTTTTCTAATTTTCCAATGCGTTCGCTTGTGACAGCCAATTGCATTTGGCGACAATGCCGCTAAACAGGAGTTGTATCAGAAATGCTTTAATAGCATTTAATTCAGGGCCCTTGCACCCTCTGGCCTTTCCAGCTGACATTAATTAAGTGCTCAGGACTCAGGCTCAAGTGTGAAGGGGCGGAAGGGTGGTTTGCGCACTCAGATTGGGATTCAGCTAATGTATCAAAACCACATTTGGCACACTGGTTATGGATCCCCTGTCATCAAGTCACATGTTGACAGCTTGAGAATTAGTTACCATTCATGTCGTTTTAATCTAATATATTTTTATACACTTGCCTTTTTATATAATAGCCTTGTTCTATTAAAGCTGTAAATGGGAATGCATGCATTCTGCAATCATACACACTATCTCAAACAGAAATACCATTAAAGTTATTAAAGTCGAAATTCCTTTATAAACACAGAAATAACTGTACTTAAACATGACTATATCACACATACATCAATTATACATAGCCTACAGTATAATATCTCTACCCAAGGCCTTCTACAGAAATGCACACTTTTAAAAATGGGCCTCCATAACCTTAAATGAGTAGATGGCTGCCTAGGGGCCTACTATTAATAATAAATATGAATCCATAGCCGCTAACTTCATGAGTAGGTTCAAGCTATCCCAAGTCATCATGGGAGTAACGTCAATCACATCTCAAAGTCATGTGTGACCAAAACCAACGTTTTTACAAATTACCGTTAAGTTATCATTCGCAAGATCAAAATGCCGAGAAGATATGGAAACATTATTTCAAGCAGTGACGAAGATGGCCAGTTGCCTATCTGATAAAGTGATCGGTGTACTGCTGTCAAAACCTCATCCGCTGAAATTATATGTTCGCACGTCTTTCTCATCCCAGCCATTCATGATGAACCATTTCAGTTTAAATAAAGGGTAGCATGTGACTGAAATAAATGATTAGGCCAGCTGAGAAATGCGAATTTATATTGTAGGCTAACAGTTACATTAACACATTTCTCAAAACGTAGGCTAAATCAACATTCACATTTTGTCTTAAGGTGTTATTCTATCAGTAGCCTAAAAACATTTAACTTCATGCAACTAGCTAATGACCAAAACGTTTAATAGGGTAGACCTATAGGCCTACGCCAACTGAGAAATTGAGTCGCTCTAGATATTGTAGCCTAATGCACACATTTATCATGTCAACATTCACGTTGTCCTACAGAAAGGTGTTGATTCTAATCAGTACAAACATTTGACTTAATACAATTAATAACCAAAACTAGCTATACATATGCATATTGAATGTGTTCCTCTTCTTGAAATGTTCGTCTACTGATTCAACGCTCTTCAGACTCTGACAGACTTCAGGACGCGCTCTTTACGTTACGTTACGGTACGGATTCAGTGTGTGTGCGTGCTATAGAACGTTACGTTCGCATGTTACGTTATGTTACGGTACTGTCGCTGTACGTGACGTGCGTTAGCCTCGTGTCACCAGGCTCTCCTCGGGGGTTGACTTTGAACTTCATCTGCCATCCGCATCCATCTCGTGAGTATATCTGTCAATATTAACCATCTACCATGTAAAGTTGTTTTAATAAACTGTGCTACTATCGATGTAACTCATTGTTTTTCGATAGAGGCTCAAATCATGTGCAGACGATTAATATAGCTAGCGCGTAGCCGCTAGCTAACTGAGTAACGTTACCGCTAGCCTGCTAACGTTAGCTAGGTAGCACGAACGAATGTTATCCGCAAAAACGGATTAGCTAATATAGCTAGCTAGCAGGCTTGCCACGATGGAAAACAGTTGTAGTTTGTGAGTGAACTTAATCTGCTTCTCATTGCCAGGTCCTACTGTACCAATATGTGGTTTACAAATAGACTGAAAGATCATTTTCTAGCTGGTGAGCGAACTTTAATTACTTGCTTCTCATGGCCAGGTCCTACATGCATGGTGACTGCGTTCTGCAACCCTTCCGACCACTACGCTCTGCTACTCAGGTAGGTAGGAACTTTAATCATACATTATTATTGACTTTAGTCATATTTCAGACCATTCATGTCTTCAGTCTTACAATATTTCACTTATCTATATAGCAAAAGGCAATCTTACAATGTTTAACTTATCTATATAGCAAAAGGCAATCTCTGTCTCTAAATACTGTTTATATTTCTCTCTTTCTGTCTATCTGTATCTATATTTATCCGGACTGTGTAAGTAACCATGTATCTTTATCTGCCACCGCCCCTCCTTTTCTCTCTCCGTCTATCTTTTAGGGTCAAAAGGGTAATCTACAGCTGCCATACCCCTGGCCCATCCCTCAACAGAAGCTGTGTGTGTGTGTGTGTGTGTGGGAAGTACTTCAGTCAGGAGAGTTAAAGACACCAGCGTGTTCATACAGGAGATAAGCCATACCACTGTGATCAGTGTGGGAAGAACAGTCAGTCAGGAGAGTTAAAGACACCAGCGTGTTCATACAGGAGATAAGCCATACCACTGTGATCAGTGTGGGAAGAACAGTCAGTCAGGAGAGTTAAAGACACCAGCGTGTTCATACAGGAGATAAGCCATACCACTGTGATCAGTGTGGGAAGAACAGTCAGTCAGGAGAGTTAAAGACACCAGCGTGTTCATACAGGAGATAAGCCATACCACTGTGATCAGTGTGGGAAGGAACAGTCAGTCAGGAGAGTTAAAGACACCAGCGTGTTCATACAGGAGATAAGCCATACCACTGTGATCAGTGTGGGAAGAACAGTCAGTCAGGAGAGTTAAAGACACCAGCGTGTTCATACAGGAGAGAACCCATACCACTGTGATCAGTGTGGGAAGGAACAGTCAGTCAGGAGAGTTAAAGACACCAGTGTGTTCATACAGGAGATAAGCCATACCACCGTGATCAGTGTGGGAAGAACAGTCAGTCAGGAGAGTTAAAGACACCAGCGTGTTCATACAGGAGATAAGCCATACCACTGTGATCAGTGTGGGAAGAACAGTCAGTCAGGAGAGTTAAAGACACCAGTGTGTTCATACAGGAGATAAGCCATACCACTGTGATCAGTGTGGGAAGAACAGTCAGTCAGTCAGTCAGGAGAGTTAAAGATGCACCAGTGTGTTCATAGAGTTAATCCAAGAGCTTCAGAGAATTCACAGAAGAAGGACCCCATCTTTGTAAGTAACTCTGTGTGTGTGTGTGTCTGTGTGTGTGTGTGTGTGTGTGTGGTCCTTTTCACAGTGCTGTTTGCCTTCTATCGCGTGTGTGTAGCTTCTCTGTTGTAAATCACTTGTGTTATAATTGCTGTTTGTTATAAGTTCAAACTAAGCAATTAATGTATGTATTTGCATTTCCAAAATACATTCAATATGTTTTACTCTTAGAGTCTAAAATTTAATAATAAAAATTGGATTATGAAGTTACTTCTGTTGCATTAACTTGTTCTCTGTTTCACTTTTGCATTAACTTGTTCTCTGTTTCACTTAAATGTGCTAGGGGGGACTTAAACCTATTTCTTTCATAGTAATTTTCCTTTATACTTTTTTGCAAGTATGGCTGTGAAATAGATATTCTATTCAAAGTGGTCAAAAAAGGTATATAAGGTATATATCCTCTAGAAAGTAATGCTCCCAATACAGAATCATTTTGTGGGTTTGGTGCAAGTGCAGTAGCCTACTGCTAGGTAGTGGCAAGTGATAGGTTGCAGAGATGGATAGAACAGCTGAGTGTTTGTGGTATTGCGATATACATGGTATGGGAAAGAGGTTAACTTTTTTTTTCTTCTTACAGGAGTCCAGTGCAACTGAGCAATGTTCAGTTCAAAACCGCCAGAATGAAACCTGGGAGCATGGACATTCTGGTGGGTGCACGGTCTCAAATGACCCTGAAGCAGAAATTGTAGTTCCCCTGTGCTGCTCGTATGGAGTGTGTGGTACCAGAAAAGACGCTGGAAGAGATCAGAAATGATGGTAGAGAAGAGGTATGTGTTGGAAATAAGTGTTTATTTGATTGCTGGGTTTCTATAAAGTATTTGGGGTTTATTGAAGCAATAACTCATGAGAAGGTGTGGTATATGGCCCTATATAGCAGCAAAACCTGTGGTATATGGGGCCATATACCACACCCTCAAGTAAGTTATTGTTGAATTCTTAGCTAATTCTAATACTGCACGGTGGCCTGTGGTATATAGTCTTGTATACAATGGTTCTTACCCAATCAGATTGCGAGGTCAGACATACCCGTTGTATAATGGAAGTTTGTCCATCCACAAAAAGTGGTCATTGTGTTAGGTGCTGTTGTCATGGGCTGGGGATGGGATATTATTAGCACAATGCCAATCTATGCTGAATTAATGTTAAAAGCAATATGTGTGGTTTATCTTGTCAGCATTGAATAGGAGTTACCATGTAAATTAGACCTTGGTGTTAATGTGTGAATGTTTTTTTCTCAAGATAAAGGTTTAAAAACATAAGATGCATAGGTGTGTGTGTGTGTGCGCGCGCACATCTACTTGTGTACAGGGCACTTGGTGTTTGTGTTTGGTAATTGTAGAGTAGTGATATACTTTGTTAGCCGAGTCTGAACCTTTATGTACCGTAATTTCCGGACTATAAGCCTCAACTTTTCCCCCATGCTTTGAACCCTGCGGCCTATACAACGGTGCGGCTAATCTATGGATTTTTACAGCTAACGGCCACTAGGGGACCTTCTAAACCTATCTCTATGGCCGGTCCACGTCCCCCACCTTTAAGCGGCGGGCTCCAGCAGGAAAGGTCGGAGGCCAGAAAAGTGTGTGAGACAGGCAGTTCGCGCGAACACCGAAAGCAAATGTGGAACCAAATGCAGTACGAGAGACAGAACGAGAGCAAGACAGACATTACAAGAGCGACAGTTTGCACAAAGGAAGTTTTCATGCACAAACCCTCATTATTGAAAACAAACGAAGAAATGCATATAATGCAGCTTTTAAGTTAAAGGCAGTCGATCTGGCTGTCAAAGAAGGAAATAGAGCTGCTGCACGTACCCTTGGCATCAATGAATCAATGGTGAGACGTTGGAGACGCCAGCGTGAAGAACTGGCTCAATGCAAAAAGACGAAAAAAGCTTTCAGAGGTAATAAAAGCAGATGGCCCGAACTTGAAGACTTTCTTGAAGATTGGGTGAACACACAGAGAGCAGACGGCCGAGGTCGCCACCGAAATGAAGATTTCAGAGGTGGACCATCCTGGTGTCTCAGATTTATGAAACGAAAAGGACTGTCCATCAGGGCGCGGACGACTGTGTGTCAGCAACTCCCTCCCGATTACGAGGAAAAAATAACAAATTCACACCCTTACATATGGTAATTAAATATTAAAACACCTGCGGCTTATAGTACAGTGCGGCTTGTATATGTACACATTTGTTTTTTTACATAAATGTAGCTGGTGCAGCTTATATTCAGGTGCGCTTTATAGTCTGGAAATTACGGTAATTGTCTTTGTGTATTGGCATGTTTTTCAGGTGACAATCACCGTGAAGATTATGGAGTTGAAGGAGAAGGGGCACAGGAACACCAAGCATGGTGACATAACTGTCTATGTATTTGGTGATCAGTCAGCAACAATGACCTTGAGTGTGTGGGGGACTGGGAAAGGCATGTAAGTGAATAAGTGGTACAGCTGTACTTGTGTGCTTACAAAAGAGTTTTCCAGTAATATTTGTTTGTCAACCACTGCAAAGTCTACTATAAGCATGATTGCTGACCAAGGAGAGGTGTTAGGAGAGGTGAGTGATATCAGGGAAGTAACTGTAGAACTGGTAGCCACTCAAGTTAAGAAAATTTTTCGTTGTCCTAATAGGCATATTGTCTCACATGTTAATGAAATGACACTATGTTTGCGGTGTTCAGAATGTGACATGTCCCATCGTAGTAAGTCAATAAAGGCAGAAATGACTGCAGAAATTACTGTGGAAGAGGAAAGTGGGAAAAAATACAAAGTTCATGTGGAGGATACTATACTGAGGGGAGTGTTGCAAGACAGCAACAGTAGTGATGTTTATGCTATTGAGCAAGAATTGTTTGTGCATGAGAAGGTCCGTCTCAAACTCCTGTCAAAGAGTGTAAAGGAAATGCAGTGGGTGGGTGTAGACTCCTGTGGAGAAGACAAAGGTTTGGAGGACTCAATGGAGTCTTTGTCAGAATGGGAAGGTAACGTGCCCATTGAGCAGGGAGAGTGTAGTTCCTCTGCAGGAGGTAGTGTCCTTATGAGCAAGAGTCCGGTGGGACATGTGACTATAAGTAATAGGGCAGGTACGACCAGGCAGAAAAGATCAGGAAGGAAGTTGAACGATGAGTAGGGAGTTTTTTTTGTGCAGTAGTGAAATGTGCAGTGGTGGTGTTTGTGTACAGTGGTACATTAATTACAGAGATATACTGTTGAAGTATTACATTTGTTCTTTGCATGTTCTGCTGTGCAGAATTCGTATTTTTATATTTCTCTCTTTCTGTCTATCTGTATCTATATTTATCCGGACTGTGTAAGTAACCATGTATCTTTATCTGCCACCGCCCCTCCTTTTCTCTCTCCGTCTATCTTTTAGGGTCAAAAGGGTAATCTACAGCTGCCATACCCCTGGCCCATCCCTCAACAGAAGCTGTGTGTGTGTGTGTGTGTGGGAAGTACTTCAGTCAGGAGAGTTAAAGACACCAGTGTGTTCATACAGGAGAGAAGCCATACCACTGTGATCAGTGTGGGAAGAACAGTCAGTCAGGAGAGTTAAAGACACCAGCGTGTTCATACAGGAGATAAGCCATACCACTGTGATCAGTGTGGGAAGAACAGTCAGTCAGGAGAGTTAAAGACACCAGCGTGTTCATACAGGAGATAAGCCATACCACTGTGATCAGTGTGGGAAGAACAGTCAGTCAGGAGAGTTAAAGACACCAGCGTGTTCATACAGGAGATAAGCCATACCACTGTGATCAGTGTGGGAAGGAACAGTCAGTCAGGAGAGTTAAAGACACCAGCGTGTTCATACAGGAGATAAGCCATACCACTGTGATCAGTGTGGGAAGAACAGTCAGTCAGGAGAGTTAAAGACACCAGCGTGTTCATACAGGAGATAAGCCATACCACTGTGATCAGTGTGGGAAGGAACAGTCAGTCAGGAGAGTTAAAGACACCAGTGTGTTCATACAGGAGATAAGCCATACCACTGTGATCAGTGTGGGAAGAACAGTCAGTCAGGAGAGTTAAAGACACCAGTGTGTTCATACAGGAGATAAGCCATACCACTGTGATCAGTGTGGGAAGAACAGTCAGTCAGTCAGTCAGGAGAGTTAAAGATGCACCAGTGTGTTCATAGAGTTAATCCAAGAGCTTCAGAGAATTCACAGAAGAAGGACCCCATCTTTGTAAGCAACTCTGTGTGTGTGTGTGTGTGTGTGTCTGTGTGTGTCTGTGTGTGTGTGTGTGTGTGTGTGTGTGTGTGTGTGTGTGTGTGTGGTCCTTTTCACAGTGCTGTTTGCCTTCTATCGCGTGTGTGTAGCTTCTCTGTTGTAAATCACTTGTGTTATAATTGCTGTTTGTTATAAGTTCAAACTAAGCAATTAATGTATGTATTTGCATTTCCAAAATACATTCAATATGTTTTACTCTTAGAGTCTAAAATTTAATAATAAAAATTGGATTATGAAGTTACTTCTGTTGCATTAACTTGTTCTCTGTTTCACTTTTGCATTAACTTGTTCTCTGTTTCACTTAAATGTGCTAGGGGGGACTTAAACCTATTTCTTTCATAGTAATTTTCCTTTATACTTTTTTGCAAGTATGGCTGTGAAATAGATATTCTATTCAAAGTGGTCAAAAAAGGTATATAAGGTATATATCCTCTAGAAAGTAATGCTCCCAATACAGAATCATTTTGTGGGTTTGGTGCAAGTGCAGTAGCCTACTGCTAGGTAGCTGCAAGTGATAGGTTGCAGAGATGGATAGAACAGCTGAGTGTTTGTGGTATTGCGATATACATAGTATGGGAAAGAGGTTAACACTTTATTTATTTTTTTTCTTACAGGAGTCCAGTGCAACTGACCAATGTTCAGTTCAAAACCGCTAGAAGGAAACCTGGGAGCATGGACATTCTGGTGGGTGCACGGTCTCAAATGACCCTGAAGCGGAAATTGGAGTTCCCTTGTGCTGCTCGTATGGAGTGTGTGGTACCAGAAAAGACACTGGAAGAGATCAGAAATGATGGTAGAGAAGACTCTGAGGTATGTGTTGGAAATGTGTTTATTTGATGGCTGGGTATCTATAAAGTATTTGGGGTTTATTGAAGCAATAACTCATTAAGGTGTGGTATATGGCCCTATATAGCAGCAAAACCCTCAAGTAAGTTATCGTTTAATTCTTGGCTAATTCTAACACCGTGTCCTAACTACACGCAACGCGAGCGAACGTCAGCAACAAAATGCGTTCCATTGCTTTGTTTTCTATTGTAACATGAGCGTGCAGACATTACACGATGTGTGCAGAGAGTGGCATTGGCACTAATAACCAGTCGCTCTTCATTATTTGCTATACTCGCCTAATGCATGCCTGCGCGCATGCGTATTTATCAGTATCTTTATAGACGCAATTCAAGCATAGGTGACACGGTTAAGGCACAGTGTTTGCGGCGCTGGCACGAATCACCCCTCATAGTGCGTGCACGTGTGTGCGCACATCTACTTGTGTATAGGGTACTTGGTGTTTGTCTTTGGTAATTGTAGAGTAGTGATATACGTTGTTAGACTGCGTTCTGCAACCCTTCCGACCACTACGCTCTGCTACTCAGGTATGTAGGAACATTAATCATACATTATTATTGACTTTAGTCATATTTCAGACCATTCATGTCTTCAGTCTTACAATATTTCACTTATCTATATAGCAAAAGGCAATCTTACAATATTTAACTTATCTATATAGCAAAAGGCAATCTCTGTCTCTAAATACAGTTTATATTTCTCTCTTTCTGTTTATCTGTATCTATATTTATCCGAACTGTGTAAGTAACCATGTATCTTTATCTGCCACCGCCCCTCCTTTTCTCTCTCCGTCTATCTTTTAGGGTCAAAAGGGTAATCTACAGCTGCCATACCCCTGGCCCATCCCTCAACAGAAGCTGTGTGTGTGTGTGTGGGAAGTACTTCAGTCAGGAGAGTTAAAGACACCAGCGTGTTCATACAGGAGAGAAGCCTTACCACTGTGATCAGTGTGGGAAGAACTTCAGTCAGTCAGGAGAGTTAAAGACACCAGCGTGTTCATACAGGAGAGAAGCCATACCACTGTGATCAGTGTGGGAAGAACAGTCAGTCAGGAGAGTTAAAGACACCAGCGTGTTCATACAGGAGAGAAGCCATACCACTGTGATCAGTGTGGGAAGAACAGTCAGTCAGGAGAGTTAAAGACACCAGTGTGTTCATACAGGAGATAAGCCATACCACTGTGATCAGTGTGGGAAGAACAGTCAGTCAGGAGAGTTAAAGACACCAGCGTGTTCATACAGGAGAGAAGCTTTACCACTGTGATCAGTGTGGGAAGAACTTCAGTCAAGTCAGGAGAGTTAGACACCAGCATGTTCATACAGGAGAGAAGCCATACCACTGTGATCAGTGTGGGAAGAACTTCAGTCAGTCAGGAGATTTAAAGATACATCAAGTTGAATTTAAGTATGTGTTTTCCAGCATTATGGCAGAGTCAAATGTCCAAATGAAGCGAGGAGACAACGTTGAGGGATACATCCATGGGGTGTCGGAGATTTATGAGGCCAACAGCGGCGCAAGATATTTCGAGGGCTTCCTGCAGGAAGCTGAGAAGACCAGCAGAATTGTGGTGTTTACACCAAAACGCCACTCAGAGTTTGTCAATGTGGAAAAAGACAGGTAACATGATGGCAAAAGCCACATTTGGTAGAAGTGTCAGGCATTTGTAGAATGCAAAAATATGAACTGTATTGCTGTAGGAAAAGGCAAAAATATGAAGTGTATTGTATTGCTGTAGGCTATGTGGTTGTGTTTGTAAGTAAATACCTTGAGAACCGTCATTGTTGAGCAGGTGTAATGGTTGTTAGGTTGATAACATGTTATCTTTATTTATGTTTTTATTACAGGGGTAATTGTACTCTTTAAGAAAATGGGGGAAATATAGGCTATTTATTCTTTATTTAAGTAAGATTTCAGGGGTAGGATATTCAATAGACCATATCCAGGTAGCCAGATTGTGTTCATACAGGAGAGAAGCCATACCACTGTGATCAGTGTGGGAAGAACTTCAGTCAAGTCAGGAGAGTTAGACACCAGCATGTTCATACAGGAGAGAAGCCATGCCACTGTGATCAGTGTGGGAAGAACTTCAGTCAGTCAAGAGACATGGAAGTGAATAAGTGGTACAGCTGTACTTGTGTGCTTACAAAAGAGTCTCCTACGATAGGTCATGTCACATTCTGAACACCGCAAACATAGTGTCATTTCATTAACATGTGAGATAATATGCCTATTAGGACAACGAAAAATGTTCTTAACTTGAGTGGCTACTAGTTCTACAGTTACTTCCCTGATATCACTCACATGCTGTACCACCTCTCCTTGGTCAGCAATCATGGTTATAGTGGACTTTGCAGTGGTTGACAAACAAATATCATTGGATGTGCAGTGGTGGTGTTTGTGTACAGTGGTACATTAATTACACAAATATAGTGTTGAAGTATTACATGCATGTTCTTTGCAAGCTGTGCAGAATTCTTTTTTTTTTTTTTGTAGAGATGCAGGTTTTGAACTAGTGTGACCACTGACTAGTGCAGATTTTTGAAACTGCTTGTATTTATTTGAACCAGTGTGACCACTGAGTACTACAGAAACTGCTTGTATTTTTTATTTGAACCAATGTGACCACTCTGAGTACTACACTAACTGTATTTTTTATTTGAACCAGTGTGACCACTGAGTACTACACTAACTGTATTTTTTATTTGAACCAGTGTGACCACTGAGTACTACACAAACTGCTTGTATTTTTTATTTGAACCAGTGTGACCACTGTGAGTACTACACAAACTGTATTTTTTATTTGAACCAGTATGACCACTGTGAGTACTACACAAACTGTATTTTTTATTTGAACCAGTGTGACCACTGTGACTACTTGAGATTTTTGGAACCATGACCAACAGTAAGCCAGAAGCTAATTTATTTAATGGTTCCAGATATGCTAAACTCAATAAAAAAAATTGTTATACACCCTTGATCTTTGAGTCTTACTAATATGGCCAGTCTTATGCACAATTTCACCAGTTTTAGAGTGGTGACAACATAACAGACAAAAGAGACAATTACATAGACACAAGCACATACAGTACAGACAATCACATATAGTACAATAATGCGCTCCACGTAAAATGCATAAGACGGAACTTGGTTGCGTATTGTTTGCCATGTTCATGGCCGTGTCCAAATAGTCAAAGTGGGTAAAGGAAATGCAGTGAGTGGGTGTAGACTCCTGTGGAGTCTAGTTTGTCGGAACGGGAGGGTAATGTTGGCATTGTGCAGAGAGAGAGTTGGTGTGTCCAATTACAATTAATGTTCTGTGAATATTATGCAAAAGGGAGTTTTGTTTTTTACAGAGATGTGCAGATATTTGAAACCAGTGTGACCACTGTGACTACTCTAGATTGTTGAAACTGCTTGTAGGCTACTCTATTTGAACGAGTGTGATCACTGTGATTATGCTAGATTGTTGAAACTGCTTGTACTCTATTTGAAACAGTGTGATCACTGTAACTATGCTAGATCGTTGAAACTGCTTGTACTCTATTTGAAACAGTGTGATCACTGTGACTATGCTAGATCGTTGAAACTGCTTGTAGGCTACTCTCTATTTGAACCAGTGTGATCACTTGAGTATGCTAGATCGTTAAAACTGGGGAGGCCATACCTTGCACTGGTAGAGCCAATCCTCGAAGACACACCCTAGTTAGTGGCAAAGGCAATCGTTTCTGCAGAGGGCGGCCAGATTCCAGTTCAAGTGAAGAACACTGGCCAGACTCCTGTTTACCTTCATCGCTATCAGAAGGTAGGCTGTCTTTCGCTGGTGCAGCAAGAAATTCCACGAGTATTTTCTAGGCTCCCATTTTGTAGTGTTCACTGACAACAACATTCTCGCAAACTTACAGGAGGTGAACCTGAGAAGCTTGGAGCAACAGTGGGCAGCCAGACTCTGCAACTACCACTTCAACATCAAGTTCCAGCCTGACAAAACCAATGCTAATGCCGATGCCCTATCTCGAGTACCTGTGGATGGAGGAGAGGATGGTGAAGATGAGGAGATCCTGGCCCTGAAGACTATAATTAGTTTGTTGTTGCTCTATGTTTAAAATGTGCTAATGTTCTGTCAAGTTTGACAATGTGAAATATGTGATAGAAGTGATCAACCACATGACTGGTGTAGTTAGAGGTATTCTAAACTCTTTGGTATAGCTTACATACTGAGGCGGGGGGGGTATACATCAATGTTTGCTAGCTAGCACTAGTGAAATTAGACGTTTTCCTCAGCACGCACTGTTGTCAATAAATGTTACAAAAGTAATGTAGGAGCTCACAGAAACAAGTTGCAACACAAGTTGTGTAGCTAGCTTCAGTCAGTAGCACAGTAGCCTACGTGTGTTACGTTAGCAAGTGAGACAATAATGAGGCTATAGGTTGAAAGAACGGTGTGTGTGCGTGCTGTGTTTAGAGAATATCACAGAATCTACAACAGCAAAAGTTGACTGCTTATTGTCAATCTACAGCCATAGCTTGCTAGCTTAGCTCATAAATCGAGTAGGCTACCCAGTACAATGTATGGCATGGCTTTAACCCCCCCTTTTCTTGAATACTGTAGGTCCAGCAGATGCAAAAATGAAAAGGAAGGAGAACAGTGGTGGCATATAGCCAGCTTTTTTCAACCATAAAAAAGGAATCAAGACTTTAACGTTTTTGAAATATTTTTCAAGGTGCACACCCACATCCATTGTATGACCAAAACGGTGGTAGAGCAATTATCAGAATTTCTCAAAAGTGCTAGTTTTGTCAACGTTTTGATCTGAACCATTGTATATGATCATAAGTAACCTTAAAACAGGGCTAAACATGCATTTTCCCGTTACATCTCCCTTAACGAATTTCTATATAACAACATGGCTTTCATGTTCTCTGATATTGGCTAGTGTAGCCAGTGGTGTTGGGTTCTTACTGTAGCCTGTTCAGAATTGTGCATGATTTAGGCTGATGTTGAAGTTAATCCAAGGTGCTTCACACTAGGCTGTGAGTGGGTGAATGGAATTTGAGTAGGACAGTTGAATTATTTAGTAAGTACTGATACAGTAGTAAATGTATTGCCCTAATTGCTTCTTTTCTCTCATTTTAGATGTATCGAAATATAAAACTGATGGACCAATACAGCAACATCTGAATGCCTTTCCACAAACCTTATGGGGAGGGGCAAGACGATCTTTCCACAGTGAGTGGTATTAAGAGCATCTCTGGCTGGAATATTCTCAATCCAAGGATGCAGCATACTGCTTTGTATGCAGACATTTTGCCTCTTCAAATGCCCCCGAGAGTAATTACGCATCTGAAAATGGATATTCCAACTAGAAAAAGGACACTTTTGGGGATAGTGGGTTTAATGTACATGCTAAGTCAGAGACACATGCGAGTGCAATGATTTCATTCGGTGAATATAAAAGAATGGTTGAAAACAACACATCTGTCCTGGGAATGATGGGAGCTGAAAATCATTTCTATTAAAAATGTTAAAACTGTAATTGTTGTAAGTTTTTATTGCATGCAAGGACTGGGTTAAGTGCTCGATAAGGTGATTTTACATTGTCTTATTATGTGATTCACATCCTGAAAATCACCAGAGAATGCAGAAATTTAAATCTCTGAAGTTGAAATGTGTTTGCGGAGGATATTACCTCTGCCCCCCCTGCTGGAACCTCATGCTACCCTTTTGCCACCTCAGCTCGGGTCCAGGGTGGGGGGGGGGCGTAGCGGGAGGTTCGCCCAGGGTGGCATATATGGGTACCAAATGTAGTCCTAGACCTGCCATCTTTGTGTCCTCCACAGGTGTATCAAGTGGTCTAATTGGCTCTAGTGCATAGAATCCTATGCAATCACACAAATTCACACACCTATGTTGGGCACACATATGGCAGATTATTATAGGCTACTTCTGTTGCGCACGGTCAGAGCCCCGCCTCCCAAACATATGGTCTGTTTTACACGCCAACGTGTAGGTCAGAAATCGTCTGATGGTGAAGAGGTAAGTAGGCTCAAGGCTAATCAAATTTCAATAGACTGTCATGGTGAAATAGCCTATTGATAAATATCCAACTAGTCCTATATTACCGAAATACTTAATAGTATGCATTAACTTTATTTGGTGATATTTATGGAGGATGGATGGTAAAGACGGAAGTTGGATTGTGGCAGAGTGGGATCCTAGGGCCTAAAAATAAAATAGTTTGTTTCTGGTTGGTTGCCAGTTCTGGTCATGGGTAGGTAGGGATTGTTTTGTTTTGTTTGAGGCCTGCATATCCATAGCAGGTCGGTGCTACTAGTTAATATTGTAACTGCTATTGAGCCTAAAATGCAAACCAATTAAAATATCAATTAATTTCAAAAATAAATATAGGCTATATGATATGATGAAATGGCAGGGCATGCAATTACATTAAAATCATTTTGGACTGCACTGTAAAACCTAACAGTAAAACCTAACAGTGTATCTTAATGAAAGTCAACTTGAATTAAGAATAGCAGAAAGTTGAATTTAAGTATGTGTTTTCCAGCATTATGGCAGAGTCAAATGTCCAAATGCAGCGAGGAGACAACGTTGAAGGATACATCCATGGGGTGTCGGAGATTTATGAGGCCAACAGCGGCGCAAGATATTTCGAGGGCTTCCTGCAGGAAGCTGAGAAGACCAGCAGGATTGTGGTGTTTACACCAAAACGCCACTCAGAGTTTGTCAACGTGGAAAAAGACAGGTATGGCAAAAGCCACATTTGGTAGAAGTGTCAGGCATTTGTAGAATACAAAAATATGAACTGTAGCCTATTGCTGTAGGAAAATGCAAAAATATGAAGTGTATTGCTGTAGGCTGTGGTTGTTTGTAAGTAAATACCTTGAGAACCGTCATTGTTGAGCAGGTGTAATGCTACTAGTGGTGACTTGAGTTGTGTAGGCTATGTCCCATAACATGTTCTTTATTTATTTGTTTTTATTACAGGGGTAATTGTACTCTTTAAGAAAATGGGGGAAATCTAGGCTATTTATCCTTTTATTTAAGTAAGATTTCAGGGGTAGGATATTTCAATTGACCATATCCAGGTAGCCAGCCGAATCGGGCCGATTCCGGCTAAGTGTCGACGCACTCGGCTGTGTTCTGGCAGCGGCTCACCTAAACTGAGCCGGATCTGGCCCAATAATGGTCGCCCAATTTGGCTAGGTTTTGGATATGTGGACAAGAGTTGGCACATTTGGCTTTTTAAATTAAATATATTTATTGTACTTTGAGTCAAATGTAGCCCAATTAATCAATTTAAAATGTACATTCTATTCAAATTTGCACAATTGAGCAAGTAATTAATGAATTCATGTAATCAAACAATTTAACAATAATTCGGATGGCATATTTCAACCACCATATGTGCAGGGACTGTGGTTTTGTTGGACTAATGCAGTGGTTATTTAACAAGGCAATGGATGGGGCAACCTGTCAGACTATTCAGCCTATTCAAAATAACCATCTATTATCTGAGGTAGCCTACATCTGCATTATTATATTATGATCATACTGGCATGATGACGGAGAGTGGCAAAAAAAGAAGAAAAATACTTTTGAACAGGCGCGAGAGTCGTGACTCATGCCTACTTACGCCCGTCACGCACAGCGACTGTTACCGACGTAACTAACATAAGATATGAGCGGTTATGGAATGTATGACTTGACTACAATGAGTGCCCACACATCCACCGTACCGTAACATACCGTAACGTAACATACAGAATGCTTTTTGACGGTAGCTGTCCAAGGCCGTCAATGCATTGAAATAAAGAGAAATAACATTGATTTTGTATGTTTTCCGAGTCTATATGGCTACCATTATTTCAGAATCGTCTCTTTGAGCTCTTTAGAAATGCAATAGGCTATACAGGCTATCTTCCAGATTGTATTAGCATATTGAAACATATTTGCGCATGTAGACCTATAATCTCCATTTAATAATAATTATTTAATTAATCATTTGATAATAGCCTACTATTAATAATAAATATGAATCCATAGCCGCTAACTTCATGAGTAGGTTCAAGCCATCCCAAGTCATCATGGGAGTAACGTCAATCACATCTCAAAGTCATGTGACCAAAACCAACGTTTTTACAAATTACCGTTAAGTTATCATTCGCAAGATCAAAATGCCGAGAAGATATGGAAACATTATTTCAAGCAGTGACGAAGATGGCCAGTTGCCTATCTGATAAAGTGATCGGTGTACTGCTGTCAAAACCTCATCCGCTGAAATTATATGTTCGCACGTCTTTCTCATCCCAGCCATTCATGATGAACCATTTCAGTTTAAATAAAGGGTAGCATGTGACTGAAATAAATGATTAGGCCAGCTGAGAAATGCGAATTTATATTGTAGGCTAACAGTTGCATTAACACATTTCTCAAAACGTAGGCTAAATCAACATTCACATTTTGTCTTAAGGTGTTATTCTATCAGTAGCCTAAAAACATTTAACTTCATGCAACTAGCTAATGACCAAAACGTTTAATAGGGTAGACCTATAGGCCTACGCCAACTGAGAAATTGAGTCGCTCTAGATATTGTAGCCTAATGCACACATTTATCATGTCAACATTCACGTTGTCCTACAGAAAGGTGTTGATTCTAATCAGTACAAACATTTGACTTAATACAATTAATAACCAAAACTAGCTATACATATGCATATTGAATGTGTTCCTCTTCTTGAAATGTTCGTCTACTGATTCAACGCTCTTCAGACTCTGACAGACTTCAGGACGCGCTCTTTACGTTACGTTACGGTACGGATTCAGTGTGTGTGCGTGCTATAGAACGTTACGTTCGCATGTTACGTTATGTTACGGTACTGTCGCTGTACGTGACGTGCGTTAGCCTCGTGTCACCAGGCTCTCCTCGGGGGTTGACTTTGAACTTCATCTGCCATCCGCATCCATCTCGTGAGTATATCTGTCAATATTAACCATCTACCATGTAAAGTTGTTTTAATAAACTGTGCTACTATCGATGTAACTCATTGTTTTTCGATAGAGGCTCAAATCATGTGCAGACGATTAATATAGCTAGCGCGTAGCCGCTAGCTAACTGAGTAACGTTACCGCTAGCCTGCTAACGTTAGCTAGGTAGCACGAACGAATGTTATCCGCAAAAACGGATTAGCTAATATAGCTAGCTAGCAGGCTTGCCACGATGGAAAACAGTTGTAGTTTGTGAGTGAACTTAATCTGCTTCTCATTGCCAGGTCCTACTTTACATATGTGGTTTACAAATAGACTGAAAGATCATTTTCTAGCTGGTGAGCGAACTTTAATTACTTGCTTCTCATGGCCAGGTCCTACATGCATGGTGACTGCGTTCTGCAACCCTTCCGACCACTACGCTCTGCTACTCAGGTAGGTAGGAACTTTAATCATACATTATTATTGACTTTAGTCATATTTCAGACCATTCATGTCTTCAGTCTTACAATATTTCACTTATCTATATAGCAAAAGGCAATCTTACAATGTTTAACTTATCTATATAGCAAAAGGCAATCTCTGTCTCTAAATACTGTTTATATTTCTCTCTTTCTGTCTATCTGTATCTATATTTATCCGGACTGTGTAAGTAACCATGTATCTTTATCTGCCACCGCCCCTCCTTTTCTCTCTCCGTCTATCTTTTAGGGTCAAAAGGGTAATCTACAGCTGCCATACCCCTGGCCCATCCCTCAACAGAAGCTGTGTGTGTGTGTGTGTGTGTGTGTGTGGGAAGTACTTCAGTCAGGAGAGTTAAAGACACCAGTGTGTTCATACAGGAGAGAAGCCATACCACTGTGATCAGTGTGGGAAGAACAGTCAGTCAGGAGAGTTAAAGACACCAGCGTGTTCATACAGGAGATAAGCCATACCACTGTGATCAGTGTGGGAAGAACAGTCAGTCAGGAGAGTTAAAGACACCAGCGTGTTCATACAGGAGAGAAGCCATACCACTGTGATCAGTGTGGGAAGAACAGTCAGTCAGGAGAGTTAAAGACACCAGCGTGTTCATACAGGAGATAAGCCATACCACTGTGATCAGTGTGGGAAGAACAGTCAGTCAGGAGAGTTAAAGACACCAGCGTGTTCATACAGGAGATAAGCCATACCACTGTGATCAGTGTGGGAAGGAACAGTCAGTCAGGAGAGTTAAAGACACCAGCGTGTTCATACAGGAGATAAGCCATACCACTGTGATCAGTGTGGGAAGAACAGTCAGTCAGGAGAGTTAAAGACACCAGTATGTTCATACAGGAGATAAGCCATACCACTGTGATCAGTGTGGGAAGAACAGTCAGTCAGGAGAGTTAAAGACACCAGTGTGTTCATACAGGAGATAAGCCATACCACTGTGATCAGTGTGGGAAGAACAGTCAGTCAGTCAGTCAGGAGAGTTAAAGATGCACCAGTGTGTCCATAGAGTTAATCCAAGAGCTTCAGAGAATTCACAGAAGAAGGACCCCATCTTTGTAAGCAACTCTGTGTGTGTGTGTGTGTGTGTGTGTGTGTGTGTGTGTGGTCCTTTTCACAGTGCTGTTTGCCTTCTATCGCGTGTGTGTAGCTTCTCTGTTGTAAATCACTTGTGTTATAATTGCTGTTTGTTATAAGTTCAAACTAAGCAATTAATGTATGTATTTGCATTTCCAAAATACATTCAATATGTTTTACTCTTAGAGTCTAAAATTTAATAATAAAAATTGGATTATGAAGTTACTTCTGTTGCATTAACTTGTTCTCTGTTTCACTTTTGCATTAACTTGTTCTCTGTTTCACTTAAATGTGCTAGGGGGGACTTAAACCTATTTCTTTCATAGTAATTTTCCTTTATACTTTTTTGCAAGTATGGCTGTGAAATAGATATTCTATTCAAAGTGGTCAAAAAAGGTATATAAGGTATATATCCTCTAGAAAGTAATGCTCCCAATACAGAATCATTTTGTGGGTTTGGTGCAAGTGCAGTAGCCTACTGCTAGGTAGCTGCAAGTGATAGGTTGCAGAGATGGATAGAACAGCTGAGTGTTTGTGGTATTGCGATATACATAGTATGGGAAAGAGGTTAACACTTTATTTATTTTTTTTCTTACAGGAGTCCAGTGCAACTGACCAATGTTCAGTTCAAAACCGCTAGAAGGAAACCTGGGAGCATGGACATTCTGGTGGGTGCACGGTCTCAAATGACCCTGAAGCGGAAATTGGAGTTCCCTTGTGCTGCTCGTATGGAGTGTGTGGTACCAGAAAAGACACTGGAAGAGATCAGAAATGATGGTAGAGAAGACACTGAGGTATGTGTTGGAAATGTGTTTATTTGATGGCTGGGTATCTATAAAGTATTTGGGGTTTATTGAAGCAATAACTCATTAAGGTGTGGTATATGGCCCTATATAGCAGCAAAACCCTCAAGTAAGTTATCGTTTAATTCTTGGCTAATTCTAACACCGTGTCCTAACTACACGCAACGCGAGCGAACGTCAGCAACAAAATGCGTTCCATTGCTTTGTTTTCTATTGTAACATGAGCGTGCAGACATTACACGATGTGTGCAGAGAGTGGCATTGGCACTAATAACCAGTCGCTCTTCATTATTTGCTATACTCGCCTAATGCATGCCTGCGCGCATGCGTATTTATCAGTATCTTTATAGACGCAATTCAAGCATAGGTGACACGGTTAAGGCACAGTGTTTGCGGCGCTGGCACGAATCACCCCTCATAGTGCGTACACGTGTGTGCGCACATCTACTTGTGTATAGGGTACTTGGTGTTTGTCTTTGGTAATTGTAGAGTAGTGATATACGTTGTTAGCTGAGTCTGAACCTTTATGTAATTGTAATTGTCTGTGTATTGGCATGTTTTTCAGGTGACGATCACCGTGAAGATTGTGGAGTTGAAGGAGAAGGGGCACAGGAACACCAAGCATGGATCACGAGACATAACTGTCTATATAGTTGGTGATCAGTCAGCAACAATGACCTTGAGTGTGTGGGGGGGTGGGAAAGACATGGAAGTGAATAAGTGGTACAGCTGTACTTCTGTGCTAACAAAAGAGTTTTCCAATGATATTTGTTTGTCAACCACTGCAAAGTCCACTATAACCATGATTGCTGACCAAGGAGAGGTGGTACAGCATGTGAGTGATATCAGGGAAGTAACTGTAGAACTAGTAGCCACGCAAGTTAAGAACATTTTTCGTTGTCCTAATAGGCATATCATCCCACATGTTAATGAAATGACACTATGTTTGCGGTGTTCAGAATGTGACATGACATATCGTAGGAAGTCAATAAAGGCAGAATTGACTGCAGAAATGACTGTAGAAGAGGAAAGTGGAAAAAAGTACAATGTGCATATGGAGGATACTATACTGAGGGGAGTGTTGCAAGACAGCAACAGTAGTGATGTTTATGCTATTGAGCAAGAATTGTTTACGCACGAGAAGGTCCGTCTCAAACTCCTGTCAAAGAGTGTAAAGGAAATGCAGTGGGTGGGTGTAGACTCCTGTGGAGTAGACACAGGTTTGGAGGACTCAATGGAGTCTTTTCTTGAATGGGAAGGTGATGTGCCCATTGAGCAGGGAGAGTGTAGTTCCTCTGCAGGAGGTTGTGTCCTTGTGCAGAGCAAGAGTCCGATGGGACATGTGACTACTAGTAAGGGGGCAGGTATGACCAGGCAGAACAGAGCAGGAAAGAAGTCGAAAAATGAATAGGGAGGTTTTTTTTTGTGCAGTAGTGAGATGTGCAGTGATGGCGTTTGTGTACAGTGGTACATTAATTTGAGATATACTGTTGAAGTATTACATTTATGTTCTTTGCATGCTGTGCAGAATTTGTTTTTTTTGTAGAGACGCAGGTTTTGAACTAATGACCACTGACTAGTGCAGATTTTTGAAACTGCTTGTATTTTTTTCTTTGAACCAGTGTGACCACTGAGTACTACAGAAACTGTGTATTTTTTATTTGAACCAGTGTGACCACTGAGTACTACACAAACTGTATTTTTTATTTGAACCAGTGTGACCACTGTGAGTACTACACTAACTGTATTTTTTCTTTGAACCAGTGTGACCACTGAGTACTACACAAACTGTATTTTTTATTTGAACCAGTGTGACCACTGAGTACTACACAAACTGTATTTTTTATTTGAACCAGTGTGACCACTGTGAGTACTACACTAACTGTGTATTTTTTATTTGAACCAGTGTGACCACTGAGTACTACACAAACTGTATTTTTTATTTGAACCAGTGTGACCACTGAGTACTACACAAACTTTATTTTTTATTTGAACCAGTGTGACCACTGTGAGTACTACACAAACTGTATTTTTTTATTTGAACCAGTATGACCACTGTGAGTACTACACAAACTGTATTTTTTATTTGAACCAGTGTTACCACTGTGACTACTTGAGATTTTTGTATTTGGAATCATGACCAACAGTAAGCCAGAAGCTAATTTATTTAATGGTTCCACATATGCTAAACTCAATAAATAATGTATTTTTCACCCTCGATCTTAGAGTCTTAATAATATGGCCAGTCTTATGCACAATTTCACCAGTTTAGAGTGGTAACAACATAACATACTAGAGACAATTGCATGGACACAAGCACTTACGGTACAGACAATCACATATAGTACAATAATACATATATACAATATAGGCCTAATACATATATACAATATAACCAGTCCTCCGCGGCAACTCCCAAGGGCTGGCACACGGGTGTGGGAAAGACTCATCCGCTGCCCACGAGTGTTGAGTATAAGACCAGCCTACTTTTCTTGTTTTATTGAGCTGAATGATTTTCATAGTTTGCAGTGGTTGAAGTTTACAGTGGTTATAACGTTTGCTGTGTTTACCAAGTCTGCAGTGTAGTTGCAGTCCGACAAACATATCTCTAAAGCCTTGAAAACATCAGTCGTATTTGCTTCCTCTTTTGCGTGGTCAGCTTGGCCCCCACAACGCTGCTTGCAGCTTTAATTGGGGGCCAAGCAGCGAAGCGCTAAGCGCTGGCACCCATTGTTCTTGTACCTTTTCTTATTATTATTATTATTTATTATTATTCTTCTGCCATTGGAGTCTATGGCAGCCCATAGAACCGTATGGTAAAAAGTTGGGAAAATTGGCACACTCATTCATGACAGTCTTCAAAGTCTTCTCACCAAGACCCATGTCCACAGCTTGAACGCTCTAGCGCCACCAACCTGTCAAAGTTGGAGGTGCATTTGTGCATGCAACTTTTGACCTGTAAGCCTGATTTTCAAAAACGAGGCAGCGTTGGATTCCTTCGCTCAAGCCAAGTTCAACGTACCCTATGACATCATTTTCCACCATATTGGATTTCCCGCCATATTGGATTTAGTGTAAAACACTCAAAATGTATCTCCTCCTAGGTTTTTTCACCAATCTGCACCAAACGCAGTATGCACAATCTATAGACCGATGTCCACAAAAGTCTTACAGGGATTTTTGATTGTCCATTGCGTTCCCTCGTGACAGCCAATCAAAATTGGCCGAAAAGCTGCAAAACAGGAACTGGGGTCATATCTCAGTAATGTTTTAATCTATCAAAACCACATTTGGCACACTCATCCGGGACACACCCATGACATCTGTCCCCAAGCCTTACGTTGACATCTCGTGCACTCTAGCGCCACCAGCGTGTCAAAGTTGGAGTTGCGTTTATGCCAGTAACTTTTGAACTGTATGTCCAATCTTCAAAATGATGGTAGCAATGGATTCCCTGGCTCATGCCGAGTTCAAAACACCCCATGGTTTCATTATTACTTCATTTGTTTGATTGCAGAATGAAAGAAACACTTTTTGTCCTCTGCACAATTTCACCAGTTTCAGAGGTTTTTGGAAAAAGTCACACATTTTCTAAACTGCCATCCCTCTTCTAATTCTCACAGCTCATACACATTTTATATATCAAAACGTTCACACGACTCTTGGGATTCATAAAATCAAAAAAGCTAAGCTCTTCGATGTATATTTTTCACTCTGGGACAGTTCGAATAATGACTCCCCCCCTCCATTGAAATCAATGGAGCCACGCTCTAGAAAATCTCTCTTCGCTCTAGAATCTCTAACTGTTTCTAACTCTTCACCTCTCCTACACTTCTGAAGAACGAAGGACATTTTATACATGGAAATGTTCGCGTGATTGTCTGGATTCTGAAGAAGTAAATAGTTGAGCTATGCTATGTATACTTTTCGCTGTGTGACAATTTAAACAACGACACCCCCCCCTCTCACTCTACCGAGAGGAAGCAACCCTGCCAGGTGATATTAATTAAGTGCTCAGGACTCAGACTCACGGGGTTAGGGAAGGCTCACATGCCTTGTGGACTAAGGTGGTTCACTTTCGCAACATCCTGCGTAGCACAGTGGTTAGCGTGTCGGTCTTGCAAGCAGCAGGTACAGAGATCGAATCCTGTTCAACCATGTCTGGCTTTTGACATGTTTTGCTTGTTGTCTTTGATGCGCTGGTCGTGCGTCCCGCTTGGCCCCCACATCGCTGCTTGCAGCTATATTTATTGGGGGCCAAGCAGCGAAGCGCTAAGCGCTGGCACCCATTGTTCTTGTACCTTTTCTTATTATTATTATTATTATTCTTCTGCCATTGGAGTCTATGGCAGCCCATAGAACCGTATGGTAAAAAGTTGGGAAAATTGGCACACTCATTCATGACAGTCCCCAAAGTCTTCTCACCAAGACCCATGTCCACAGCTTGAACGCTCTAGCGCCACCAACCTGTCAAAGTTGGAGGTGCATTTGTGCATGCAACTTTTGACCTGTAAGCCTGATTTTCAAAAACGAGGCAGCGTTGGATTCCTTCGCTCAAGCCAAGTTCAACGCACCCTATGACATCATTTTCCACCATATTTGATTTCCCGCCATATTGGATTTAGTGTAAAACACTCAAAATGTATCTCCTCCTAGGTTTTTTCACCAATCTGCACCACACGCAGTATACACAATCTATAGACCGATGTCCACAAAAGTCTTACAGATATTTTTGATTGTCCATTGCGTTCCCTCGTGACAGCCAATCAAAATTGGCCGAAAAGCTGCAAAACAGGAACTGGGGTCATATCTCAGTAATGTTTTAATCTATCAAAACCACATTTGGCACACTCATCCGGGACACACCCATGACATCTGTCACCAAGCCTTATGTTGACATCTCGTGCACTCTAGCGCCACCAGCGTGTCAAAGTTGGAGTTGCGTTTATGCCAGTAACTTTTGAACTGTATGTCCAATCTTCAAAATGATGGTAGCAATGGATTCCCTGGCTCATGCCGAGTTCAAAACACCCCATGGTTTCATTATTACTTCATTTGTTTGATTGCAGAATGAAAGAAACACTTTTTGTCCTCTGCACAATTTCACCAGTTTCAGAGGTTTTTGGAAAAAGTCACACATTTTCTAAACTGCCATCCCTCTTCTAATTCTCACAGCTCATACACATTTTATATATCAAAACGTTCACACGACTCTTGGGATTCATAAAATCAAAAAAGCTAAGCTCTTCGATGTATATTTTTCACTCTGGGACAGTTCGAATAATGACTCCCCCCCCTCCATTGAAATCAATGGAGCCACGCTCTAGAAAATCTCTCTTCGCTCTAGAATCTCTTACTGTTTCTAACTCTTCACCTCTCCTACACTTCTGAAGACCGAAGGACATTTTATACATGGAAATGTTCGCGTGATTGTCTGGATTCTGAAGAAGTAAATAGTTGAGCTATGCTATGTATACTTTTCGCTGTGTGCCAATTTAAACAACGACACCCCCCCCTCTCACTCTACCGAGAGGAAGCAACCCTGCCAGGTGATATTAATTAAGTGCTCAGGACTCAGACTCACGGGGTTAGGGAAGGCTCACATGCCTTGTGGACTAGGGTGGTTCACTTTCGCAACATCCTGCGTAGCACAGTGGTTAGCGTGTCGGCCTTGCAAGCAGCAGGTAAAGAGATCGAATCCTGTTCAACCATGTCTGGCTTTTGACATGTTTTGCTTGTTGTCTTTGATGCGCTGGTCGTGCGTCCCGCTTGGCCCCCACATCGCTGCTTGCAGCTATATTTATTGGGGGCCAAGCAGCGAAGCGCTAAGCGCTGGCACCCATTGTTCTTGTACCTTTTCTTATTATTATTATTATTATTCTTCTGCCATTGGAGTCTATGGCAGCCCATAGAACCGTATGGTAAAAAGTTGGGAAAATTGGCACACTCATTCATGACAGTCCCCAAAGTCTTCTCACCAAGACCCATGTCCACAGCTTGAACGCTCTAGCGCCACCAACGTGTCAAAGTTGGAGGTGCATTTGTGCATGCAACTTTTGACCTGTAAGCCTGATTTTCAAAAACGAGGCAGCGTTGGATTCCTTCGCTCAAGCCAAGTTCAACGCACCCTATGACATCATTTTCCACCATATTGGATTTCCCGCCATATTGGATTTAGTGTAAAACACTCAAAATGTATCTCCTCCTAGGTTTTTTCACCATTCTGCACCACACGCAGTATGCACAATCTATAGACCGATGTCCACAAAAGTCTTACAGGGATTTTTGATTGTCCATTGCGTTCCCTCGTGACAGCCAATCAAATTTGGCCGAAAAGCTGCAAAACAGGAACTGGGGTCATATCTCAGTAATGTTTTAATCTATCAAAACCACATTTGGCACACTCATCCGGGACACACCCATGACATCTGTCACCAAGCCTTACGTTGACATCTCGTGCACTCTAGCGCCACCAACGTGTCAAAGTTGGAGTTGCGTTTATGCCAGTAACTTTTGAACTGTATGTCCAATCTTCAAAATGATGGTAGCAATGGATTCCCTGGCTCATGCCGAGTTCAAAACACCCCATGGTTTCATTATTACTTCATTTGTTTGATTGCAGAATGAAAGAAACACTTTTTGTCCTCTGCACAATTTCACCAGTTTCAGAGGTTTTTGGAAAAAGTCACACATTTTCTAAACTGCCATCCATCTTCTAATTCTCACAGCTCATACACATTTTATATATCAAAACGTTCACACGACTCTTGGGATTCATAAAATCAAAAAAGCTAAGCTCTTCGATGTATATTTTTCACTCTGGGACAGCTCGAATAATGACTCCCCCCCCTCCATTGAAATCAATGGAGCCACGCTCTAGAAAATCTCTCTTCGCTCTAGAATCTCTAACTGTTTCTAACTCTTCACCTCTCCTACACTTCTGAAGACCGAAGGACATTTTATACATGGAAATGTTCGCGTGATTGTCTGGATTCTGAAGAAGTAAATAGTTGAGCTATGCTATGTATACTTTTCGCTGTGTGCCAATTTAAACAACGACACCCCCCCCTCTCACTCTACCGAGAGGAAGCAACCCTGCCAGGTGATATTAATTAAGTGCTCAGGACTCAGACTCACGGGGTTAGGGAAGGCTCACATGCCTTGTGGACTAGGGTGGTTCACTTTCGCAACATCCTGCGTGGCACAGTGGTTAGCGTGTCGGCCTTGCAAGCAGCAGGTACAGAGATCGAATCCTGTTCAACCATGTCTGGCTTTTGACATGTTTTGCTTGTTGTCTTTGATGCGCTGGTCGTGCGTCCCGCTTGGCCCCCACATCGCTGCTTGCAGCTATATTTATTATTATTCTTCTGCCATTGGAGTCTATGGCAGCCCATAGAACCGTATGGTAAAAAGTTGGGAAAATTGGCACACTCATTCATGACAGTCCCCAAAGTCTTCTCACCAAGACCCATGTCCACAGCTTGAACGCTCTAGCGCCACCAACGTGTCAAAGTTGGAGGTGCATTTGTGCATGCAACTTTTGACCTGTAAGCCTGATTTTCAAAAACGAGGCAGCGTTGGATTCCTTCGCTCAAGCCAAGTTCAACGCACCCTATGACATCATTTTCCACCATATTGGATTTCCCGCCATATTGGACTTAGTGTAAAACACTCAAAATGTATCTCCTCCTAGGTTTTTTCACCAATCTGCACCAAACGCAGTATGCACAATCTATAGACCGATGTCCACAAAAGTCTTACAGGGATTTTTGATTGTCCATTGCGTTCCCTCGTGACAGCCAATCAAAATTGTCCGAAAAGCTGCAAAACAGGAACTGGGGTCATATCTCAGTAATGTTTTAATCTATCAAAACCACATTTGGCACACTCATCCGGGACACACCCATGACATCTGTCACCAAGCCTTACGTTGACATCTCGTGCACTCTAGCGCCACCAGCGTGTCAAAGTTGGAGTTGCGTTTATGCCAGTAACTTTTGAACTGTATGTCCAATCTTCAAAATGATGGTAGCAATGGATTCCCTGGCTCATGCCGAGTTCAAAACACCCCATGGTTTCATTATTACTTCATTTGTTTGATTGCAGAATGAAAGGAACACTTTTTGTCCTCTGCACAATTTCACCAGTTTCAGAGGTTTTTGGAAAAAGTCACACATTTTCTAAACTGCCATCCCTCTTCTAATTCTCAGAGCTCATACACATTTTATATATCAAAACGTTCACACGACTCTTGGGATTCATAAAATCAAAAAAGCTAAGCTCTTCGATGTATATTTTTCACTCTGGGACAGTTCGAATAATGACTCCCCCCCCTCCATTGAAATCAATGGAGCCACGCTCTAGAAAATCTCTCTTCGCTCTAGAATCTCTAACTGTTTCTAACTCTTCACCTCTCCTACACTTCTGAAGACCGAAGGACATTTTATACATGGAAATGTTCGCGTGATTGTCTGGATTCTGAAGAAGTAAATAGTTGAGCTATGCTATGTATACTTTTCGCTGTGTACCAATTTAAACAACGACACCCCCCCCTCTCACTCTACCGAGAGGAAGCAACCCTGCCAGGTGATATTAATTAAGTGCTCAGGACTCAGACTCACGGGGTTAGGGAAGGCTCACATGCCTTGTGGACTAGGGTGGCTCACTTTCGCAACATCCTGCGTAGCACAGTGGTTAGCGTGTCGGCCTTTCAAGCAGCAGGTACAGAGATCGAATCCTGTTCAACCATGTCTGGCTTTTGACATGTTTTGCTTGTTGTCTTTGATGCGCTGGTCGTGCGTCCCGCTTGGCCCCCACATCGCTGCTTGCAGCTATATTTAGGGGCCAAGCCCCGAAGGGGCGAAGACCCTATTGTAATTGATGGTATTATTATTGGGGGCCAAGCAGCGAAGCTGCGTAGGCCACCACTAAGTTTCTACCTTTTCTTATTCTTTCTTTCTTTCTTTCTTTATTCCTCTGCCATTGTAGTCTATGGCAGCCCATAGAAGCTTATGGTAGAAAGTTATGAAAATTGGCCCACTCATTCGGGACAGTGCCCTGACCCTCCTCACCAAGTCTCATGTCCACCCCTCACCCTCTCTAGCGCCACCAACGTGTCAAAGTTGGAGGTGCATTTATGCATGCAGCTTTTCTTCAGCAAGTCCAATTTTCAAACTTCAGGTGTCCTTCAATTCCTTGGCTCAAGCCGGATTCAACGCACTCTATGACGTCATTGTGGCCATCTTGGCTTTTCCGCCATTTTGAATGATGTGCAAAACCCTTAAAATGTATCTCCTCCTAGGAACTTTCACCAATTTGCATGAACATCGGTGGATGTCATCTATACACCATTGTCTACAAAGGATGTACAGGGATTTTTGATTATCCATTGCGTTCGCACGTGACAGCCAATCAAAATTGGCAGAAAAGCTGCAAAACAGGAACTGGGGTCATATCTCAGTAATGTTTTAATCTATCAAAACCACATTTGGCACACTCATTCGGGACATACCCATGACATCTGTCACCAAGCCTCAAGTTGACATCTTGTGCACTCTAGCGCCACCAGCGTGTCAAAGTTGGAGTTGCGTTTATGCCAGTAACTTTTGAGCTGTATGTCCAATCTTCAAAATTATGGTAGCAATGGATTCCCTGGCTCATGCTGAGTTCAAAACACCCCATGGTTTCATTATTACTTCATTTGTTTGATTGCAGAATGAAAGGAACACTTTTTGTCTTCTGCACAATTTCACCAGTTTCAGAGTGGTGAAAGGCGCATTTTGGAAAAAGTCACACATTTTCTAAACTGCCATCCCTCTTCCAATTCTCACAGCTCATACACATTTTACATATCAAAACGTTCACACGACTCTTGGGATTAATAAAATCAAAAAAAGCTAAGCTCTTTGATGTATATTTTTCACTCTGTGACAGTTCGAATAATGACTCCCCCCCCTCCATTGAAATCAATGGAGCCACGCTCTAGAAAATCTCTCTTCGCTCTAGAATCTCTAACTGTTTCTAACTCTTCACCTCTCCTACACGTCTGAAGACCGAAGGACATTTTATACATGGAAATGTTCGCGTGATTGTCTGGATTCTGAAGAAGTAAATAGTTGAGCTATGCTATGTATACTTTTCGCTGTGTGCCAATTTAAACAACGACACCCCCCCTCTCACTCTACTGAGAGGAAGCAACCCTACCAGGTGATATTAATTAAGTGCTCAGGACTCAGACACACGGGGTTAGGGAAGGCTCACATGCCTTGTGGACTAGGGTGGTTCATCTTCGCAAC
The DNA here is from genome assembly GCF_949987555.1 of Borostomias antarcticus. Taxonomy (NCBI): domain Eukaryota; kingdom Metazoa; phylum Chordata; class Actinopteri; order Stomiiformes; family Stomiidae; genus Borostomias; species Borostomias antarcticus. The sequence goes on along the minus strand of NC_140260.1, from coordinate 3,055,334 downwards.
AGCCTGCGTAGCACAGTGGTTAGCGTGTCGGCCTTGCAAGCAGCAGGTACAGAGACCGAATCCCGTTCAACCATGTCTGACTTCCGAAAATCTCGGGCCCATCCTTGACCCTTGTCAAACATGTCACCACGTCAGTCTAGCTGATTCCTTGTCTGCTTGCAGTTAAACAGCTTGGCCCCCACATTCCTGCTTGCAGGTATATTTATTATTATTATTCTTCTGCCATGGGAGTCTATGGCAGCCCATAGAACCGTATGGTAGAAAGTTGTGAAAATTGGTACACTTATTCATGACAGTCCCCTGAGTCTTTTCACCAAGACCCATGTACACAGCTCGAACTCTCTAGCGCCACCAACATGTCAAAGTTGGAGGTGCATTTGTGCACACAACTTTTGACCTGTAAGCCCGATTTTCAAAAACGAGGTACCGTTGGATTCCTTGGCTCAAGCTGAGTTCAACGCACCCTATGACATCATTTTCCGCCATATTGGATTTCCCGCCATTTTGGATTTAGTGAAAAACACTTAAAATGTATCTCCTCCTAGGAATTTCGACCAATCTGCACGAAACTCGGTAGGCACATTCTCTAGACCAATGTCCACATAGGATGTTCAGGGATTTTCGATTCTCGAAAGCGTTCGCCCGCTACAGCCAATCGAATTTGGTGTCCAAGCCGCCAAACAGGAAGTGTGGTCATATCTCAGCAAATTGTTAATGTATTGAAGCCACATTTGGCACACTCATCGGGGACAGTCCCATGACCTCTGGCAGCAAGTGGCATTGCGACAGCTCAAACCCTCTAGCGCCACCACCATGTCAAAGTTGGAAGTGCGTTAATGCACACAACTTTTGACCTGTGTAACCGATTTTAAAAAATGAGGTACCGTTGGAATCCCTCGCTCATGCCGAGTTCATCGCATCCTATGATGTCATTTTCCACCAATTGGATTTCCCGCCATTTTGTATTTTGTGTAAAACACTTAAAATGTATCTTCTCCTAAGGATTTTCACCAATCTACATGAAACTGGCTGTACACATTCTTTAGACCAATGTCCACAAAACTCCTAGAGGGATTTTCGATTGTCGAAGGTGTTCGCTCGCTACAGCCAATCGAATTTGGCGTTGAAGCCGCCAAACAGGAAGTGTGGTCAAATCTCAGTAAGGTTTTGATGTATCATAACCACATTAGGCACACTCATCGTGGACGGTCCCGAGACCCCTGTCACCAAGTCTATGTTGACACCTCAAAGTCTCTAGCGCCACCAACCTGTCAAAGTTGGAAGTGCGTATATTCTGAACCGTACGCCCGATTTTCAAAACTGCGGTAGCGATTTGAATAGACTCCTATGACGTGTTTCGCTTGTTGTCTTTGATGCGCTGGTCTCGTGTCCTGCTTGTTAGGGGCCAAGCACGAAGTGCGAAGCCCCTATTGTAATTGATGGTATTATTATTATTATTCTTCTGCCATTGAAGTCAATGGCAGCCTATAGAACGGAGTAGTAACTTTTTACCAAAATTTGCATGATGGTAGAGGATGATGTGCTGAGTCCATGGAGCACGACCCAGATCGATTAGCCAATAGGGGGCGCTATAGCAGCCGACTGAAATTGCAAACTTTGAACAGGCATAGCTCATGCCCCGTTTGACGTAGAGTCATGACACTTTGCACACATATGTCTCTTCTCACCATGAACAAATTTGCCTCAAGAACCTATAACTTCCGGTTATGTAAATTATCTGCTATTTTGCATTTTTTGGAAAACGCTTAAAATCTATCTCCTCCTAGAAAGTTTCACCGATTCACATCATGCTCAGTAGACAGAATCTAGGGACCAATACCTAAAGTTCCATCTTGGCACATTTTGGAAAGGTTTAATAAAACAGAATCTATGAGCCAATGAAGATTGCAGAGGGCGTGGCTTTGCATGGCTTTTCACGTAAAGGGGTATATTTTCTGAAGGGTTGTACAGAACACCACACATATTTGCAAGGATGTCCGCACATATAAACTGACGCTAGCCCTGCATTATGGGCTCGATCAAACCCAATGGGGGCGCTAGAGAGCTCATTTCCCGTTTAGGCCTAACCGCCAGGCTGATTTTTCTGAAACTGTGTAGAGTCGTACCAGAGCATATGATGAGGTTTCTTGTGAAAAAGGAAGCAGATTGGCCACAGGGTGGCGCAATAACAAGCCAAAATGCTTAAAAGTGGCTAAAACGGAATCGATTGCTGTGGCGCCCCCTGTGGCCAAATGGGTTTTGTAATGGTTGTATGGGTAGGTCATCTCATATTCTTCAACTTACTCATTGGACTTGAATTACCAGATGTAAATTTGATGTCGATCTAAGCATTTTAGTGAAAAGCCAGCCATCACGCTCTCAAAGATATATGACAGGCATATCTCATGCCTTGTTTGACGCAGAGTCATGAGACTTTGCCCACATATGTCTGTCCTGACCTTGAACAAATTTGCCTCAAGATCTGCTCATCTTAGCAAAAGTTGGAAAAGTTGAATTAAACAGCCACTATGAGCCAATGAAGATTGCCAAGTGCGTGACTTTTCACATAAACGTGTCTCACTTCTGAAGGGTTGTACAGAACACCAGGAATTATCCAAAACTTCGTACAGTGGTACCAGAGCACCCCTAATGTCCACTGTAGAAGGGTGAAGCAAATTGGCCACAGGGTAGTGCTATAACAAGCCTAAATGCTTAAAAGTGGCTAAAAGACAACCAATTGCTGTGGCACCACCCAAGGCAAAATGGGGTTCATCTTTCTTGTATGAATAGATCATGCGATGCTCTACACCCTACCCATTGGACAGGAAATCACCAAATTTAGTTGTTCTGTTGATATAAGCATTTTTGTGCCAACACTCCCATTGTATTTTCAATTTTCATGGACATTTTCAATAACCACATTTCAAATGTGGCTATGGTGTGTTTTGGTGTTGCCTATTAGGTGTTGCCACAGGATGTTATTATGCTTATCATCCAAACCATGGGTAAGTTGCTGTCAGCAATTTTTTAAAGACCACAGTTTGTGGTTATTCATTGCATGGAGGAGATGGAGAGGGCTGGCTGAGACAGCTAGTGAATGTTAGGATGGTTGTGGAGGGAGGGCCAGTTGACCAAAGAGTAAAGAGTGCAGTGATGTTTTAAATGATGCATTTGTGGCAAACTGGATGGGAGAGTGATAAAGTATCAAGATTGGAAAGTGTACTTTTGCATGCAGACCTGCCTTTCGTGTCACTGTAATAGTAAATCAAAATGATTGAATTTCTGGTTGTTTATAAACTGTACTTGGCATAATCTTCTCATGAAACATTGTTCAGACCCATCTATGGTGTTGTCCTGTATTCTGCAGACTTACAGTACCTGTGTGCATCTAGCTGATGTTGGGCATCTCTCTTTATAGTTCTGGTGGTGAAGAGTTAAATAAGTCATGCAAATCATTTGTTTCATCTTCAAAGATACACATTTTATTATGGTAATTTGCATAGTAATGTAGACATCCAACAGTTGTGTGTGATTTAAAAATAAATAAATAAATGTACAATTTAAATAAACACAATAATCTCATACCGTTATGGGGGCCAAAAGAAAATGCAGCTTGGAAAAGCAAACACATTCAATTTAAAAGGCACTGCTTGTTGGATATAATTCACCTATTGACATTTGTTTCTTTGCCAGCATGGATCTTAGTCATGAACTGGTAAACAATCTGACCTTTACTGCTGTTCTTAGTGTTTTACACTGTAATCTCACCCAAGGCTCCACTTTCTACAATTTACAACATGTACTGTGTATATGTGTCTGTCACCACCCAGGCATTGTGTGAGAATGCTGTTGTCTGTTTGTCACAGAGGATGCATATGTGTGATATCCTTTCCTAAATAGCATGGGGAGAGGTCTGCCAAGACCTTCTCATTCATGGCAGTCTTGAAGGCAGAATTGTTTTACTTGTCTGAAAATGTCCTTCAGTTTGTCGAGAATGGGGAGGATTTGCGTTTCAATTAAACGCTTGTCAGAAAACACACATACCACACTTTTTAACAATCATTGTGTCCATAGAGTCCTGACACATATTAATGTCATCATGTGACACTCCAGTCTGAGAAGAGAATCAGAAGTACAACATGCACACATGCTTTGTTTCAGAATCAGGCAAATTCAATTTTCAGGAAATTATGACTTATTTTACATCAATTTATACCTGTCTCTGTCCATTGAAGTCTTCAGTCATTGGTCTATGAAACCTGCGTGGATTGCAGGGTATTGTTTGATGAAATGTTCGACCATTAGGAAGAGGCTGTTCAATCTTCTTCAGACAGCTAAGAGCTTAACGTCATCATGTGACACTCCAGTCTAAGAAGAGAATCAGAAGTACAACATGCACACATGCTTTGTTTCAGAATCAGGTAAATTCAATTTTCAGGAAATTATGACTTATTTTACATCAATTTATACCTGTCTCTGTCCATTGAAGTCTTCAGTCATTGGTCTATGAAACCTGCGTGGATTGCAGGGTATTGTTTGATGAAATGTTCGACCATTAGGAAGAGGCTGTTCAATCTTCTTCAGACAGCTAAGAGCCTAACGTCATCATGTGACACTCCAGTCTGAGAAGAGAATCAGAAGTACAACATGCACACATGCTTTGTTTCAGAATCAGGCAAATTCAATTTTCAGGAAATTAAGACTTATTTTACATCAATTTATACCTGTCTCTGTCCATTGAAGTCTTCAGTCATTGGTCTATGAAACCTGCGTGGATTGCAGGGTATTGTTTGATGAAATGTTCGACCATTAGGAAGAGGCTGTTCAATCTTCTTCAGACAGCTAAGAGCCTAACGTCATCATGTGACACTCCAGTCTGAGAAGAGAATCAGAAGTACAACATGCACACATGCTTTGACTCAGAATCAGGCAAATTCAAATTTCATTATGACTTATTTTACATCAATTTATACCTTTCTCTGTCCATTGAAGTCTTCATTCGTCCATTGAAGCTGCCTGGATTGCAGGGTATTGTTTGAGGAAATGCTTCATCTTCTTCAGATATCTAAGATCAGGATATGTTCTGGAAGCCCTTTAAGAAAACAAACAAAAACATACATTGCAAAGAAACTTTTGATTGACTTTGATGACTCCAGTACATCATATTAGTAATAATATGGAACTATTGTGGTGGATAATTCAAATAATAATATAAAATATGATCATAAAAATAGGAACATTACAAACATTTCATGAATGTTTTTAAGCAAATTACACAGAACTGTTTTTTTTTTCAGAACAATTGTAGCAAGGCTTGCTTTCACCCACCCCAGCAATACTGTCCTCTCTGCCATCCTAGTACTGCTGTCAAAAGGTGCAGAGTCCACAGGAGGTGTCACAGTTCTTCTTGGTTGTTGAGATAGGGGGGGGCTGCTCTCAGATTACTTTGTTGCCTCAGGGCCAGGTGTTCCCCCTGTTAAACCCCTAGCCGGTGTAGTGGTGGTCATGTACATTATCCAATGGTCTTTTGCAGCGTCAGGGCCAGGTGTTCCCCCTGTTAAACCCTCAGATGAGGCAGCAGGTTGTCTTTTGCAGTCCACTCATCTGTTGCTGCTATGGGTTGGGGAGTTCAGCCTGCTAGACACATAGATGTTGCAGATGGTTCTTGCTCTGTCCTCTGGTTGGTCGGTATACTGGGCAGTTATTTCTGGAGTTTAGTGCCCAGCATTAGCATCCATCTGTCTGTGGAGAGTGGTGAAGCCACCAGATCATGTATGACCCAATGTAGGCATGACTCCCAGTGTCTGAGCTCTGTAAACTATTTCTATTTGGGCAGCTGTGCAACACTTTTCTCAGTATTCTTCCATCCCAGACGTGCTACCAAAGCCTGACACCCCCCGCCCCAACACTACCGTACCCTCTCAGCCCTCTTCCACCCCAACACTGCGTACCCTCTCAGCCCTCTCCCACCCCAACACTGCTTTCCCATCTCAGCCCTCTCCCACCCCAACACTGCCATACCCTCTCAGCCCTCTCCCACCCCAACACTGCGTACCCTCTCAGCCCTCTCCCACCCCAACACTGCTTTCCCCTCTCAGCCCTCTCCCACCCCAACACTGCCATACCCTCTCAGCCCTCTTCCACCCCAGCAGTGTTCCTGTCCCACCCCAGCAGTGTTCCTCTCCCACCCCAGCAGTGTTCCTCTCCCACCCCAGCAGTGTTCCTCTCCCACCCCAGCAGTCTCTCCCACCCCAGCAGTGTTCCTCTCCCACCCCAGCAGTGTTCCTCTCCCACCCCAGCAGTCTCTCCCACCCCAGCAGTGTTCCTCTCCCACCCCAGCAGTGTTCCTCTCCCACCCCAGCAGTGTTCCTCTCCCACCCCAGCAGTCTCTCCCACCCCAGCAGTGTTCCTCTCCCACCCCAGCAGTGTTCCTCTCCCACCCCAGCAGTGTTCCTCTCCCACCCCAGCAGTCTCTCCCACCCCAGCAGTGTTCCTCTCCCACCCCAGCAGTGTTCCTCTCCCACCCCAGCAGTGTTCCTCTCCCACCCCAGCAGTGTTTCTCTCCCACCCCAGCAGTCTCTCCCACCCCAGCAGTGTTCCTCTCCACACCAGCAGTGCTGATGCTGCATTCCAGTTGTATCAGAGCTCCAGAATTGGCACCTGGGATGACATCATATCCCAGTTACATTTCTGATACAACTGGAGTGCAGGATGGGATTAGGTGCTTTCTCACTGGGAATTTCAACCTGGAGTAACTCCAGGTTGAACAGACTTTCATTTATTACTCGAAATGTATGACTACAAAACATACAAAATGATTCAAATATTGTATAATGGGCAAACACATTTCTAAAACATTGGTGGGAGAGGGCTGAGAGGGGACAGAAGTACCGGGGTGGGAGAGGGCCCTACTGCAGTTCTGGGGTGGGAGAGGGCCCTACTGCAGTCCTGGGGTGGGAGAGGGCCCTACTGCAGTCCTGGGGTGGGAGAGGGCCCTACTGCAGTCCTGGGGTGGGAGAGGGCCCTATTGCAGTCCTGGGGTGGGAGAGGGCCCTACTGCAGTCCTGGGGTGGGAGAGGGCTGAGAGGGGACAGAAGTACCGGGTGGGAGAGGGCCCCTACTACAGTCCTGGGGTGGGAGAGGGCCCTACTGCAGTCCTGGGGTGGGAGAGGGCTCTACTGCAGTCCTGGGGTGGCAGAGGGCTGAGAGGGGACAGAAGTACCGGGTGGATGAGGGCCCTACTGCATTCCTGGGGTGGGAGAGGGCCCTACTGCAGTCCTGGGGTGGGAGAGGGCCCTACTGCAGTCCTGGGGTGGGAGAGGGCCCTACTGCAGTTCTAGGGTAAGAGAGGGCCCTACAGCACTGCTGGGGTGGGAGAGGGCCCTACTGCAGTTCTGGGGTGGGAGAGGGCCCTACAGCACTACTGGGATGGGAGAGGGCCCTATTGTAGTTCTGGGGTGGGAGAGGGCCCTACAGCACTGCTGGGGTGGGAGAGGGCCCTATTGCAGTCCTGGGGTGGGAGAGGGCCTTACAGCACTGCTGGGGTGGGAGAGGGCCCTACTGCACTGCTGGGGTGGGAGAGGGCCCTACAGCACTGCTGGGGTGGGAGAGGGCCCTACAGCACTGCTGGGGTGGGAGAGGGCCCTATTGTAGTCCTGGGGTGGGAGAGGGCCTTACAGCACTGCTGGGGTGGGAGAGGGCCCTACTGCACTGCTGGGGTGGGAGAGGGCCCTACTGCACTGCTGGGGTGGGAGAGGGCCCTACTGCACTGCTGGGGTGGGAGAGGGCCCTACTGCACTGCTGGGGTGGGAGAGGGCCCTATTGTAGTCCTGGGGTGGGAGAGGGCCCTACTGCACTGCTGGGGTTGGAGTGTGAACTTGAAGTTTGCCCTGGGTTGACTCAGCCCATTACCAGTGAGAAAGCACCTTTTGTTAGTTTCCCGCAGGGGGCCGTCCAAAATATCACCTCCCCCTGCTTCCCCCTCCCCCCTAAATAGTGGACGGACGCTATTGACAGTGATAGAATAATATTTCAATGAAACAAGTGTTAAGCAATATTGCAATGAAAAATATTAAGCAATAATTCTATAAAAGTTGTCTATTATACAACAATTATCTGAATATCTTTAAAGCAACTCAACTCAAACTATTGAAATACTAATAGCGTCATGGAAACTGTAGTAGGTTGGTAACACATGGACTGTCACATTATCAACATCTTTAATATATACATGATCAATCAAGGTACCTTTCTCTGTTGTTGCATTTTGTACACATTGTAGGTAGTTGTGTTGTTGCATCAGATTTGCAATGGTAGATGATGTCAATATATCTTCATTGAAATCTCCCATAATAACTTTACCTCCAGCATATTTATCGAAAGCATTAATTAGTTTCACCAAGTTTTGACGGAAGAGATCTATTGAATATGAATTTGGTCTGTATAAAACAGCAACTGTCAGATTAACCTGTGGAACCTCAAACATCAAACACTCTAAATTACAGATTTCTGGAATCCAGGCATTGATTGTGTGATCAAGGCTACAATACATTCCAACTCCACCTCTTGCTTGTTGTTTTAATTTGGTTAACACTGGATGGCTATTATCATAACAATTTGATCTTGGATTGTGTTGAAATTTGAAACCTGACAAATGTGGTTCATTGTATGAATCTTCAGATGTTAGCCATGTTTCTGTTAAACAAATGCAATCAGCATTCATAAAGAATGTATGTGCTTGTACATCTTTAAAATGTGCTTTTAGACTCTGGACATTGTGTAAAACCATTGTAAATGAAGTGGTTTTGTTGGGGTACTGATAGTGCACAACAAACTCTGGCATGCTTTTAATTGCCTCATCAATTTTCTCATTGCAATATATGACTGAATCCTTAAAATCTTCAATAATAAGACCACTGAGTGTTCTAACACGACTTAGTGCCACATATGCTTGCCCTGCTGCAAATATTCTTTTTAATGAAACAACAGCATTGTCAACGGTCAAACCTTGTACTTTGTGAACTGTGCATGCCCATGCTAATTTCAAAGGAAATTGCCGTCTTACTCCACCACTATTTGTCACGTTATCTTCTTGTGGTTCAATAATTGTTTTATTTTCAGAGATATTTTTTGGTGTCTTTGACCTCTGATTTTTGCCAACTTTTGGATCATCAAACAAAACATGAACCTCAGAGGGAAATGAACTTTCAGATGAAGACATTATATGGACAACGGTTCCAAATGCACCATTCACGAGACCATCTGAAACATCTATATTCTTCTTTAACATAACCCTTGCACCTTTTCCAATGCTCACAGATTCTGATAAACAAGAGTTAAAGACTTTCTTATGATGACCTGTTTTTTTCTCCATCCTTCCAGTCTTTGGGTTTCTTTCATAATCCTCTGCCTCTATAGTAATGGTATCTGGACATTTTTCATGCAGCATTTTTATATTGTACCTGTCAACCTCATTATTGGTAGCAAATATGTGAATTGCGTTGGACTGCTCTCCAGTTTCACGTTGTTTTATCAAATGGACATCTATTTCATTTAGGGGTTCATTCTTTTTACGTATTCTTAATTGATTCAGCAATTTAGCAAATCTTTCATTTTTCTGTCTGACAATCTGTGTTAATTTTGCAACCTTGAAGTTATCGTGCCACAAATTCACTCCTTTTGCATCTGCATATAAAGCTGTACCTTTCACAGGTGGTAGCTGATAAAAATCACCGACTGCAAGTATGCTTACTTTTCCAAAGAGTGAATAGTCACCAGTCTGTTTGATTTGTCTCAATCTGCCATGTATGTAAGACAGAAGCCGATGGTCAACCATGGATATTTCATCAATAATTAATATTTGTAGATCACCCAGTTTTGCACGTAGAGCATTTATTTTCTCTTCTCCAAGAGGTACATAAGGTAATGTTACATTAGCACCAATGGAAAAAGTGTTGTGTATTGTTGACGCAGCAATATTATATGCAGCAACACCAGTTGGAGCTGTTAATAGAACTGTGATGTTGTCAGGATTTCCAGAAGTTTGCGACAACAATCTGCTTGATTCATAATGTATCGCTTTCAGCAAGTGTGTCTTCCCTGTGCCTGCACCTCCAGTGATGAAACAATTGAATGGCTCAGGACTTTCCCCACGTATTTTCTGTAAACACCAGTTGCGTATTTCATGAAAGATACTTGATTGCTCCTTATTTAAAGATCTCATTAGATGTAATGCATCTTCTCTACACATTAGGGCATTTTGAGCTTCAGTGGTGCAAACCTTTTGTGCATTTAAGGTCAGGTCAGGGATGTTTTTATCATCATCATTGTCATCGTCATCATGAACTTGTTTTTTCCTTAGGTCAACACATTCTAACCGTTCATTTTCAGATTCAGGACAGAGTTGGGCCCAAGCATCTTCCAAATCACCATTCTGCTCCAAGAGCTCTTGAGCTTCATCAATTTTGGTACTTTCTTTTTCATAAAGGGACCTGTTTGTGTCAACGATGGATTTCACTGTTTGTAAAACATTATCAGCATTTGTCACAGCACCCAGTTTGTAAAAGTCTTCAAATGACTCAAAACCTGAAGGTTTTAATTGATGGTCTTGATAATATGGCAAGAACAGTTGTAACAGTGACTGATGGTATTTTTCAGGATCTTTTGTGGGTGAAAATCTTGGATACCTCACAACTGCACCTTGTGTTCGTGTACGTCTTTTCACATATCCCATATTTTGTTTCAGTTGAAATGTTTCAGATTGTGATGTGGAAACCTCTGATTTTGACAGCACCCTATATTCTGAAATAAATGTAGCAAGGCATACATGTTCAAATTCTTCTGTTTGGGGTCGGTTTTTATATCTGTCTGTTAGACTAATCATCCATAAACCCGAGTCATCATCTGTGTCCTGCAAGGACATGTTCTTGAGTACATTCAAAGGTTTTGACATTCTAACAGTATCCACAACAGGAATAAACTGAACTTTGCGAGAGCATTCCTTCAAGTGCATGTTTGTTACTCTATATACAGCCTCTTGTGCACTAACTTCTCTATTGTGAAGATAAGCAGCACCAATTCTTTGGAATGCCTGTTTAGCATCAAGGTTTCCATTGAGGCTTTCCTTCTGCGTGCGATCAAGTAGCAATCCCATTTGGCGCTCAGCTTTTGAGATGTAAGAGATTATGTACACAACGCATGAATATGCATCTACAACAAATTGAATATCCATATTAGCATTCCAGCCTCGTAACAAATCTTTGTTGTATTGATTTACCCAGGTACTATTTGGCGATCGTTTCAAAACAACACCTGTTTTCTTAGCAACTCTGTTGTATGCTAATTCAAAGATTTCTTGATTAATACCTATCGATTGAAATAAATCATCGGTTGTTTCAAATGTAGCCTCAGGATTCGATACTGTTTTTTTCACCATCTCGAGAATTTTTATTGCAGTATCTCTTTTCAAGTCCTCTTGAACTGTCTTCCATGCTAAATGATACATTTCTGGATTAATGCCAGCTGCTTGCAGTCTGTCATCTATTGAATCAAACTTAGCATCTACCAGTAAACTTGATTCTGCTTGACGTACCATTTCAAGAATGTTATGTGCGTCCTCTATGGTCAAAATAAATTCCTTTATATCATTGTGTGTATTATGACAGTCGTCTACACCATACAGCTTCATCTTTAGGTCCTCCATTGAATGACTTTTCTGTTCTAGAGATTTTGCTCGGCTAATGAATGTTTGACAAGAAACTGGCCTAGGAAAATTGAATCGACAAACTGTTTTATTTTTTCTGCATGTCTTTGAGTGTCTGCTGCTGTGCTTTTGAACACTATTCACGATCTCGTGCAGCTCTTCATCATCTGTTGATGGCATCTCACATGTTACATACTGGTCCACAAATTCAACAACATCTGCATCTGTATTTTTATCGATTTGTGGTGCATCTTTGACCCAGAATAGACAATGGCAATGAGGACTTCCCCTCTGTTGAAACTCCACACGGTAGAAATAATCAATTACCTGTCCAATAGGTGCTGCTGCAGATAATATGACTTCTTTTAGAAAGCAATGCCATCGGTGATCAAACATCCTTGCAGCTGTCACTGGGTTCTGTTTAAGTATGCTACTTTTTCCTGCCCAATCAAGTTCTTCAACATCAATCTGTTTTCCTTCTTGGTGTAGTAGGGTGCTAAGCATTTCAGGCCATCTCATATCTGCTGCTGAAAATGAGCAAAACCATGTAGGGATACCCAGCTGTCTTATCATAGCAAACAGGTCTTTTTGTGCACATTGCCAAAATGCTGGACTGCCACGAATCTGTCTTAGATACTTGTACCCTTCATCGAAGTGTAATATTTTCCTTAATGACTCTGGATCTGTTAACATGTCAGCTGTGATGGGCCTGGTATTTGTCCTCGCTACTCCTTTTCTCATAGCTATAGAAACACTAGAAACAACCTGTTGAACTTCGGATATATATTGAGCATAAAATATGAAATCTGTATTCTTTGCAAATCTGCCATCCGCATTTAATAGTCTGTTGTTGAGGTACCTTGCAAGTGTAATTTTCTCCTCTCTTTCATCATGAAAAGTAGGACTTCCTTTTGGATACAGAACTGGAAAACATTTAGCCTCATTTGTTTTATCCATTAATAGTCTAACAGGGCTGTTTCCTTCTGCAGGGGCTACACACATTATACTGTCAAAATGCTGGTCTGCTATATCTTGTGCTAAATCAACCGGTTGAAGGCATGAATCAAGGTAGAGTCCAGGCTGTTGCTCAGTGTATGTAAGATCTTCATCATTGTCTTCCATTTCATTATCATTGTTTGTATTTTCCTCATGTGCTTCATCATCATTGTCATCGTCATTTCTGACTGATTGATCATTCTGTTCAGTAACAACCTCATCAATCTCATTGGTTTGAATTAAAGGGTTTGTCCACTCTGTATTGATCTGTATGTCAGCATAGTACGGATTATGACTTATCAAGTATTCCAAAGCATTTCTTACGTGATCTGTATGAACATATTGGTAATCATAATGACCTTTATATGTCAGCTTCCTTTTTAGTTTAATTCGTATCATCATGTCATCACACTCATTTCTTGGAAGAACATTGCTGACATCAGCTAAATTGGCAGGTACACACACAATTGGCCCATGAACACCGTTCTGGCCACCTTTAGGCAATGCAACCACTTTCATAAATGGAATATGTTGAGCTATCAGGTGTTGTTCCAAAACATTAAGAGATTTAAGTTCTGGTGGTACTTCTTCCAGATGTAGATTGTTTGCAACACTCTCTTGAGGGGTTTTGCCTGATAGCACTTTTCGATGGCATGTGTGACAAATCCACAGTTTAGAAAGTGATCCCTTTGACATTTCACAATCACGTAAGCACTTCCTATCACAGTCATGCAAATATTTCAATGTAATACACTTTTCTGCTAATGAAGCAATATCTTTACCCTTGTTCTCATAAAAATATTTCTTACATTCAATAACCTGCTTTCTGAAAAGTTGACGATGACAAACACAGCAAGCAAATTCAGGGCCTACACAGACTTGTTTTTTGAAATATTCAATTGCAAAATCAATGTCATTTTGTTTTTGTTTCTTTTCCGCATATCTGTCCTGGCTGTACTGACGAACGTCTGCTTGGAACTCTGGATTGGTCGAGTATTTCTCCTTGCTGTACTGACGGACGTCTGCTTGGAACTCTGGATTGGTCGAGTATTTCTCCTGGCTGTACTGACGGACGTCTGCTTGGAACTCTGGATTGGTCGAGTATTTCTCCTTGCTGTACTGACGGACGTCTGCTTGGAACTCTGGATTGGTCGAGTATTTCTCCTTGCTGTACTGACGGACGTCTGCTTGGAACTCTGGATTGGTCGAGTATTTCTCCTTGCTGTACTGACGGACGTCTGCTTGGAACTCTGGTTTTGTAGCATACTTCACCTTGCTGGATTCACATTTGTCTGCTTGTAGATTTTCATTGGTAGTGTATTTCATCTTCATGGATGCAACTTTGTTTCCACTATAGACTTTGTTATTGTGATATTTATCCCTCTCCTTCTCAGCTTTAAACCTTTTAGAACTGTCTTTAGTTACATTGTGTGACCTTTTTCTCAATGTCATTGTGCTTAGGCCTATCTGTTTTGCTGTAACTTTACACATTCCTGCACAACAAATTTCATGATCTCTTCCCTTGACACATGTTACAACCTCATAATGGTTTCCATTTGTATTATTCAGATAGATTGCATTACTTGTCAGAGTGAATGTCTGAACATCAGTAGGTATATGATAACTAGGGAAGCCATTCCATCGGTCACCATTAAATGTCATAATGCCTGTTTGGAACAAGTTGGCGGCGGCAAATATTTCAAGTTCTGTAGCCCAGTTTCCTGAATACTGCATTCTTGATGTGGTCAAGTATTGCTCCATTGATGCATAACCTTCTCTCAAATACTGCTGAAATACTGACGGGTTCTGACTGACATGGTGAAATATAGCACGGCGAATTTTCACATGTTTGTTTTCATTACCACAGATTGCAAAAGACAATGCTCTGAAGAAGCAGTTCCCATCACCTTTGATTTGCTTTGTCTCACAAGGATGGCCCATTGGTGCAAACTCTTTACTTGGTTCAGTAACATTGACACATTCATTTGTGATGTTTAATTGAGAGCACAATAGATCCTGATCCACTGATGTGAGGGGTGCAAAAGTCAGTTCTGATCTTACAATATCAGTAAGTATGACATCATCTGTTATTTCACAAATGTCACTGCCATGTCCTGTGTTCATTTCTATAACCATATCAGAATGCTTTTCAAATGTGTTGCATTGATGAGTTGTTGACCACGTATTCGTATGTGAAGTTTCTGTACACTCCTCAGCCTGTGTGCAACTGGTCACGTCATCTCTCTTTCTCTTAACTCTGGTATTTCTGGTGTGCACTCCTTTGTTATTTTTACCATGCAAAGCTGTCTTTCCTGGTAATTCTGCTCTGTTCCGACATGGATAAAGTGTCCCTGTACGGTTTGATCGCGGAACATTAACATCGGCAACACAAGCATCATTGCTGAAGGACGTTTTCATGTCATTACCCGTCATACGGTCACCTCTTAGCACTGCACTATAAAGTGGCCGTTTATCGTTACGGGCACCTGTAGGCCTACTGGTAGATGGTTCAATTGGCATGACACTGTTAGAAGCATTACATGGCAAACATTTACCTTTCAACATGCTACTGCAGGATGGTTGAATTGTGCCGGCAGATCGTTCACGTTGCGCTGTACCATCAATCACTGCAACTTGATTATCTTGATCATGACAAGTCAACATTGCACCGCCACTTGAATGGAAATGTTTCTCATGCATTTGCCGTTTTCTACCACCGTCTGTAGATACAGTTTTAACAGGTGTTGCATGTCGTCTGCCTCGTAGCACTTCACTGTACAGAGGGTACTCATTTTCCGTATACAAATCATTACATGCATCGTAACTATGTGACTGACTGTTGGATGTACTGGACTTATCAGTTTGACTGTGTTGCTCACCACTTACAAGATTCTCTTGTTCTCGGCCCATGTTCAATACTTTGACTCCAGTAATCTCAAAACACTTCTCCCATTCGGTCTTAGCACTAGCAGTCAGTTGGTACAGGAGTTCTCCAATATGTTTATAAACACTGTACCAATTGGAGTGATGAATGACTACAGCTCTATTACTGTGTGAATCAAACAGCCCTTTGCTATTGCGTGAATGAGGATCAAATACACTGAAATAGTTACCTTGTTTAATAACGACACATGTGGATGTCCTCATAGTTACAAAACAAGCATCGTAGTCAGTCAAGGCTCTCTGAAGGGCTAGGTCTAAAGGCATTTGTATGTCCTGCATTTCAAGAGGAGCTTCTTCATTCATGTCGGTGTTACCAACATAACTTTGACCATAATCGACTGCAAAAATGGTCCCTTTCATTGTGTAGGACTGTGGGAGATCATGAACTAACAGGTACACATTAGAACCACGGACATTACCGGCACTCCTCACCGTGCTGTAGAGCGTATTGCCTTCATTCAATACATCATTGATATTTTCACTAGACCACGTTAGGATACTTTTATTTACATTCATCATAACTGCCACTAAACTGTTTGCAACACATTGCTGGTCTGAATTGATTCCAAATTTCTTATGCCCTTGAGAAAATGAACCAAATACACAAGATGTGCGAGGTACAGTTGGCGTACAATCACTATGATCTGTTGCAGTTGGAATGGCCGGATGACGTATGTCCTGGAGGTCTCTCTCAGGGACTGGAACAGCGATGGACAACTTGTTTTCCATTTCAGAGGCACATACCTGCTGGTTCAACTGACAATCATGATTATTTGTATCACTGCTGTCAGACATGATCACAGGCACAGACAGACATGGAACAGACATGTTCAAAGGCAGGGAGCCACTTTGGTTCAAAGGCTTGGGGCCACTCTCAGAAAGACTCGGATGCTCAGAAAGACTCGGATACTCGGAAAGACTCGGATACTCGGAAGACCCAGGAACACTGCGGACATTGGGTCCACAGTGTGATGTTTCTGAGTTTTTTTTATGAGGACTCGGAAAACCCTCAGCCGAGTCACGTATCTCTACGCGCCTCTTAGTGGCAACCTGGGACTTCTTACTTTGTTTCGGCATCTGGAAAGAAAGAGCAATGTGCATTAGTTATCTCCATCAAGTTCATCCCCTCAGTATCAACAGTATTAGTTTGCCGTCATGACCCCTCTACACTAAAATGCCCTGCCTATTAACATGAAACTCAAAACATTTTTCTTACTAAAACAGCAACCTTTGTCCTCAAACTGGATTTCAATATACCCTAATTGTTTTATTTCTTCAATGTATTATGTATTCATCTTGTTGTATATTCTGTTTGCTTTTGTTCTATCTACAACAAGCTACTGTGCAACTGTTCGGATAAGTGCTAAATAACAAAACATACTTATTGAAAATAATACTACTACAACAATGCTCCCTTTCCCTGGTATGGTCACACAACCATGATTGTCAATTATGTGAACCCTTTGATCAACCTTTTACCTAGACAATTCAGAGAGGAACATTTGGGGAATTACATTAAACATTGACGAAAAGAGGATGATGAAACTGGCACTCTATCAGGTTCAGGTTCAGGGTTCAGGTAGATTTATTGTCCCAATTGGGAAACTTGATTTGCAGACAGGATAAACATCAACACTTAAGACAGTACAATACAAAAATGTGAATAAAAAACAATGGACACAAGCGGATCACTGTACAGTGTGTCACAGTTCCATGTGTTTGTTTAGCATGTTTATTGCATGGGGGATAAGGTTTATTGCACTTAGGTCCCGGTACTCTCTGTCTCTGGCCGGAGGGGAGAGTCTCAAACTCACAGTGAAGGAGATAACCAGTACAGGCTTATATAGACCTGGCTTAACGAAGGACCTGTCGGTCGTAAATGTCCTTCAAAGGGGTCTGTGGTACGCCCATCACCTTTCCAGCCACCTTCACAATGTGGCTAAGAAGATTATTTTTCTCTCTTCTATAAAGCCCTATACAAAACCAGCGGTACATTTGATTTTTACAAAACTATCATTATTGGTGAACACATGAATTTCCAAAGTGTATTCACAAATAATGAAAAAGCCTAGCTGATGTCACAACAATGTCAAACTATCCAGTTGTGCCCAACTCAGCCTTTCCAAGAAGAGATTGTACCAATAGACAACCGTTTTGACTATCAGCAGTTCAATTTCTATCCATGTGCCATCGACATTTGAGGTAATGAAGTCAATTCAACTCTGTTCTATCAGGAAGTAGAACACGGAGGATGTAGATGTAAATAGGTAGCTACATAGATCTATCTACATTAAGGAACTCTAACATGGCGGAAATCCTGATTCATGACAGGCTGTGAAAACACTATTAGCTTGACATTGCAGGGACTCAATGCTCTTCAGTCCACAGAAAATGGCCTAAGATGCATTTTCTCAATCACTGATTTTACAAACTGTCAAACATTTTAGGATTTCTCCCCATTGAATCCTGTGGACACCATTAATTGGTTAAAAAAAAAAAAAGTACAGTTGATTTGTATATTCTCACCTGATATTGATAACCATCACCGGATCAGAAGACACACATGGAAGACAAAAATAGAGTGATTACCATCATTAAATAACAAGGTAGGCAGGCTGATATAAACTTAGACAGGGTTAAATTTAAACTTAAGACATGTAGGAAGACAAAAATAAAATTGTTTGATCACCTTGGATGGTACCAATTTTAGAACATAACATTGCCTCCTGGACTATATTAGAGCCCTATGAAATCCGTTTCATCTTTGAGCTAGCTAGCCAAGTAGCTAATCCCCTTCAGTAGTCAATGTGGCATCTGAATAGCTAAGGGCTATTAGCTAGCTAGCTCATGGGTGTATTAAACTAGAGCTAGCTTACTTAGCCTACATGCTAGTTAGCAATATCATAAAGTCATCTGTTGGATTAGCTGGTTTCAGTCGTTAGTCTCGTTTTGGTTATCAAGCCTGAGAATTCATGAGTTTCAGTTCATAGGAAAATATTTTGAGTGGTCAGAAGTAAATTAATGTAGCTAGATGCTATTGTTTAACTCACACTACTATTAACTTTACTTAATTTCTAAGATTAGATAATTAGATTACTTATTTATTTTAATGGCTTGATCTAGAGAAGAGAAACAAAAGTTTGTGTTAACTGAGCTAGCAAGCACACATAGCCTACACGACAAAACCTGGCCACGTGTCTGAAGCATGCGCTTAACTTTACCTGCTCTAGCTAGCTAGCTAGCTCATCTTAGCTAGCTAACGTTAGCTCGCTAGCTAACTCACATACTGTTTGGCAAATACATTGTTAATCCACAAATCAACTCGTTTATAGACCATTTAACCAAACAGTTAACCAACGATAGCCTACATATGTAAATAAATATAGCTAGAACTAATTTATAGCCCATAGCAGAGAAATCCGGCTGCCGCAGCCGAACACACTCACCTCAGCTGGATAACTGAAAATCTTGACGCTTCCCACGATGTATTGCGGAGTGCAAACCCGGAAATGGAAACACAACGTCAGAAATGCTATACTGCCCTCCAACGGTTAATTACTATAACTACAGCGAGTAGTACAACCACATACGCGAGGACGAATGTGCCAGGTGTGCCATAATTTTACATTTAGATAACACAACGCAATTTACAACTGCTTTCAATATGAACACCGTTCTTCAGGATTCATCACAATCTCAACAACATGGATGAAAAAACGTTTCCCGACCGCAACGATCTGTAGGCCTACACGGCTTCATAAATTAGACAACACAAACGTCACCTGGATGACGCTATTCCATCACAATAGCCCATAGGCGAAACCAGATATTTGTACCATCTGAGTGGGCAAAACTTGACCAATACTAGATTGTTTATAGGGTCAATATTAGTATATTAACATATGATAGACTTCCCACAGGAGCAGCTTTTCATATTAATGGGCATTTATAGCAGCTAGCCACTAAGCAGATTCGCATAGATGCAAGCAAGCTATAGCTAAGCTAAAGAGTAGCTACAGCCAATACCTAGGTACTAATATAGACCCCACCCCAAATATTTTCTCACGTTTCATCAGACTAAACATGCCCTTTGTATTCATTGCTACTGTAATACCAGACAGCAATATATATAGTGATATATAGAGCCATGTCAAATTCGGACAAAGTGCCAGCACATCTGACACACATTTCCAGTAAGATGATAAGTTTTAAAAAGAAATGGAAAACAGCAATACAACAAAAATCAGTGTACATTAATAGTAATGAGATTGTAATTAGATGACTGTCTGATTGAGAGTGAATCCAGTATTTGTTAGTATCAAATCTTGTGTATTGATATATTGAAATGTATTGTTTTATTATTACTGTACTATGTTTGGTATGAATGTATTGTTTTGATGTGCATGGACCCCAGGAAGACTAGTTGTTACTGAGGTAATGACTAATGGAGAGCCGAAATAAAGATACAGATAAAAGATAAAGATACAATAACACGTATAAAACTCACGAGTATCGCCCTTAGGCATAACCGAACAGAATATGCTTTGCTCAACCATGCATTAAAGTGATGCACGAATGCCATATAGCTGTAGGGTAATCTTACACGTTTCTTCTCTGCACGTTGCCTTTAGCCACCCTGTTCTTATTTTAACAACATGAATGTGCCATCCTGTCTATGTCAAACAATACATGAGACCCATTTGAAGAACATTCACATTTATTGACTGAGCACTGATCTCACAGCAAAATGTCTATGCAGCCTTTAAATGTATCCATCACAACATCAGACATACCTCAACATCAGAGGTGTAGAGTAAAAATAAAATAAATAATAAATGTATCTATCAGGCTCTCTTCCTTTGCAGTGACCAAAACTGGTGGCCAAGAAGGGCACGCAAGACATCCTGTAAGGAACGGCTGTGAGGACAGCACCAGTGCAGTGATGGCTTTCAAAGCCAGATGACATGTCCTATCTTAAAGGACAATGCTCGTTTTCGACAACCTGGACCTTATTTACGACATTTAAGACGTTTGACTCACCGAGATCACTTTGGTGTAGTTCTGAGGCATGTAGAAGAAATTTAAAATCCAGCGCGGGCCAGTATATCCATGTAATGTCGGTGGTCGGGGCACTTAGAATGCAGTTTCTAAAAATCTATTTTCTGCCGCGAAACGGTTGTTTTCATCAATCTGTCTTGATGAATCGCTAGTTGTGCTTACATAGAGCATATAGGCCTGTTGTGGTTTTTCACATGCCTCTGTAATATGATCTTTAGAAACGTCTTTAGACACGAAATAGCTTCCTCACTTGCTCCAGCACGCATGCGCACAGCGTGCTGGAGCAACGATTGCGCACTGTGCTGGAGCAAGTGAGGAAGCTATTTCGTGTCTAAAGACGTTTCTAAAGATCATATTACAGAGGCATGTGAAAAACCACAACAGGCCTATATGCTCTATGTAAGCACAACTAGCGATTCATCAAGACAGATTGATGAAAACCGTTTCGCAGCAGAAAATAGATTTTTAGAAACTGCATTCTAAGTGCCCCGCCCACGGCCATTACATGGATATACTGGCCCGCGCTGGATTTTAAATTTCTTCTACATGCCTCCGAACTACACCAAAGTAATCTCGGTGAGTCAAACGTCTTATAATATGTCGTAAATAAGGTCCAGGTTGTCGAAAACGAGCATTGTCCTTTAAATGATACTAATGAAACAACTGCACTATATATACTATACTGTATGTAACTGTGGTAAAGTGAAAGATTGCTTGTGACAGGACACAATTACCAGCAATCACTAGATCACAGTATCACACCAGAAACAAAACACACTGGTAATCAACTTCCTGTGATTCTAATACAGCATTACAAATGTCCAAGTAACATAAAAAACACTACACAATTTAACTGTGGGAAAGTGAAAGATTGCTTGTGACGGGACACAATTACCAGCAATCACTAGAACGCCCTCCAGTATCACAATACAAACAAAATACACTGGTAATCACCTTCCTATGATTCAAAAACAGCCTTACAAATGGAGCGGGTGTGTGTGTGTGTAGTGGGTGTGTGCGTGGGTGTGGTGTGTGTGCGTGTGTGGTGTGTGTGTGTGCGTGGGTGTGGTGTGTGTGCGCGCGTGGGTGTGTGGTGGGTGTGTGCGGTGTGTGTGCGTACGTGGCTGTGTGTGTGTGTGCGTATGTTGTATGTGTGTCTAAACACCTCTACTACTCTCACCAAATAAATTCACTTGCACTGCTGCTTTCCAAAAGCCTTTGGTTTCTTCTCCCTACTTGAACGTGGTTTCTGTTTAGCATCTGCAGCAGAGCAATCATCTTCACTGTTTGTAAGATGACCAAACATGACCGGCCCTGGCGCCTCCATCACATCTTCCTCCACACTCGCGACATGCACGCTGGCCTCTCCCTGTACACCACCTTCATCAACTTCAGAGCATGACTCACTAAGCAGCTGCATTTCTAGGACTCGCTGCCCACGAAGCCTAACCCGTACCCTCTCAAATGCACACATTTCAGAGCTGACGTGAAGCATATCAGTGCAAGTGTTGATAACGGGTACTGCACACCTCAGCACCTGGTCACCTACAAACACTCTGGATAGCTCGCCACTTGCCTTCCTCACTGACATTATTGCTGTGAGCTCACACTGAAGCACCTTGTTACGGTATGACATGTTGCAATCCCTACACCTAGATGAAACCGTGCTCTCGTTAACACTCGCCACCACATGGCGGCTAGGACAGTAATAGGCACTTGAAACGTCTACTCCCAGCAGCTGCACTACTGCATTGTCGGTATCATCCTCCGGAACATAAACCAGGTTTCCCTGGTCTGCCATGACTTTCATAGTTGTCTTAAAAGTAGTGTTCAAACATGTCTTGCCCATGAACATCTTGACCGAGAGGCGGGTACAGTTGTACCACTGATCCACCTGCACCTCTTTGTCACCCCACACAGTCAGCTCCATATAGCCCGTGTGGTCACCCACGGCAAATACAGCCCTCTGCACTTTATTGCCGTACTTGGTCACGACGTCACATCTCTCCTTCTGTGCCAGGACTTTCAGGGCCACATTCACCTGCAACACATGCACACACAAGACCTCATTACATCCACATTCACCCTCACATAATTTCATGTCCACCATCACCCAAAGACTGTGTACGACTTCTTCAGATACCTTGTTATGTGCTACACGTACCTCCTGGTTTTCTCGTCCCTCGCTCACTATCTCGCCCAGGGTCCTTTCTGAGGTGACAACCTGTGCGCTGCTATCAAAGGCAAAATCCAGCCTTCGCTTGAAACCCACATGGCTCCTGTCATTTACAATGATATCCATGTCCCCATCTTTGATCCTGGACGCTGTAAACACCACACTCTGCAGTTGGACTGGACTCCTGTAACCAACAACATCACTTGTGCATCAGAAAAGACTTGGAGAAAACACTCTTGATTCACCCCCACAAAACCTGTGGTTACTGAGTTAACATGCACTGTTCTGAACTGTCCACCTCATTCTACAATTGGTGATGACATCACAGCTGACATGGGTAAACTTGTTTTCTACAACGGAGAGTTGGGATACTTGATTCTGATTGGCTAGCAGCCGTTGGAAAACACTCGGTAACCCACTACTGCGACCACATAACAATAATTAGTATTAATGCACTGTCAATCTCATTGACAAGGCTATTGCTAAGATCAAGTGGTACTATGCGTTGCTTAGCAACCACTAGCCTATTGCGGAAGATTATGTAGCCTAAATACAATAATGATAAGAATGATCGGTAAATAAATGATTGAGTGTTGCTACCATTTATTTTTGGGGAATGTATATGTAGTAACTAGGGCTGCACAATTAATCGTGAATTAATCGAAATCGCAATTATGACCTCCGCAATTAACTAATCGCAAAAGGACGCAATTAATGTGATTAATAATTTTGCTTTGAATTGAGTGTGCTAGGACTACACAGACGAATCACAGGCACTTATGTGCCGTCTGACCAATCGCCTGCGTTCCCGCTGAGTGCGCTGTGCGTAGCAATTTCACTGAGAAGACAGATAGCAGTAGGTCAAGACAAGTGTCACAAGAGTATTACATGGATATACTGGCTCGCGCTGGATTTTAAATTTCTTCTACAGACCTCAGAACTACACCAAAGTGATCTCGGTGAGTCAAACGTCTTATAATATGTCGTAAATAAGGTCCAGGTTGTCAAAAACGAGCATTGTCCTTTAAATCTCTCTCAAAAATATTATGCATCTCAGCTAATCTCAAAGCTTTACAGCACAGGCTCCACATGAGCTATTTACTCGGTTTCCTTGTTGGTCTAACACTGCCCTCCTGGAATCCTACGTCAGCCTGCTAACATCCCTGCTATGCACAACACTTTATGTATGCACACTATCTTACTTGTCCTTCTCTGCATGCACAAACGTGCTGTGCCGGGACGGGGAAAAGACCACGAGTCTGGAACTCTTCTGTGCTTCCTGAAGCGTCGCTTCAAAGTATTTCTTCTTGCTCCGTTGACCCTCCAACAATTCCGATACACCATGTATGTACCCTTCCACTTCCACCTTGGCTGCTTTCCTGTCAGGTTCCATTTTATACTGCAAAACAAACCAAACACATAGAAATACATTCATAATCCCCATGGGAGACAATGTGGGCGTTTCTGCAGTGCAATTACAAAACATCTACAAAGGATATAGAATATTCCTTTCTATACATTATATTAGCACATACATTGCTCACATCTCATGCTGGCTCAAGGACTACACCAACCAACAGTCTGCTGAGCAGAGTTCTGTGTGAATAGCAGCGGCCTAAAGAGACGGCATGGTTGTTGGCCTGTTGAAGTGTCAGTGTTACGACGTTGATAGTGGCATGTGTTAGAGACGGGTGAGTTTGAAGTGTACTATTCTTTTATGCATCTGTTAGCAGTCGGTGAATTGTTATGATTGTTAATTGTTATGACTCGTAAAAATATATATTTTGTTTTAATGTTATGATTGGTGTGAATTCACGCGGGCACTGTCGCACACATATTTCCAATGTCAACAAGACAAAAACTCTGTCACGTTATCGTTACATTCACAAGGACATCAAACTCGTGCATTACACATCTGCAATGGGTACCAGCCATAAAGTTTGCCTACAGCTGCAACATACGCCATTACAAATTCCACTGGACACGCTAATTCACCAGCTAACACTAATGCTAGCTAACGATGGCGACGACGCAGTTCACCACAAGCCTTACATATTCATAACAATTCACCGACTGCTAACAGAGGCATAAAACAATAGTACACTTCCAACTCACCCGTCTCTGGACACACGCACACAGGCCACAATCAACGTCGTAAGAGTGACACTTCAACAGGCCAACAACCATGCCGTCTCTTTAGCTAGGCTGCACACAGAACTGTGCTCAGCAGACTGTGCCAGCGCCTGTAGAGACAGGGCCAGCACTCAACCTGCCCTAGCGTGTACTCTTCATCAACACTTTTGTTGCTAATGTTACCCAGGTCGCATTTTGAAACATCACACAACCTGTAGATGCAACCTCAAAATACACCCCCCCCCCATAAAATACGCTAAACGTCACATGCGCTAATTGGCCTAACGTTAGCTAGCTAGCTACATCGCCATTGCAACGGTCAACTTGTCTCTGAACGCTAACGTTACCGTGGAATGGACTCCTAACCTCGACTATGTATCGCTAAGTACAACATTCTGCACATTACACTGCATCAATAAAATAGTTAGTGCTAACGTAACGTTATACGTTTTAAGTATGTACATACATAAACATACATGCCACACCGCGGCCACCAAAATCAGCTTACCTTCTCACTGACTCTCGCAACTGCTCGGTTTCCTTCACTCAACGTCATGTGCGCGCTCCCCCCCAGCTGGAAATACAAGTTCAACTTTTGCAGCGAAATAAAAAGCAGCAACCAATCAGAAAGCAGAAGCTTGCTGTTGTTTCAAAGAACATGTTCCCCCCTGAAACAAACTTGAAAAATGTATGACCCCATTATATTGTGGCCGTGTCTCCCATAGAAATATGTCTAGCAATCCTATTATATTCTCTATGACAGGTCACTATTGACTACAAAGACATTAGAAAAAAAGACCATAATTTGGGAAAACATTGGATCTCTTCTTGGAATGACAGGTGAGTTCGATCATACAGATTTTCAGATGAAATGTGGGTGATTTAGCATGTAGAGCAGACAGCTAACGTATGCTAAAGTTAGCTAGCTAGCTAGGTTACGTTAGCACTAGCCACTGCCATTGCCAACAATCAGTTATTTCCATGGGCAGACATAATTTAAGTAAGCTAGCTAGCTTGCAAACAGAAAAGAATACCAAGACTGCTTGCTCGGTATACAAAACGAGTTGTGGCTCATTCATTTGTCCATTCATTCAGTCCAGTTAATTTATCAAATGACAGGTGCACTAATGTGTTTCAATCCATATGCATGTCTACACATAGCTACACAAACAATAGAATAGAAGAATAGAAAGCCATATATAACCACAGGTAAATTGGAATTCTTATCATCACTTGCCCTAATAATACAGGTATCTTATCAGCAGTAATCAATTCCTCATTCCAGTTTCTAGGTACAACAATAGACATTATAGGGTTCCCAATCTGGCAATTTACTATTTGTAAAAAAAAAAGGGAAAACATGCTGGACACATACAGGCAAATAAAGTAAAGAAAAGCAGCTCTGCAGATGTCCCAGTGAAGGAGTGGTGTTACATGTGGGCCATGTCTTTCATGGCACCATTCATGAGAGAGAGGGACACCTCTGGGAACCTTGGGAGAGGAGCTGCCCACCCCACAGCCATCCACCAAGGAACCCCAGACAGTCCACACAGTGAGGACAATGGTACAGCTGAGATTTTAGACTATGGCTTTATTGTTTTTACTGTACTACTGTAAATGAGTGTGCCTTTGTAATGCCCTTGTTGTACCTTACTGCTTCTTTCTATCTATCCACCCATCTATTTATCTGTCTCTGTCACTCCAGGTACCAAGGACAACCTTGACAGCCCACATCAGTCCTCAGAGGAGGATGAGCTGTTCTTGCCTGCTCCACGTAAAGTGCGCCGCCACCGAGCTCAAGAACAACTTACCATCTTTGAATATACCCTCTTGCAAGCAATAGAGGACACTCCTGCCCTTTCTGTCTCTGTCCCTTCTCTCTCTTCTGTCCCTTCAACGCAGCCACTGTCCGACCCACACAAAATGTTTTTCATGAGCCTGGTACCTACAGTTAAAACCTTCAATACAGCGAGGAAGTCCATGGTAAAGTTTAAAATACATCAGATCATCCATGAGGCAGAGGCTGAGGCTTTGCTGGAGAGCAATTGAGACATTATGCTGTTGTAATCAACATTCAAGAAGATTCAGTCCTTACCTAATGCTTTTGGATTTTGTGAAAAACACTTAATATGTACCTCCTCCATGGGCCTTTCACCAGTCTGCACGAAACTCAGTATGCACATTCTATAGCAATATCTACAATAATAGTCTTGAAGGGAATTTTGATATTTGAAAGTGTTCTCTCATTATACAATTAGGGTCCTGGCATATTGGTATGCCAACCAGAGCATGCAGGTCAAATGGGGTAATGCAGTCTCTGGACCTTTCGGTGTTGGTAATGGGGTTCGCCAGGGGGGGCTACTCTCACCAGCCCTCTTTAATGTGTACATGAACGATTTATCTGACCAGCTAAGAGGCTGTAAAACAGGATGTATGATTGGTAACACCCTGGTAAACCATCTTATGTATGCCGATGATCTGGCTATTTTCTCTCCTAGCAGTGCTGGGTTCCAACAGATGTTGAATATATGCTCTGAGTATGGTGTCCAATTTGATGTGAAATACAATTCTAAAAAGAGCATTGTCATGATCTGTAAAACAAAAGGGGACAAAGATCTAATCTTCCCATCATTTTACCTCTCAGGGCAAGTTCTATCTGTCTGCTGTAAAGCTAAGTATCTGGGACATGTCATCACAGATCAAATGTCTGATGATGATGACTTGTATAGACAGCGCCGCATGTTATATGCACAAGCTAACATGTTGGTTAGGAAATTCCACTGGTGCTCAGACAATGTCAAGATAAGCCTGTTTAGAGCGTACTGTACTCCTCTCTACACTGCTCCCTTGTGGATAAAGTTTAAAAAGGCTAGCATCCATAAGCTTAAGGTTGCCTATAATGACTGCATGCGTATATTGCTTAAAAAGCCAAGGTGGTACAGTGCAAGTGAACTGTTTTGTAGTGCAGGCGTCAATACGTTTCATGCCCTGTTGAGGAATCTGATGTACAAATTTATATGCCGACTGAATGGTTCTCAGAATTCCATTATTGTGCTGCTGTCAAATCCTGTTTTTAGTGCTGTGAGATACCAGTCACCTATGTGGAAACACTGGTATTGTTGCCTTTTTTAATTTTTGTTGTATGTGTTTTGTGATGGACCATGAGTCTGCGTAATAAAAGTTGATTGATTGATTGATTGATTGATTGATTGATTGATTGATTGATTGATATACCCAATCAAAATCGGTAGCGAAGCTGCCAAACAGGGAGTGGGGTCATATCTCAGCAACAATTTGATGTATCAAAACCACATTTAGCATAGTCATTGGGGATGGTCCCCTGACCCCTATCATCAAGTGTCATGTTGACAACTCAAACACTGCTTGCATGTCCTACTTGGCCCCCACATTGCTGCTTGCAGCTATTTAGGGGCCAAGCCCCGAAGGGGGCGAAGCCCCTATTGTAATTGATGGTATTATTAGGGGCCAAGCCCCGAAGGGGCGAAGCCCTATTGTAATTGATGGTATTATTATTATTATTGATCTGCCATGGAAGTCTATGGCAGGCCCTATAACCGACTGGTCGCTTTTTATAAT
Organism: Borostomias antarcticus; assembly: GCF_949987555.1. Taxonomy (NCBI): domain Eukaryota; kingdom Metazoa; phylum Chordata; class Actinopteri; order Stomiiformes; family Stomiidae; genus Borostomias; species Borostomias antarcticus. The sequence goes on along the minus strand of NC_140260.1, from coordinate 3,026,730 downwards.
ATTCGGCAGAGTCGTAGAGGCTTAGGCCCTGAAGCCACGGAGCAAGTCTCACATCGATTGGCCAAAAGGGGGCGCTATAGCAGCCGACAGAATTTGCGAACTTTGAACAGGCATATCTCAGGCCCCGTTTGACCTACAGACATGACACTTTGCACACATATGTCTCTCCTTATGATGAACAATTTTGCCTCAAGAACCCATAACCTCCGGTTATATAGATTTTCCGCCATTTTGAATTTTGTGAAAAACGCTTAAAATCTATCTCCTCCTAGAGACTTTGACCAATCTGCATGAAATCCGGTACACACAATCTAGGGACCGAATCTAAAATTCCATCTCGGCAAAAGTTGAAAAAGTTAAATATAACAGCAACTATGAGCCAATGAAATTTGCAGAGGGCGTGGCTTTTCACATGAAGGGTTATAATTTCTTAAGGGTTGTGCAGAACACCACGCCACTTGGTAGACATCTGTGCAGATATAGACTGAGGCAGCCACTGCATTATTGGCCAAATCAAACCAAATGGGGGCGCTAGAGAGCTCATTTTCAGTTTAGGCCTAACCACCATGCAGAGCTTTCAAAACCACTGTACAATGGTACCAGGGTATGTCTAAAGGTCACTGGAGAAAGAAGAGCCTGATTGGCCACAGGGTGGCGCTATAACAAGACAAAATACATAAAAGGGGCTAAAATGCAAACTTTGAATGGTCATATGTCATGCCCCGTTGGAGCTAGAGTCATGCAGCTTTGGAGGCATATATGTCTCATCAGGGTGAACAAATTTGCCTCAAAGAGCCATAACTTCGGATTATGTTAATTTGCAACAATTTTGCATTTTTTGAAAAACACTTCAAATCTATCTCCTCCAAGGAAGTTTTGTCAATCTACATGAAGCACAGTATATAGAATCTAGCAATGAATATCTAAAGTTCCATCTCGACATAATTTAGAAAACTTGATGAAAAGAGCCACTATGAGCAATTGAATATTGCAGAGGGTGTGTCTTTTCACAAAAAGGCATATTACTTCTGAAGGAATGCATGGAACACCACAAAACCTTGTGTTCATATCAACAATGTCAGCCCGAGGCAAAGCCTCCGTTACTGGCCAGAATAAAGTGTATGGGGGCGCTAGAGAGCTCATTTCCTGTTCAGGCCTAACCGCTTGGATGGTATTTCTGAAAACAGATATCGTAGTACCAGAGTATATCTTGAGGTAACTGAAGAAATATGAAGCAGTTAGGCCAAAGGGTGGCGCTATAACGAGTCAAAATTCTTAAAAGTGGCTTAAACGCAATTGATTGCTGTAGCGCCCCCCGTGGCTAAATGGGGTTCATAATGCTTGTATGGGTAGCTGATGGCATGCTCTACAATTTACTAATGGGGCGCAACACTGTCAGATTACATTTTGATGTTTATATAAGCATTGTTGTGCAAAGGGACCCCGATTGCACTTTCATTGTATTTTCATTGCTAGAATTAAACCAATGTGTCCTCTCTTCTTATATGAAGAATGTGCTTGTTTAACTGAAATAATCAAGATCACTACAATTGAATGCATATGGACTCCACTTTAGTTTGACAGTAGTCATTCAGGTCAATTGGATGGAAATGTAGACCTTAAATTACATAGCCTACTTACACCAAATGTATGGGTAGGAGAGGGGCATTCTTTTGAAAACTGTGAGGTTAAGAGAGAAACAAGAATTGTGAGTGTTGTTCACAGATTGCTGAATTGTCAAGCTATCCCTGCAGTGATACTTGATGTTAAAAGTGGGTCTCCCAGGCAGATGGAAGGCCTGGACAATGACCAGGTGGGATGTCGACATGCAGAGAAATAGGTCCTAAAAATATGTCCCAAAATAGAAGAAATGTGTTGAGATGCTTAAAAGGACCTGACACTCACTTGACATCATCAGATGAATTAACTGTGATTGTGGTTGTATGATGATGCTGTTGCATGAATTTAACCTGATGCACCTTGTCAGGTGACAACGACAGTCACATGCATAGCTCAAATGTGGCTATGGCAGATGCCAGCCATGTTTCTGTTACACAAATGCTATCAGCGTTCATAAAGAATTGATGTGTGTTTACATCTTTAAAGTGTGCTTTAAGACTCTGGATATTGTGTAGAGCCATTATAAATGAACTGGCTTTTATGGGACTCTGTGTGAGAGAGGCATTTAGTGTAACATGTGACATAGTTGTATAATGATGATGATGATCATGGTGATGATGATACTGTTGCATGAATTTCACCTGATTCACCTGGTCAGGCGACATAGATGCTCCAAGCCTAGCTCAAATGTGGCTATGGCAGATGTTAGCCATGTTTCTGTTACACAAATGCAATCAGCGTTCATAAAGAATTGATGTGTGTGTACATCTTTAAAGTGTGCTTTAAGACAATGGATATTGTGTAGAGCCATTATAAATGAACTGGCTTTTGTGGGAGTCTGTGTGAGAGAGGCATTTAGTGTAACATGTGACATAGGTAGAGAGGTGATAGTTGGAGAAGGGTGCAAATGAGAATAAACTAGGGAATGTTATGACAGGTTTGATGGGAAGGTTAGTTGTCCAAACAGTAACGAGTGCAGTGGTGTGTATTGTATGTGTCGTGTGTGACAAACTGGATGGTAGAGTGGTAAAGAATGTCACGTTTGGAAAGTTTACCTTTTGCAGTATATAGCTTACACACTTCAACCAGGGAGAGGGTTGTAGCCTTTAGTCTAAACACTTCATCCTGGGAGAGCGCAGTAGCCCACAGACTACATAGCCTACTTACACCAAGTGTAGGGGGGGCATTCTTCTGGAAACTGTGAGGTGTAGAGAGAAACAAAAGTTGTGAGTGTTCTTCATAAATAGCTGAATTATCAAGAAATCCCCACACTGAGACTTGATGGTAAAGGTGGGCCTTCCAGGCAGATGGAAGGCCTGGAGAATGATCATGTGGCATGTAGACATGTGGAGAAATAGGCCCTAAAACATATGTACCAAAATAAAATAAATGTAATGAGATTCTAAAAAGGACCTGACTCTCACTTGATGCTGTCAGATGAATTGAATGTGAATGCAGTTGTATAACGATGATGATGATGATGATCATGGTGATGATGATACTGTTGCATGAATTTGACCTGATTCACCTGGTCAGGCGACATAGATGCTCACATGCATAGCTCCAATGTAGCTATGGCGTGTTTTCCTCATTGGCTTTGATGCGTTAGTTGCGCTTGGCCCCGTTATTGCTGCTTGCAGCTATATTTTATTATTATTATTCTTCTGCCATTGGAGTCTATGGCAGCCCATAGAACCGTATGGTAAAAAGTTGGGAAAATTGGCACACTCATTCATGACAGTCCCCAAAGTCTTCTCACCAAGACCCATGTCCACAGCTTGAACGCTCTAGCGCCACCAACGTGTCAAAGTTGGAGGTGCATTTGTGCATGCAACTTTTGACCTGTAAGCCTGATTTTCAAAAACGAGGCAGCGTTGGATTCCTTCGCTCAAGCCAAGTTCAACGCACCCTATGACATCATTTTCCACCATATTGGATTTCCCGCCATATTGGATTTAGTGTAAAACAATCAAAATGTATCTCCTCCTAGGTTTTTTCACCAATCTGCACCACACGCAGTATGCACAATCTATAGACCGATGTCCACAAAAGTCTTACAGGGATTTTTGATTGTCCATTGCGTTCCCTCGTGACAGCCAATCAAAATTGGCCGAAAAGCTGCAAAACAGGAACTGGGGTCATATCTCAGTAATGTTTTAATCTATCAAAACCACATTTGGCACACTCATCCGGGACACACCCATGACATCTGTCACCAAGCCTTACGTTGACATCTCGTGCACTCTAGCGCCACCAGCGTGTCAAAGTTGGAGTTGCGTTTATGCCAGTAACTTTTGAACTGTATGTCCAATCTTCAAAATGATGGTAGCAATGGATTCCCTGGCTCATGCCGAGTTCAAAACACCCCATGGTTTCATTATTACTTCATTTGTTTGATTGCAGAATGAAAGAAACACTTTTTGTCCTCTGCACAATTTCACCAGTTTCAGAGGTTTTTGGAAAAAGTCACACATTTTCTAAACTGCCATCCCTCTTCTAATTCTCACAGCTCATACACATTTTATATATCAAAACGTTCACACGACTCTTGGGATTCATAAAATCAAAAAAGCTAAGCTCTTCGATGTATATTTTTCACTCTGGGACAGTTCGAATAATGACTCCCCCCCCTCCATTGAAATCAATGGAGCCACGCTCTAGAAAATCTCTCTTCGCTCTAGAATCTCTAACTGTTTCTAACTCTTCACCTCTCCTACACTTCTGAAGACCGAAGGACATTTTATACATGGAAATGTTCGCGTGATTGTCTGGATTCTGAAGAAGTAAATAGTTGAGCTATGCTATGTATACTTTTCGCTGTGTGCCAATTTAAACAACGACACCCCCCCCTCTCACTCTACCGAGAGGAAGCAACCCTGCCAGGTGATATTAATTAAGTGCTCAGGACTCAGACTCACGGGGTTAGGGAAGGCTCACATGCCTTGTGGACTAGGGTGGTTCACTTTCGCAACATCCTGCGTGGCACAGTGGTTAGCGTGTCGGCCTTGCAAGCAGCAGGTACAGAGATCGAATCCTGTTCAACCATGTCTGGCTTTTGACATGTTTTGCTTGTTGTCTTTGATGCGCTGGTCGTGCGTCCCGCTTGGCCCCCACATCGCTGCTTGCAGCTATATTTATTATTGGGGGCCAAGCAGCGAAGCGCTGGCACCCATTGTTCTTGTACCTTTTCTTATTATTATTTATTATTATTATTCTTCTGCCATTGGAGTCTATGGCAGCCTATAGAACCGTATGGTAAAAAGTTGGGAAAATTGGCACACTCATTCATGACAGTCCCCAAAGTCTTCTCACCAAGACCCATGTCCACAGCTTGAACGCTCTAGCGCCACCAACCTGTCAAAGTTGGAGGTGCATTTGTGCATGCAACTTTTGACCTGTAAGCCTGATTTTCAAAAACGAGGCAGCGTTGGATTCCTTCGCTCAAGCCAAGTTCAACGCACCCTATGACATCATTTTCCACCATATTGGATTTCCCGCCATATTGGATTTAGTGTAAAACACTCAAAATGTATCTCCTCCTAGGTTTTTTCACCAATCTGCACCACACGCAGTATGCACAATCTATAGACCGATGTCCACAAAAGTCTTACAGGGATTTTTGATTGTCCATTGCGTTCCCTCGTGACAGCCAATCAAAATTGGCCGAAAAGCTGCAAAACAGGAACTGGGGTCATATCTCAGTAATGTTTTAATCTATCAAAACCACATTTGGCACACTCATCCGGGACACACCCATGACATCTGTCACCAAGCCTTACGTTGACATCTCGTGCACTCTAGCGCCACCAGCGTGTCAAAGTTGGAGTTGCGTTTATGCCAGTAACTTTTGAACTGTATGTCCAATCTTCAAAATGATGGTAGCAATGGATTCCCTGGCTCATGCCGAGTTCAAAACACCCCATGGTTTCATTATTACTTTATTTGTTTGATTGCAGAATGAAAGAAACACTTTTTGTCCTCTGCACAATTTCACCAGTTTCAGAGGTTTTTGGAAAAAGTCACACATTTTCTAAACTGCCATCCCTCTTCTAATTCTCACAGCTCATACACATTTTATATATCAAAACGTTCACACGACTCTTGGGATTCATAAAATCAAAAAAGCTAAGCTTTTCGATGTATATTTTTCACTCTGGGACAGTTCGAATAATGACTCCCCCCCCTCCATTGAAATCAATGGAGCCACGCTCTAGAAAATCTCTCTTCGCTCTAGAATCTCTAACTGTTTCTAACTCTTCACCTCTCCTACACTTCTGAAGACCGAAGGACATTTTATACATGGAAATGTTCGCGTGATTGTCTGGATTCTGAAGAAGTAAATAGTTGAGCTATGCTATGTATACTTTTCGCTGTGTGCCAATTTAAACAACGACACCCCCCCCTCTCACTCTACCGAGAGGAAGCAACCCTGCCAGGTGATATTAATTAAGTGCTCAGGACTCAGACTCACGGGGTTAGGGAAGGCTCACATCCCTTGTGGACTAGGGTGGTTCACTTTCGCAACATCCTGCGTGGCACAGTGGTTAGCGTGTCGGCCTTGCAAGCAACAGGTACAGAGATCGAATCCTGTTCAACCATGTCTGACTTTTGACATGTTTTGCTTGTTGTCTTTGATGCGCTGGTCGTGCGTCCCACTTGGCCCCCACAACGCTGCTTGCAGCTTTAATTTATTATTATTATTCTTCTGCCATTGGAGTCTATGGCAGCCCATAGAACCGTATGGTAAAAAGTTGGGAAAATTGGCACACTCATTCATGACAGTCCCCAAAGTCTTCTCACCAAGACCCATGTCCACAGCTTGAACGCTCTAGCGCCACCAACGTGTCAAAGTTGGAGGTGCATTTGTGCATGCAACTTTTGACCTGTAAGCCTGATTTTCAAAAACGAGGCAGCGTTGGATTCCTTCGCTCAAGCCAAGTTCAACGCACCCTATGACATCATTTTCCACCATATTGGATTTCCCGCCATATTGGATTTAGTGTAAAACACTCAAAATGTATCTCCTCCTAGGTTTTTTCACCATTCTGCACCACACGCAGTATGCACAATCTATAGACCGATGTCCACAAAAGTCTTACAGGGATTTTTGATTGTCCATTGCGTTCCCTCGTGACAGCCAATCAAAATTGGCCGAAAAGCTGCAAAACAGGAACTGGGGTCATATCTCAGTAATGTTTTAATCTATCAAAACCACATTTGGCACACTCATCCGGGACACACCCATGACATCTGTCACCAAGCCTTACGTTGACATCTCGTGCACTCTAGCGCCACCAGCGTGTCAAAGTTGGAGTTGCGTTTATGCCAGTAACTTTTGAACTGTATGTCCAATCTTCAAAATGATGGTAGCAATGGATTCCCTGGCTCATGCCGAGTTCAAAACACCCCATGGTTTCATTATTACTTCATTTGTTTGATTGCAGAATGAAAGAAACACTTTTTGTCCTCTGCACAATTTCACCAGTTTCAGAGGTTTTTGGAAAAAGTCACACATTTTCTAAACTGCCATCCATCTTCTAATTCTCACAGCTCATACACATTTGATATATCAAAACGTTCACACGACTCTTGGGATTCATAAAATCAAAAAAGCTAAGCTCTTCGATGTATATTTTTCACTCTGGGACAGCTCGAATAATGACTCCCCCCCCTCCATTGAAATCAATGGAGCCACGCTCTAGAAAATCTCTCTTCGCTCTAGAATCTCTAACTGTTTCTAACTCTTCACCTCTCCTACACTTCTGAAGACCGAAGGACATTTTATACATGGAAATGTTCGCGTGATTGTCTGGATTCTGAAGAAGTAAATAGTTGAGCTATGCTATGTATACTTTTCGCTGTGTGCCAATTTAAACAACGACACCCCCCCCTCTCACTCTACCGAGAGGAAGCAACCCTGCCAGGTGATATTAATTAAGTGCTCAGGACTCAGACTCACGGGGTTAGGGAAGGCTCACATGCCTTGTGGACTAGGGTGGTTCACTTTCGCAACATCCTGCGTAGCACAGTGGTTAGCGTGTCGGTCTTGCAAGCAGCAGGTACAGAGATCGAATCCTGTTCAACCATGTCTGGCTTTTGACATGTTTTGCTTGTTGTCTTTGATGCGCTGGTCGTGCGTCCCGCTTGGCCCCCACATCGCTGCTTGCAGCTATATTTGGGGGCCAAGCAGCGCAGCTGCGCAGGCACCCATTAAGTTTGTACCTTTTCTCTTTCTTCTTTCTTCTTTCTTTATTCCTCTGCCATTGTAGTCTATGGCAGCCCATAGAAGCTTATGGTAGAAAGTTATGAAAAATGGCACACTCATTCGGGACAGTGCCCTGACCCTCCTCACCAAGTCTCATGTCCACACCTCACCCTCTCTAGCGCCACCAACGTGTCAAAGTTGGAGGTGCATTTATGCATGCAGCTTTTCTTCAGCAAGTCCAATTTTCAAACTTCAGGTGTCCTTCAATTCCTTGGCTCAAGCCGGATTCAACGCACTCTATGACGTCATTGTGGCCATCTTGGCTTCTCCGCCATTTTGAATGATGTGCAAAACCCTTAAAATGTATCTCCTCCTAGGAACTTTCACCAATTTGCATGAAAATCGGTGGATGTCATCTATACATCAATGTCTACAAAGGATGTACAGGGATTTTTGATTATCCATTGCGTTCGCTCGTGACAGCCAATCAAAATTGGCAGAAAAGCTGCAAAACAGGAACTGGGGTCATATCTCAGTAATGTTTTAATCTATCAAAACCACATTTGGCACACTCATTCGGGACATACCCATGACATCTGTCACCAAGCCTCATGTTGACATCTCGTGCACTCTAGCGCCACCAGCGTGTCAAAGTTGGAGTTGCGTTTATGCCAGTAACTTTTGAACTGTATGTCCAATCTTCAAAATGATGGTAGCAATGGATTCCCTGGCTCATGCTGAGTTCAAAACACCCCATGGTTTCATTATTACTTCATTTGTTTGATTGCAGAATGAAAGGAACACTTTTTGTCTTCTGCACAATTTCACCAGTTTCAGAGTGGTGAAAGGCGCATTTTGGAAAAAGTCACACATTTTCTAAACTGCCATCCCTCTTCCAATTCTCACAGCTCATACACATTTTATATATCAAAACGTTCACACGACTCTTGGGATTCATAAAATCAAAAAAGCTAAGCTCTTCAATGTATATTTTTCACTCTGTGACAGTTCGAATAATGACCCCCCCCCCTCCATTGAAATCAATGGAGCCACACTCTAGAAAATCTCTCTTCGCTCTAGAATCTCTAACTGTTTCTAACTCTTCACCTCTCCTACACTTCTGAAGACCGAAGGACATTTTATACATGGAAATGTTCGCGTGATTGTCTGGATTCTGAAGAAGTAAATAGTTGAGCTATGCTATGTATACTTTTCGCTGTGTGCCAATTTAAACAAAGACACCCCCCCCTCTCACTCTACCGAGAGGAAGCAACCCTACCAGGTGACATTCATTAAGTGCTCAGGACTCACTCTACCAAGAGGAAGCAGAAGCTGACATTATCCACTCAAATCTGCGACGCACTTTGTAAGATCCGTCGTGGCATAGCGGGTAGCGCGTCAGTCTCGCAAGCAGCGAGTTCAGGGTTCGATTCCCGTTCATCCAAAGTGCATTCTTATAATTATTGTAATTATGCTGCTGTGGAAGTCAATGGCAGACAACAGAATCATTGTCGGTCGCTCCTGCCAGTTAAAAGTTGTGAAATTTGGCTCACAGACCAGGGACTCGTGTGCCTATTGTTTAGAGTAAGTAATATGTGTGTATTACAAATGTTTGCCATGTGGGGGAGGCATCTTACAGTACGGTACATCATATTCATGGGTTTTGTTGTAGAGACGATTATCCCGACAAGCACATACAGTAGAGACAATTACATAGACAAGCTCATACAGTAAAGATAATCACATAGACAATTGCATACAGTAGAGAAAATCAGACGGAAGCACATACAGTAGACAATCACAGACATACAGTACAGCAGAGAACATAACATACAATAGACACAATTACATAGACACAAGCACATACAGTACAGACAATCACATATAGTACAGTAATGCGCTCCTCTTGTGTAAAATGCAGCAGACGGAACTTGGTTGCGTATTGTTTGCCATGTTCATGGCCGTGTACAAATAGTCAAAGTGGGTAAAGGAAATGCAGTGAGTGGGTGTAGACTTCTGTGGAGTAGGGGAAGGTTTTGAAGATTCAATGGAGTCTAGTTTGTCTGAATGGGAAGGTGCAAGTGAAGAAGTGAAGAACACTGGCCAGACTCCTGTTTACCTTCATTGCTATCAGAAGGTAGGCCGTCTTTCGCTGGTGCAGCAAGAAATTCCACTCTAGGCTCCCATTTTGTAGTGTTCACTGACAACAACATTCTCGCAAACTTACAGGAGGTGAACCTGAGAAGCTTGGAGCAACAGTGGGCAGCCAGACTCTACAACTACCACTTCAACATCAAGTTCCAGCCTGACAAAACCAATGTTAATGCTGATGCCCTATCTCGTGTACCTGTGGATGGAGGAGAGGATGGTGAAGAGGAGGAGATCCTGGCCCTGAAGACTTTTCTCACCGGGGTGGAAAACCCATGCCCAGAAATGCTTAACTCTCCTGTCCAAGTTGACCTAGAAGAAGTGCAGCTGGGCCGAACCCCCTGGAGAATGGAAGGACGCCCAGCAAAAAAGATGACATGATTCGCCACATGCTGTTATCCTTGCAGACAGGGAAACCGCCCAGTGCAACAGAAAGGATCGCCCTGCAACGTGACACTCGGCAGATCCTCAAGGAGAGATAGAGGCTGACTCTGAGGGAGGGAGTCTTGCATCAGTGTGTGAGGGACCCCAACACCGCAAACTCCATCTTTCAGCTGGTCCTCCCTACAGCCTTGAAAGAGAAGGTGTGGCAGAATTTCCACGAACGGGCTGGCCACACGGGTGTGGGAAAGACTTTAGCTCTCATCCGCTGCCCACGAGTGTTGAGTATTAGACCAGCCTACTTTTCTTGTTTTATTGAGCTGAATGATTTTCCTAGTTTGCAGTGGTTGAAGTTTACAGTGGTTATAACGTTTGCTGTGTTTACCAAGTTTGCAGTGTAGTTGCAGTCCGACAAACATATCTCTAAAGCCTTCAAAACATCAGTCGCATTTGCTTCATCTTTCGTGTGGTCAGCTTGGCCCCCACAACGCTGCTTGCAGCTTTAATTGGGGGCCAAGCAGCGAAGCTGCGTAGGCCACCACTAAGTTTCTACCTTTTCTTATTTATTGGGGGCCAAGCAGCGCAGCTGCGCAGGCACCCATTAAGTTTGTACCGTTTCTCTTTATTCCTCTGCCATTGTAGTCTATGGCAGCCCATAGAAGCTTATGGTAGAAAGTTATGAAAAATGGCACACTCATTCGGGACAGTGCCCTGACCCTCCTCACCAAGTCTCATGTCCACACCTCACCCTCTCTAGCGCCACCAACGTGTCAAAGTTGGAGGTGCATTTATGCATGCAGCTTTTCTTCAGCAAGTCCAATTTTCAAACTTCAGGTGTCCTTCAATTCCTTGGCTCAAGCCGGATTCAACGCACTCTATGACGTCATTGTGGCCATCTTGGCTTCTCCGCCATTTTGAATGATGTGCAAAACCCTTAAAATGTATCTCCTCCTAGGAACTTTCACCAATTTGCATGAACATCGGTGGATGTCATCTATACACCAATGTCTACAAAGGATGTACAGGGATTTTTGATTATCCATTGTGTTCGCATGTGACAGCCAATCAAAATTGGCAGAAAAGCTGCAAAACAGGAACTGGGGTCATATCTCAGTAATGTTTTAATCTATCAAAACCACATTTGGCACACTCATTCGGGACATACCCATGACATCTGTCACCAAGCCTCATATTGACATCTCGTGCACTCTAGCGCCACCAGCGTGTCAAAGTTGGAGTTGCGTTTATGCCAGTAACTTTTGAACTGTATGTCCAATCTTCAAAATTATGGTAACAATGGATTCCCTGGCTCATGCTGAGTTCAAAACACCCCATGGTGTCATTATTACTTCATTTGTTTGATTGCAGAATGAAAGGAACACTTTTTGTCTTCTGCACAATTTCCCCAGTTTCAGAGTGCTGAAAGGCGCATTTTGGAAAAAGTCACACATTTTCTAAACTGCCATCCCTCTTCCAATTCTCACAGCTCATACACATTTTATATATCAAAACGTTCACACGACTCTTGGGATTCATAAAATCAAAAAGGCTAAGCTCTTCGATGTATATTTTTCACTCTGTGACAGTTCGAATAATGACCCCCCCCCCTCCATTGAAATCAATGGAGCCACACTCTAGAAAATCTCTCTTCGCTCTAGAATCTCTAACTGTTTCTAACTCTTCACCTCTCCTACACTTCTGAAGACCGAAGGACATTTTATACATGGAAATGTTCGCGTGATTGTCTGGATTCTGAAGAAGTAAATAGTTGAGCTATGCTATGTATACTTTTCGCTGTGTGCCAATTTAAACAAAGACACCCCCCCCTCTCACTCTACCGAGAGGAAGCAACCCTACCAGGTGACATTAATTAAGGGCTCAGGACTCACTCTACCAAGAGGAAGCAGAAGCTGACATTATCCACTCAAATCTGCGACGCACTTTGTAAGATCCGTTGTGGCATAGCGGGTAGCGCGTCAGTCTCGCAAGCAGCGAGTTCAGGGTTCGATTCCCGTTCATCCAAAGTGCATTCTTATAATTATTGTAATATGCTGCTGTGGAAGTCAATGGCAGACAACAGAATCATTGTAGGTCGCTCCTGCCAGTTAAAAGTTGTGAAATTTGGCTCACAGACCAGGGACTCGTGTGCCTATTGTTTAGAGTAAGTAATATGTGTGTATTACAAATGTTTGCCATGTGGGGGAGGCATCTTACAGTACGGTACATCATATTCATGGGTTTTGTTGTAGAGACGATTATCCAGACAAGCACATACAGTAGAGACAATCACATAGACAAGCTCATACAGTAAAGATAATCACATAGACAATTGCATACAGTAGAGAAAATCAGACGGAAGCACATACAGTAGACAATCACAGACATACAGTACAGCAGAGAACATAACATACAATAGACACAATTACATAGACACAAGCACATACAGTACAGACAATCACATATAGTACAGTAATGCGCTCCTCTTGTGTAAAATGCAGCAGACGGAACTTGGTTGCGTATTGTTTGCCATGTTCATGGCCGTGTACAAATAGTCAAAGTGGGTAAAGGAAATGCAGTGAGTGGGTGTAGACTTCTGTGGAGTAGGGGAAGGTTTTGAAGATTCAATGGAGTCTAGTTTGTCTGAATGGGAAGGTGCAAGTGAAGAAGTGAAGAACACTGGCCAGACTCCTGTTTACCTTCATTGCTATCAGAAGGTAGGCCGTCTTTCGCTGGTGCAGCAAGAAATTCCACTCTAGGCTCCCATTTTGTAGTGTTCACTGACAACAACATTCTCGCAAACTTACAGGAGGTGAACCTGAGAAGCTTGGAGCAACAGTGGGCAGCCAGACTCTACAACTACCACTTCAACATCAAGTTCCAGCCTGACAAAACCAATGTTAATGCTGATGCCCTATCTCGTGTACCTGTGGATGGAGGAGAGGATGGTGAAGAGGAGGAGATCCTGGCCCTGAAGACTTTTCTCACCGGGGTGGAAAACCCATGCCCAGAAATGCTTAACTCTCCTGTCCAAGTTGACCTAGAAGAAGTGCAGCTGGGCCGAACCCCCTGGAGAATGGAAGGACGCCCAGCAAAAAAGATGACATGATTCGCCACATGCTGTTATCCTTGCAGACAGGGAAACCGCCCAGTGCAACAGAAAGGATCGCCCTGCAACGTGACACTCGGCAGATCCTCAAGGAGTGATAGAGGCTGACTCTGAGGGAGGGAGTCTTGCATCAGTGTGTGAGGGACCCCAACACCGCAAACTCCATCTTTCAGCTGGTCCTCCCTACAGCCTTGAAAGAGAAGGTGTGGCAGAATTTCCACGAACGGGCTGGCCACACGGGTGTGGGAAAGACTTTAGCTCTCATCCGCTGCCCACGAGTGTTGAGTATTAGACCAGCCTACTTTTCTTGTTTTATTGAGCTGAATGATTTTCCTAGTTTGCAGTGGTTGAAGTTTACAGTGGTTATAACGTTTGCTGTGTTTACCAAGTTTGCAGTGTAGTTGCAGTCCGACAAACATATCTCTAAAGCCTTCAAAACATCAGTCGCATTTGCTTCATCTTTCGTGTGGTCAGCTTGGCCCCCACAACGCTGCTTGCAGCTTTAATTGGGGGCCAAGCAGCGAAGCTGCGTAGGCCACCACTAAGTTTCTACCTTTTCTTATTTATTGGGGGCCAAGCAGCGCAGCTGCGCAGGCACCCATTAAGTTTGTACCGTTTCTCTTTATTCCTCTGCCATTGTAGTCTATGGCAGCCCATAGAAGCTTATGGTAGAAAGTTATGAAAAATGGCACACTCATTCGGGACAGTGCCCTGACCCTCCTCACCAAGTCTCATGTCCACACCTCACCCTCTCTAGCGCCACCAACGTGTCAAAGTTGGAGGTGCATTTATGCATGCAGCTTTTCTTCAGCAAGTCCAATTTTCAAACTTCAGGTGTCCTTCAATTCCTTGGCTCAAGCCGGATTCAACGCACTCTATGACGTCATTGTGGCCATCTTGGCTTCTCCGCCATTTTGAATGATGTGCAAAACCCTTAAAATGTATCTCCTCCTAGGAACTTTCACCAATTTGCATGAACATCGGTGGATGTCATCTATACACCAATGTCTACAAAGGATGTACAGGGATTTTTGATTATCCATTGTGTTCGCATGTGACAGCCAATCAAAATTGGCAGAAAAGCTGCAAAACAGGAACTGGGGTCATATCTCAGTAATGTTTTAATCTATCAAAACCACATTTGGCACACTCATTCGGGACATACCCATGACATCTGTCACCAAGCCTCATATTGACATCTCGTGCACTCTAGCGCCACCAGCGTGTCAAAGTTGGAGTTGCGTTTATGCCAGTAACTTTTGAACTGTATGTCCAATCTTCAAAATTATGGTAACAATGGATTCCCTGGCTCATGCTGAGTTCAAAACACCCCATGGTGTCATTATTACTTCATTTGTTTGATTGCAGAATGAAAGGAACACTTTTTGTCTTCTGCACAATTTCCCCAGTTTCAGAGTGCTGAAAGGCGCATTTTGGAAAAAGTCACACATTTTCTAAACTGCCATCCCTCTTCCAATTCTCACAGCTCATACACATTTTATATATCAAAACGTTCACACGACTCTTGGGATTCATAAAATCAAAAAGGCTAAGCTCTTCGATGTATATTTTTCACTCTGTGACAGTTCGAATAATGACCCCCCCCCCTCCATTGAAATCAATGGAGCCACACTCTAGAAAATCTCTCTTCGCTCTAGAATCTCTAACTGTTTCTAACTCTTCACCTCTCCTACACTTCTGAAGACCGAAGGACATTTTATACATGGAAATGTTCGCGTGATTGTCTGGATTCTGAAGAAGTAAATAGTTGAGCTATGCTATGTATACTTTTCGCTGTGTGCCAATTTAAACAAAGACACCCCCCCCTCTCACTCTACCGAGAGGAAGCAACCCTACCAGGTGACATTAATTAAGGGCTCAGGACTCACTCTACCAAGAGGAAGCAGAAGCTGACATTATCCACTCAAATCTGCGACGCACTTTGTAAGATCCGTTGTGGCATAGCGGGTAGCGCGTCAGTCTCGCAAGCAGCGAGTTCAGGGTTCGATTCCCGTTCATCCAAAGTGCATTCTTATAATTATTGTAATATGCTGCTGTGGAAGTCAATGGCAGACAACAGAATCATTGTAGGTCGCTCCTGCCAGTTAAAAGTTGTGAAATTTGGCTCACAGACCAGGGACTCGTGTGCCTATTGTTTAGAGTAAGTAATATGTGTGTATTACAAATGTTTGCCATGTGGGGGAGGCATCTTACAGTACGGTACATCATATTCATGGGTTTTGTTGTAGAGACGATTATCCAGACAAGCACATACAGTAGAGACAATCACATAGACAAGCTCATACAGTAAAGATAATCACATAGACAATTGCATACAGTAGAGAAAATCAGACGGAAGCACATACAGTAGACAATCACAGACATACAGTACAGCAGAGAACATAACATACAATAGACACAATTACATAGACACAAGCACATACAGTACAGACAATCACATATAGTACAGTAATGCGCTCCTCTTGTGTAAAATGCAGCAGACGGAACTTGGTTGCGTATTGTTTGCCATGTTCATGGCCGTGTACAAATAGTCAAAGTGGGTAAAGGAAATGCAGTGAGTGGGTGTAGACTTCTGTGGAGTAGGGGAAGGTTTTGAAGATTCAATGGAGTCTAGTTTGTCTGAATGGGAAGGTGCAAGTGAAGAAGTGAAGAACACTGGCCAGACTCCTGTTTACCTTCATTGCTATCAGAAGGTAGGCCGTCTTTCGCTGGTGCAGCAAGAAATTCCACTCTAGGCTCCCATTTTGTAGTGTTCACTGACAACAACATTCTCGCAAACTTACAGGAGGTGAACCTGAGAAGCTTGGAGCAACAGTGGGCAGCCAGACTCTACAACTACCACTTCAACATCAAGTTCCAGCCTGACAAAACCAATGTTAATGCTGATGCCCTATCTCGTGTACCTGTGGATGGAGGAGAGGATGGTGAAGAGGAGGAGATCCTGGCCCTGAAGACTTTTCTCACCGGGGTGGAAAACCCATGCCCAGAAATGCTTAACTCTCCTGTCCAAGTTGACCTAGAAGAAGTGCAGCTGGGCCGAACCCCCTGGAGAATGGAAGGACGCCCAGCAAAAAAGATGACATGATTCGCCACATGCTGTTATCCTTGCAGACAGGGAAACCGCCCAGTGCAACAGAAAGGATCGCCCTGCAACGTGACACTCGGCAGATCCTCAAGGAGAGATAGAGGCTGACTCTGAGGGAGGGAGTCTTGCATCAGTGTGTGAGGGACCCCAACACCGCAAACTCCATCTTTCAGCTGGTCCTCCCTACAGCCTTGAAAGAGAAGGTGTGGCAGAATTTCCACGAACGGGCTGGCCACACGGGTGTGGGAAAGACTTTAGCTCTCATCCGCTGCCCACGAGTGTTGAGTATTAGACCA
Source organism: Borostomias antarcticus (assembly GCF_949987555.1). Classification (NCBI taxonomy): domain Eukaryota; kingdom Metazoa; phylum Chordata; class Actinopteri; order Stomiiformes; family Stomiidae; genus Borostomias; species Borostomias antarcticus. The sequence goes on along the minus strand of NC_140260.1, from coordinate 3,009,868 downwards.
GCCTACTTTTCTTGTTTTATTGAGCTGAATGATTTTCATAGTTTGCAGTGGTTGAAGTTTACAGTGGTTATAACGTTTGCTGTGTTTACCAAGTCTGCAGTGTAGTTGCAGTCTGACAAACATATCTCTAAAGCCTTCAAAACATCAGTCGTATTTGCTTCATCTTTTGCGTGGTCAGCTTGGCCCCCACAACGCTGCTTGCAGCTTTAATTGGGGGCCAAGCAGCGCAGCTGCGTAGGCCACCATTAAGTTTCTACCTTTTCATATTATTGGGGGCCAAGCAGCGAAGCGCTAAGCGCTGGCACCCATTGTTCTTGTACCTTTTCTTATTATTATTATTATTATTATTATTATTATTTATTCTTCTGCCATTGGAGTCTATGGCAGCCCATAGAACCGTATGGTAAAAAGTTGGGAAAATTGGCACACTCATTCATGACAGTCCCCAAAGTCTTCTCACCAAGACCCATGTCCACAGCTTGAACGCTCTAGCGCCACCAACCTGTCAAAGTTGGAGGTGCATTTGTGCATGCAACTTTTGACCTGTAAGCCTGATTTTCAAAAACGAGGCAGCGTTGGATTCCTTCACTCAAGCCAAGTTCAACGCACCCTATGACATCATTTTCCACCATATTGGATTTCCCGCCATATTGGATTTAGTGTAAAACACTCAAAATGTATCTCCTCCTAGGTTTTTTCACCAATCTGCACCACACGCAGTATGCACAATCTATAGACCGATGTCCACAAAAGTCTTACAGGGATTTTTGATTGTCCATTGCGTTCTCTCGTGACAGCCAATCAAAATTGGCCGAAAAGCTGCAAAACAGGAACTGGGGTCATATCTCAGTAATGTTTTAATCTATCAAAACCACATTTGGCACACTCATCCGGGACACACCCATGACATCTGTCACCAAGCCTTACGTTGACATCTCGTGCACTCTAGCGCCACCAGCGTGTCAAAGTTGGAGTTGCGTTTATGCCAGTAACTTTTGAACTGTATGTCCAATCTTCAAAATGATGGTAGCAATGGATTCCCTGGCTCATGCCGAGTTCAAAACACCCCATGGTTTCATTATTACTTAATTTGTTTGATTGCAGAATGAAAGAAACACTTTTTGTCCTCTGCACAATTTCACCAGTTTCAGAGGTTTTTGGAAAAAGTCACACATTTTCTAAACTGCCATCCCTCTTCTAATTCTCACAGCTCATACACATTTTATATATCAAAACGTTCACACGACTCTTGGGATTCATAAAATCAAAAAAGCTAAGCTCTTCGATGTATATTTTTCACTCTGGACAGTTCGAATAATGACTCCCCCCCCTCCATTGAAATCAATGGAGCCACGCTCTAGAAAATCTCTCTTCGCTCTAGAATCTCTAACTGTTTCTAACTCTTCACCTCTCCTACACTGCTGAAGACCGAAGGACATTTTATACATGGAAATGTTCGCGTGATTGTCTGGATTCTGAAGAAGTAAATAGTTGAGCTATGCTATGTATACTTTTCGCTGTGTGCCAATTTAAACAACGACACCCCCCCCTCTCACTCTACCGAGAGGAAGCAACCCTGCCAGGTGATATTAATTAAGTGCTCAGGACTCAGACTCACGGGGTTAGGGAAGGCTCACATGCCTTGTGGACTAGGGTGGTTCACTTTCGCAACATCCTGCGTAGCACAGTGGTTAGCGTGTCGGCCTTGCAAGCAGCAGGTACAGAGATCGAATCCTGTTCAACCATGTCTGGCTTTTGACATGTTTTGCTTGTTGTCTTTGATGCGCTGGTCGTGCGTCCCGCTTGGCCCCCACATCGCTGCTTGCAGCTATATTTATTATTATTATTATTCTTCTGCCATTGGAGTCTATGGCAGCCCATAGAAGCATATGGTAGAAAGTTATGAAAATTGGCACACTCATTCAGGACAGTCCCCTGAGTCTCCTCACCAAGACTCATGTCCACAGCTCGAACCCTCTAGCGCCACCAACGTGTCAAAGTTGGCAATGCTTTTATGCATGCAACTTTTGACCTGTAAGTCTGATTTTGAAAAACGAGGTAGATTTGGAATCCTTGGTTCAAGCCGAGTTCAACGCACCTCATGAAGTCATTGTCTGCCGTATTGGATTTCCCGCCATTTTGTACTTTGTGTAAAACACTTAAAATGTATCTCCTCCTAGGTTTTTTCACCAATCTGCACAAAACGCAGTATGCACAATCTATAGACCGATGTCCACAAAAAATTTACAGGGATTTCTGATTGTCCATTGCGTTCGCTCGTGACAGCCAATCAAAATTGGCAGAAAAGCTGCAAAACAGGAACTGGGGTCATATCTCAGTAATCTTTTAATCTATCAAAACCATATTTGGCACACTCATTCGGGACATATTCATGACATCTGTCACCAAGCCTCATGTTGACATCTCGTGCACTCTAGCGCCACCAGCGTGTCAAAGTTGGAGTTGCGTTTATGCCAGTTACTTTTGAACTGTATGTCCAATCTTCAAAATTATGGTAGCTATGGATTCCCTGGCTCATGCTGAGTTCAAAACACCCCATGGTTTTATTATTACTTCATTTGTTTGATTGCAGAATGAAAGGAACACTTTTTGTCTTCTGCACAATTTCACCAGTTTCAGAGTGCTGAAAGGCGCATTTTGGAAAAAGTCACACATTTTCTAAACTGCCATCCCTCTTCCAATTCTCACAGCTCATACACATTTTACATATCAAAACGTTCACACGACTCTTGGGATTAATAAAATCAAAAAAGCTAAGCTCTTCGATGTATATTTTTCACTCTGTGACAGTTCGAATAATGACTCCCCCCCCTCCATTGAAATCAATGGAGCCACGCTCTAGAAAATCTCTCTTCGCTCTAGAATCTCTAACTGTTTCTAACTCTTCACCTCTCCTACACGTCTGAAGACCGAAGGACATTTTATACATGGAAATGTTCGCGTGATTGTCTGGATTCTGAAGAAGTAAATAGTTGAGCTATGCTATGTATACTTTTCGCTGTGTGCCAATTTAAACAACGACACCCCCCCTCTCACTCTACCGAGAGGAAGCAACCCTACCAGGTGATATTAATTAAGTGCTCAGGACTCAGACACACGGGGTTAGGGAAGGCTCACATGCCTTGTGGACTAGGGTGGTTCACCTTCGCAACAGCCTGCGTAGCACAGTGGTTAGCGTGTCGGCCTTGCAAGCAGCAGGTACAGAGATCGAATCCCGTTCAACCATGTCTGACTTCCGAAAATCTCGGGCCCATCCTTGACCCTTGTCAAACATGTCACCACGTCAGTCTAGCTGATTCCTTGTCTGCTTGCAGTTAAACAGCTTGGCCCCCACATTCCTGCTTGCAGGTATATTTATTATTATTATTATTCCTCTGCCATTGTAGTCTATGGCAGCCCATAGAAGCTTATGGTAGAAAGTTATGAAAAATGGCACACTCATTCGGGACAGTGCCTTGACCCTCCTCACCAAGTCTCATGTCCACACCTCACCCTCTCTAGCGCCACCAACGTGTCAAAGTTGGAGGTGCATTTATGCATGCAGCTTTTCTTCAGCAAGTCCAATTTTCAAACTTCAGGTGTCCTTCAATTCCTTGGCTCAAGCCGGATTCAACGCACTCTATGACGTCATTGTGGCCATCTTGGCTTCTCCGCCATTTTGAATGATGTGCCAAACCCTTAAAATGTATCTCCTCCTAGGAACTTTCACCAATTTGCATGAAAATCGGTGGATGTCATCTATACATCAATGTCTACAAAGGATGTACAGGGATTTTTGATTATCCATTGCGTTCGCTCGTGACAGCCAATCAAAATTGGCAGAAAAGCTGCAAAACAGGAACTGGGGTCATATCTCAGTAATGTTTTAATCTATCAAAACCACATTTGGCACACTCATTCGGGACATACCCATGACATCTGTCACCAAGCCTCATGTTGACATCTCGTGCACTCTAGCGCCACCAGCGTGTCAAAGTTGGAGTTGCGTTTATGCCAGTAACTTTTGAACTGTATGTCTAATCTTCAAAATTATGGTAGCAATGGATTCCCTGGCTCATGCTGAGTTCAAAACACCCCATGGTTTCATTATTACTTCATTTGTTTGATTACAGAATGAAAGGAACACTTTTTGTCTTCTGCACAATTTCACCAGTTTCAGAGTGGTGAAAGGCGCATTTTGGAAAAAGTCACACATTTTCTAAACTGCCATCCCTCTTCCAATTCTCACAGCTCATACACATTTTATATATCAAAACGTTCACACGACTCTTGGGATTCATAAAATCAAAAAAGCTAAGCTCTTCGATGTATATTTTTCACTCTGTGACAGTTCGAATAATGACCCCCCCCCCTCCATTGAAATCAATGGAGCCACACTCTAGAAAATCTCTCTTCGCTCTAGAATCTCTAACTGTTTCTAACTCTTCACCTCTCCTACACTTCTGAAGACCGAAGGACATTTTATACATGGAAATGTTCGCGTGATTGTCTGGATTCTGAAGAAGTAAATAGTTGAGCTATGCTATGTATACTTTTCGCTGTGTGCCAACTTAAACAACGACACCCCCCCCTCTCACTCTACCGAGAGGAAGCAACCCTACCAGGTGACATTAATTAAGGGCTCAGGACTCACTCTACCAAGGGGAAGCAGAAGCTGACATTATCCACTCAAATCTGCGACGCACTTTGTAAGATCCGTCGTGGCATAGCGGGTAGCGCGTCAGTCTCGCAAGCAGCGAGTTCAGGGTTCGATTCCCGTTCATCCAAAGTGCATTCTTATAATTATTGTGATTATGCTGCTGTGGAAGTCAATGGCAGACAACAGAATCATTGTCGGTCGCTCCTGCCAGTTAAAAGTTGTGAAATTTGGCTCACAGACCAGGGACTCGTGTGCACCGTGTGTGTTGCATCAGTGTGTGAGGGACCCCAACACCGCAAACTCCATCTTTCAGCTGGTCCTCCCTACAGCCTTGAAAGAGAAGGTGTGGAAGAATTTCCACGAACGGGCTGGCCACACGGGTGTGGGAAAGACTTTAGCTCTCATCCGCTGCCCACAAGTGTTGAGTATTAGACCAGCCTACTTTTCTTGTTTTATTGAGCTGAATGATTTTCAAGGTTTGCAGTGGTTGAAGTTTGCAGTGGTTATAACGTTTGCTGTGTTTACCAAGTCTGCAGTGTAGTTGCAGTCCGACAAACATATCTCTAAAGCCTTCAAAACATCAGTCGTATTTGCTTCATCTTTTGCGTGGTCAGCTTGGCCCCCACAACGCTGCTTGCAGCTTTAATTGGGGGCCAAGCAGCGCAGCTGCGCAGGCACCCATTAAGTTTCTACCTTTTCTCTTTCTTCTTTCTTTCTTTCTTTATTATTCCTCTGCCATTGTAGTCTATGGCAGCCCATAGAAGCTTATGGTAGAAAGTTATGAAAAATGGCACACTCATTCGGGACAGTGCCCTGACCCTCCTCACCAAGTCTCATGTCCACACCTCACCCTCTCTAGCGCCACCAACGTGTCAAAGTTGGAGGTGCATTTATGCATGCAGCTTTTCTTCAGCAAGTCCAATTTTCAAACTTCAGGTGTCGTTCAATTCCTTGGCTCAAGCCGGATTCAACGCACTCTAAGACGTCATTGTGGCCATCTTGGCTCCTCCGCCATTTTGAATGATGTGCAAAACCCTTAAAATGTATCTCCTCCTAGGAACTTTCACCAATCTGCACGGACATCGGTGGATGTCATCTATACACCAATGTCTACAAAGGATGTACAGGGATTTTTGATTATCCATTGCGTTCGCTCGTGACAGCCAATCAAAATTGGCAGAAAAGCTGCAAAACAGGAACAGGGATCATATCTCAGTAATGTTTTAATCCATCAAAACCACATTTGGCACACTCATCCGGGACATATCCATGACATCTGTCACCAAGCCTCATGTTGACATCTAGTGCACTCTAGCGCCACCAGCGTGTCAAAGTTGGAGTTGCGTTTATGCCAGTAACTTTTGAACTGTATGTCTAATCTTCAAAATTATGGTAGCAATGGATTCCCTGGCTCATGCTGAGTTCAAAACACCCCATGGTTTCATTATTACTTCATTTGTTTGATTGCAGAATGAAAGGAACACTTTTTGTCGTCTGCACAATTTCACCAGTTTCAGAGTGGTGAAAGGCGCATTTTGGAAAAAGTCACACATTTTCTAAACTGCCATCCCTCTTCCAATTCTCACAGCTCATACACATTTTATATATCAAAACGTTCACACGACTCTTGGGATTCATAAAATCAAAAAAGCTAAGCTCTTCGATGTATATTTTTCACTCTGTGACAGTTCGAATAATGACCCCCCCCCCTCCATTGAAATCAATGGAGCCACACTCTAGAAAATCTCTCTTCGCTCTAGAATCTCTAACTGTTTCTAACTCTTCACCTCTCCTACACTTCTGAAGACCGAAGGACATTTTATACATGGAAATGTTCGCGTGATTGTCTGGATTCTGAAGAAGTAAATAGTTGAGCTATGCTATGTATACTTTTCGCTGTGTGCCAATTTAAACAAAGACACCCCCCCCTCTCACTCTACCGAGAGGAAGCAACCCTACCAGGTGACATTAATTAAGTGCTCAGGACTCACTCTACCAAGAGGAAGCAGAAGCTGACATTATCCACTCAAATCTGCGACGCACTTTGTAAGATCCGTCGTGGCATAGCGGGTAGCGCGTCAGTCTCGCAAGCAGTGAGTTCAGGGTTCGATTCCCGTTCATCCAAAGTGCATTCTTATAATTATTGTAATTATGCTGCTGTGGAAGTCAATGGCAGACAACAGAATCATTGTCGGTCGCTCCTGCCAGTTAAAAGTTGTGAAATGTGGCTCACAGACCAGGGACTCGTGTGCCTATTGTTTAGAGTAAGTAATATGTGTGTATTACAAATGTTTGCCATGTGGGGGAGGCATCTTACAGTACGGTACATCATATTCATGGGTTTTGTTGTAGAGACGATTATCCAGACAAGCACATACAGTAGAGACAATCACATAGACAAGCTCATACAGTAAAGATAATCACATAGACAATTGCATACAGTAGAGAAACTCAGACGGAAGCACATACAGTAGACAATCACAGACATACAGTACAGCAGAGAACATAACATACAATAGACACAATTACATAGACACAAGCACATACAGTACAGACAATCACATATAGTACAATAATGCGGTCCTCTTGTGTAAAATGCAGCAGACGGAACTTGGTTGCGTATTGTTTGCCATGTTCATGGCCGTGTACAAATAGTCAAAGTGGGTAAAGGAAATGCAGTGAGTGGGTGTAGACTTCTGTGGAGTAGGGGAAGGTTTTGAAGATTCAATGGAGTCTAGTTTGTCTGAATGGGAAGGTACAAGTGAAGAAGTGAAGAACACTGGCCAGACTCCTGTTTACCTTCATTGCTATCAGAAGGTAGGCCGTCTTTCGCTGGTGCAGCAAGAAATTCCACTCTAGGCTCCCATTTTGTAGTGTTCACTGACAACAACATTCTCGCAAACTTACAGGAGGTGAACCTGAGAAGCTTGGAGCAACAGTGGGCAGCCAGACTCTACAACTACCACTTCAACATCAAGTTCCAGCCTGACAAAACCAATGTTAATGCTGATGCCCTATCTCGTGTACCTGTGGATGGAGGAGAGGATGGTGAAGAGGAGGAGATCCTGGCCCTGAAGACTTTTCTCACCGGGGTGGAAAACCCATGCCCAGAAATGCTTAACTCTCCTGTCCAAGTTGACCTAGAAGAAGTGCAGCTGGGCCGAACCCCCTGGAGAATGGAAGGACGCCCAGCAAAAAAGATGACATGATTCGCCACATGCTGTTATCCTTGCAGACAGGGAAACCGCCCAGTGCAACAGAAAGGATCGCCCTGCAACGTGACACTCGGCAGATCCTCAAGGAGAGATAGAGGCTGACTCTGAGGGAGGGAGTCTTGCATCAGTGTGTGAGGGACCCCAACACCGCAAACTCCATCTTTCAGCTGGTCCTCCCTACAGCCTTGAAAGAGAAGGTGTGGCAGAATTTCCACGAACGGGCTGGCCACACGGGTGTGGGAAAGACTTTAGCTCTCATCCGCTGCCCACGAGTGTTGAGTATTAGACCAGCCTACTTTTCTTGTTTTATTGAGCTGAATGATTTTCATAGTTTGCAGTGGTTGAGGTTTGCAGTGGTTATAACGTTTGCTGTGTTTACCAAGTTTGCAGTGTAGATGCAGTCCGACAAACACTATCTCTAAAGCCTTCAAAACATCCGTCGTATTTGCTTCATCTTTCGCGTGGTCAGCTTGGCCCCCACAACGCTGCTTGCAGCTTTAATTGGGGGCCAAGCAGCGCAGCTGCGTAGGCCACCATTAAGTTTCTACCTTTTCATATTATTATTATTATTATTATTCTTCTGCCATTGGAGTCTATGGCAGCCCATAGAAGCATATGGTAGAAAGTTATGAAAATTGGCACACTCATTCAGGACAGTCCCCTGAGTCTCCTCACCAAGACTCATGTCCACAGCTCGAACCCTCTAGCGCCACCAACGTGTCAAAGTTGGCAATGCTTTTATGCATGCAACTTTTGACCTGTAAGTCTGATTTTGAAAAACGAGGTAGATTTGGAATCCTTGGTTCAAGCCGAGTTCAACGCACCTCATGACGTCATTGTCTGCCGTATTGGATTTCCCGCCATTTTGTACTTTGTGTAAAACACTTAAAATGTATCTCCTCCTAGGTTTTTTCACCAATCTGCACAAAACGCAGTATGCACAATCTATAGACCGATGTCCACAAAAAATTTACAGGGATTTCTGATTGTCCATTGCGTTCGCTCGTGACAGCCAATCAAAATTGGCAGAAAAGCTGCAAAACAGGAACTGGGGTCATATCTCAGTAATGTTTTAATCTATCAGAACCACATTTAGCACACTCATCCGGTACACACCCATGACATCTGTCACCAAGCCTCATGTTGACATCTCGTGCACTCTAGCGCCACCAGTGTGTCAAAGTTGGAGTTGCGTTTATGCCAGTAACTTTTGAACTGTATGTCTAATCTTCAAAATTATGGTAGCAATGGATTCCCTGGCTCATGCCGAGTTCAAAACACCCCATGGTTTCATTATTACTTCATTTGTTTGATTGCAGAATGAAAGGAACACTTTTTGTCTTCTGCACAATTTCCCCAGTTTCAGAGTGCTGAAAGGCGCATTTTGGAAAAAGTCACACATTTTCTAAACTGCCATCCCTCTTCCAATTCTCACAGCTCATACACATTTTATATATCAAAACGTTCACACGACTCTTGGGATTCATAAAATCAAAAAGGCTAAGCTCTTCGATGTATATTTTTCACTCTGTGACAGTTCGAATAATGCCCCCCCCCCCTCCATTGAAATCAATGGAGCCACACTCTAGAAAATCTCTCTTCGCTCTAGAATCTCTAACTGTTTCTAACTCTTCACCTCTCCTACACTTCTGAAGACCGAAGGACATTTTATACATGGAAATGTTCGCGTGATTGTCTGGATTCTGAAGAAGTAAATAGTTGAGCTATGCTATGTATACTTTTCGCTGTGTGCCAATTTAAACAAAGACACCCCCCCCTCTCACTCTACCGAGAGGAAGCAACCCTACCAGGTGACATTAATTAAGTGCTCAGGACTCACTCTACCAAGAGGAAGCAGAAGCTGACATTATCCACTCAAATCTGCGACGCACTTTGTAAGATCCGTTGTGGCATAGCGGGTAGCACGTCAGTCTCGCAAGCAGCGAGTTCAGGGTTCGATTCCCGTTCATCCAAAGTGCATTCTTATAATTATTGTAATTATGCTGCTGTGGAAGTCAATGGCAGACAACAGAATCATTGTAGGTCGCTGCTGCCAGTTAAAAGTTGTGAAATTTGGCTCACAGACCAGGGACTCGTGTGCCTATTGTTTAGAGTAAGTAATATGTGTGTATTACAAATGTTTGCCATGTGGGGGAGGCATCTTACAGTACGGTACATCATATTCATGGGTTTTGTTGTAGAGACGATTATCCAGACAAGCACATACAGTAGAGACAATCACATAGACAAGCTCATACAGTAAAGATAATCACATAGACAATTGCATACAGTAGAGAAAATCAGACGGAAGCACATACAGTAGACAATCACAGACATACAGTACAGCAGAGAACATAACATACAATAGACACAATTACATAGACACAAGCACATACAGTACAGACAATCACATATAGTACAGTAATGCGCTCCTCTTGTGTAAAATGCAGCAGACGGAACTTGGTTGCGTATTGTTTGCCATGTTCATGGCCGTGTACAAATAGTCAAAGTGGGTAAAGGAAATGCAGTGAGTGGGTGTAGACTTCTGTGGAGTAGGGGAAGGTTTTGAAGATTCAATGGAGTCTAGTTTGTCTGAATGGGAAGGTGCAAGTGAAGAAGTGAAGAACACTGGCCAGACTCCTGTTTACCTTCATTGCTATCAGAAGGTAGGCCGTCTTTCGCTGGTGCAGCAAGAAATTCCACTCTAGGCTCCCATTTTGTAGTGTTCACTGACAACAACATTCTCGCAAACTTACAGGAGGTGAACCTGAGAAGCTTGGAGCAACAGTGGGCAGCCAGACTCTACAACTACCACTTCAACATCAAGTTCCAGCCTGACAAAACCAATGTTAATGCTGATGCCCTATCTCGTGTACCTGTGGATGGAGGAGAGGATGGTGAAGAGGAGGAGATCCTGGCCCTGAAGACTTTTCTCACCGGGGTGGAAAACCCATGCCCAGAAATGCTTAACTCTCCTGTCCAAGTTGACCTAGAAGAAGTGCAGCTGGGCCGAACCCCCTGGAGAATGGAAGGACGCCCAGCAAAAAAGATGACATGATTCGCCACATGCTGTTATCCTTGCAGACAGGGAAACCGCCCAGTGCAACAGAAAGGATCGCCCTGCAACGTGACACTCGGCAGATCCTCAAGGAGAGGAAGAGGCTGACTCTGAGGGAGGGAGTCTTGCATCAGTGTGTGAGGGACCCCAACACCGCAAACTCCATCTTTCAGCTGGTCCTCCCTACAGCCTTGAAAGAGAAGGTGTGGCAGAATTTCCACGAACGGGCTGGCCACACGGGTGTGGGAAAGACTTTAGCTCTCATCCGCTGCCCACGAGTGTTGAGTATTAGACCAGCCTACTTTTCTTGTTTTATTGAGCTGAATGATTTTCATAGTTTGCAGTGGTTTAAGTTTGCAGTGGTTATAACGTTTGCTGTGTTTACCAAGTCTGCAGTGTAGTTGCAGTCCGACAAACATATCTCTAAAGCCTTCAAAACATCAGTCGTATTTGCTTCTTCTTTTGCGTGGTCAGCTTGGCCCCCACAACGCTGCTTGCAGCTTTAATTTATTATTATTATTCTTCTGCCATTGGAGTCTATGGCAGCCCATAGAACCGTATGGTAAAAAGTTGGGAAAATTGGCACACTCATTCATGACTGTCCCCAAAGTCTTCTCACCAAGACCCATGTCCACAGCTTGAACGCTCTAGCGCCACCAACGTGTCAAAGTTGGAGGTGCATTTGTGCATGCAACTTTTGACCTGTAAGCCTGATTTTCAAAAATGAGGCAGCGTTGGATTCCTTCGCTCAAGCCAAGTTCAACGCACCCTATGACATCATTTTCCACCATGTTGCATTTCCCGCCATATTGGATTTAGTGTAAAACACTCAAAATGTATCTCCTCCTAGGTTTTTTCACCAATCTGCAGCACACGCAGTATGCACAATCTATAGACCGATGTCCACAAAAGTCTTACAGGGATTTTTGATTGTCCATTGCGTTCCCTCGTGACAGCCAATCAAAATTGGCCGAAAAGCTGCAAAACAGGAACTGGGGTCATATCTCAGTAATGTTTTAATCTATCAAAACCACATTTGGCACACTCATCCGGGACACACCCATGACTTCTGTCCCCAAGCCTTACGTTGACATCTCATGCACTCTAGCGCCACCAGCGTGTCAAAGTTGGAGTTGCGTTTATGCCAGTAACTTTTGAACTGTATGTCCAATCTTCAAAATGATGGTAGCAATGGATTCCCTGGCTCATGCCGAGTTCAAAACACCCCATGGTTTCATTATTACTTCATTTGTTTGATTGCAGAATGAAAGAAACACTTTTTGTCCTCTGCACAATTTCACCAGTTTCAGAGGTTTTTGGAAAAAGTCACACATTTTCTAAACTGCCATCCCTCTTCTCATTCTCACAGCTCATACACATTTTATATATCAAAACGTTCACACGACTCTTGGGATTCATAAAATCAAAAAAGCTAAGCTCTTCGATGTATATTTTTCACTCTGGGACAGTTCGAATAATGACTCCCCCCCCTCCATTGAAATCAATGGAGCCACGCTCTAGAAAATCTCTCTTCGCTCTAGAATCTCTAACTGTTTCTAACTCTTCACCTCTCCTACACTTCTGAAGACCGAAGGACATTTTATACATGGAAATGTTCGCGTGATTGTCTGGATTCTGAAGAAGTAAATAGTTGAGCTATGCTATGTATACTTTTCGCTGTGTGCCAATTTAAACAACGACACCCCCCCCTCTCACTCTACCAAGAGGAAGCAACCCTGCCAGGTGATATTAATTAAGTGCTCAGGACTCAGACTCACGGGGTTAGGGAAGGCTCACATGCCTTGTGGACTAGGGTGGTTCACTTTCGCAACATCCTGCGTGGCACAGTGGTTAGCGTGTCGGCCTTGCAAGCAGCAGGTACAGAGATCGAATCCTGTTCAACCATGTCTGACTTTTGACATGTTTTGCTTGTTGTCTTTGATGCGCTGGTCGTGCGTCCCGCTTGGCCCCCACAACGCTGCTTGCAGCTTTAATTGGGGGCCAAGCAGCGCAGCTGCGCAGGCACCCATTAAGTTTGTACCGTTTCTCTTTCTTTCTTTATTATTATTCCTCTGCCATTGTAGTCTATGGCAGCCCATAGAAGCTTATGGTAGAAAGTTATGAAAAATGGCACACTCATTCGGGACAGTGCCCTGACCCTCCTCACCAAGTCTCATGTCCACACCTCACCCTCTCTAGCGCCACCAACGTGTCAAAGTTGGAGGTGCATTTATGCATGCAGCTTTTCTTCAGCAAGTCCAATTTTCAAACTTCAGGTGTCCTTCAATTCCTTGGCTCAAGCCGGATTCAACGCACTCTATGACGTCATTGTGGCCATCTTGGCTTCTCCGCCATTTTGAATGATGTGCAAAACCCTTAAAATGTATCTCCTCCTAGGAACTTTCACCAATTTGCATGAACATCGGTGGATGTCATCTATACACCAATGTCTACAAAGGATGTACAGGGATTTTTGATTATCCATTGTGTTCGCATGTGACAGCCAATCAAAATTGGCAGAAAAGCTGCAAAACAGGAACTGGGGTCATATCTCAGTAATGTTTTAATCTATCAAAACCACATTTGGCACACTCATTCGGGACATACCCATGACATCTGTCACCAAGCCTCATGTTGACATCTCGTGCACTCTAGCGCCACCAGCGTGTCAAAGTTGGAGTTGCGTTTATGCCAGTAACTTTTGAACTGTATGTCCAATCTTCAAAATTATGGTAACAATGGATTCCCTGGCTCATGTTGAGTTCAAAACACCCCATGGTGTCATTATTACTTCATTTGTTTGATTGCAGAATGAAAGGAACACTTTTTGTCTTCTGCACAATTTCCCCAGTTTCAGAGTGCTGAAAGGCGCATTTTGGAAAAAGTCACACATTTTCTAAACTGCCATCCCTCTTCCAATTCTCACAGCTCATACACATTTTATATATCAAAACGTTCACACGACTCTTGGGATTCATAAAATCAAAAAAGCTAAGCTCTTCGATGTATATTTTTGACTCTGTGACAGTTCGAATAATGACCCCCCCCCCCTCCATTGAAATCAATGGAGCCACACTCTAGAAAATCTCTCTTCGCTCTAGAATCTCTAACTGTTTCTAACTCTTCACCTCTCCTACACTTCTGAAGACCGAAGGACATTTTATACATGGAAATGTTCGCGTGATTGTCTGGATTCTGAAGAAGTAAATAGTTGAGCTATGCTATGTATACTTTTCGCTGTGTGCCAATTTAAACAAAGACCCCCCCCCCTCTCACTCTACCGAGAGGAAGCAACCCTACCAGGTGACATTCATTAAGTGCTCAGGACTCACTCTACCAAGAGGAAGCAGAAGCTGACATTATCCACTCAAATCTGCGACGCACTTTGTAAGATCCGTCGTGGCATAGCGGGTAGCGCGTCAGTCTCGCAAGCAGCGAGTTCAGGGTTCGATTCCCGTTCATCCAAAGTGCATTCTTATAATTATTGTAATTATGCTGCTGTGGAAGTCAATGGCAGACAACAGAATCATTGTCGGTCGCTCCTGCCAGTTAAAAGTTGTGAAATTTGGCTCACAGACCAGGGACTCGTGTGCCTATTGTTTAGAGTAAGTAATATGTGTGTATTACAAATGTTTGCCATGTGGGGGAGGCATCTTACAGTACGGTACATCATATTCATGGGTTTTGTTGTAGAGACGATTATCCAGACAAGCACATACAGTAGAGACAATCACATAGACAAGCTCATACAGTAAAGATAATCACATAGACAATTGCATACAGTAGAGAAAATCAGACGGAAGCACATACAGTAGACAATCACAGACATACAGTACAGCAGAGAACATAACATACAATAGACACAATTACATAGACACAAGCACATACAGTACAGACAATCACATATAGTACAATAATGCGCTCCTCTTGTGTAAAATGCAGCAGACGGAACTTGGTTGCGTATTGTTTGCCATGTTCATGGCCGTGTACAAATAGTCAAAGTGGGTAAAGGTAATGCAGTGAGTGGGTGTAGACTTCTGTGGAGTAGGGGAAGGTTTTGAAGATTCAATGGAGTCTAGTTTGTCTGAATGGGAAGGTGCAAGTGAAGAAGTGAAGAACACTGGCCAGACTCCTGTTTACCTTCATTGCTATCAGAAGGTAGGCCGTCTTTCGCTGGTGCAGCAAGAAATTCCACTCTAGGCTCCCATTTTGTAGTGTTCACTGACAACAACATTCTCGCAAACTTACAGGAGGTGAACCTGAGAAGCTTGGAGCAACAGTGGGCAGCCAGACTCTACAACTACCACTTCAACATCAAGTTCCAGCCTGACAAAACCAATGTTAATGCTGATGCCCTATCTCGTGTACCTGTGGATGGAGGAGAGGATGGTGAAGAGGAGGAGATCCTGGCCCTGAAGACTTTTCTCACCGGGGTGGAAAACCCATGCCCAGAAATGCTTAACTCTCCTGTCCAAGTTGACCTAGAAGAAGTGCAGCTGGGCCGAACCCCCTGGAGAATGGAAGGACGCCCAGCAAAAAAGATGACATGATTCGCCACATGCTGTTATCCTTGCAGACAGGGAAACCGCCCAGTGCAACAGAAAGGATCGCCCTGCAACGTGACACTCGGCAGATCCTCAAGGAGAGATAGAGGCTGACTCTGAGGGAGGGAGTCTTGCATCAGTGTGTGAGGGACCCCAACACCGCAAACTCCATCTTTCAGCTGGTCCTCCCTACAGCCTTGAAAGAGAAGGTGTGGCAGAATTTCCACGAACGGGCTGGCCACACGGGTGTGGGAAAGACTTTAGCTCTCATCCGCTGCCCACGAGTGTTGAGTATTAGACCAGCCTACTTTTCTTGTTTTATTGAGCTGAATGATTTTCATAGTTTGCAGTGGTTGACGTTTGCAGTGGTTATAACGTTTGGTGTGTTTACCAAGTCTGCAGTGTAGTTGCAGTCCGACAAACATATCTCTAAAGCCTTCAAAACATCAGTCGTATTTGCTTCCTCTTTTGCGTTGTCAGCTTGGCCCCCACAACGCTGCTTGCAGCTTTAATTTATTATTATTATTCTTCTGCCATTGGAGTCTATGGCAGCCCATAGAACCGTATGGTAAAAAGTTGGGAAAATTGGCACACTCATTCATGACTGTCCCCAAAGTCTTCTCACCAAGACCCATGTCCACAGCTTGAACGCTCTAGCGCCACCAACGTGTCAAAGTTGGAGGTGCATTTGTGCATGCAACTTTTGACCTGTAAGCCTGATTTTCAAAAATGAGGCAGCGTTGGATTCCTTCGCTCAAGCCAAGTTCAACGCACCCTATGACATCATTTTCCACCATGTTGCATTTCCCGCCATATTGGATTTAGTGTAAAACACTCAAAATGTATCTCCTCCTAGGTTTTTTCACCAATCTGCAGCACACGCAGTATGCACAATCTATAGACCGATGTCCACAAAAGTCTTACAGGGATTTTTGATTGTCCATTGCGTTCCCTCGTGACAGCCAATCAAAATTGGCCGAAAAGCTGCAAAACAGGAACTGGGGTCATATCTCAGTAATGTTTTAATCTATCAAAACCACATTTGGCACACTCATCCGGGACACACCCATGACTTCTGTCCCCAAGCCTTACGTTGACATCTCGTGCACTCTAGCGCCACCAGCATGTCAAAGTTGGAGTTGCGTTTATGCCAGTAACTTTTGAACTGTATGTCCAATCTTCAAAATGATGGTAGCAATGGATTCCCTGGCTCATGCCGAGTTCAAAACACCCCATGGTTTCATTATTACTTCATTTGTTTGATTGCAGAATGAAAGAAACACTTTTTGTCCTCTGCACAATTTCACCAGTTTCAGAGGTTTTTGGAAAAAGTCACACATTTTCTAAACTGCCATCCCTCTTCTCATTCTCACAGCTCATACACATTTTATATATCAAAACGTTCACACGACTCTTGGGATTCATAAAATCAAAAAAGCTAAGCTCTTCGATGTATATTTTTCACTCTGGGACAGTTCGAATAATGACTCCCCCCCCTCCATTGAAATCAATGGAGCCACGCTCTAGAAAATCTCTCTTCGCTCTAGAATCTCTAACTGTTTCTAACTCTTCACCTCTCCTACACTTCTGAAGACCGAAGGACATTTTATACATGGAAATGTTCGCGTGATTGTCTGGATTCTGAAGAAGTAAATAGTTGAGCTATGCTATGTATACTTTTCGCTGTGTGCCAATTTAAACAAAGACACCCCCCCTCTCACTCTACCGAGAGGAAGCAACCCTGCCAGGTGATATTAATTAAGTGCTCAGGACTCAGACTCACGGGGTTAGGGAAGGCTCACATGCCTTGTGGACTAGGGTGGTTCACTTTCGCAACATCCTGCGTAGCACAGTGGTTAGCGTGTCGGCCTTGCAAGCAGCAGGTACAGAGATCGAATCCTGTTCAACCATGTCTGGCTTTTGACATGTTTTGCTTGTTGTCTTTGATGCGCTGGTCGTGCGTCCCGCTTGGCCCCCACATCGCTGCTTGCAGCTATATTTCTCCTTCTTCTCCTTCTCCTTTACTCCAAACAAATGCCTTTTAGGCGGCCTGAACATCGATGAAAACGGATGAAACTTTGCAGATACGTCAGTCCCGGTGAAAAATTTGATAATTTATGGGTGACGGAAATGGGCGTGGCAAAACGGCTCAAGAGCGCCCCCTGGAAAGTTTAAAATGGCGAGCCCCACCTTTCAGTTTGATGTAGGCTAACGAAATTCGGTGGGCATATGTATTTCATCGAGCCACACTTAAATGTCTCTTGGAGCTATACCCAACATGCAACAGGAAGTCCGCCATTTTGCTCTTAATGTGCCATTTTGTCCTTGTTTTGACCATTTCCATGCCTCGTACTTCGACGAACTCCTCCTACAGATTTCATCCGATCAACTTCATATCGGGTCAGCTTCATCTTAAGACCTTTGTGATCAAAAGTTATCAAAAAAATTGAGTTTTCACCAAACACCCTTGCCGTGGTGCCCCGCCAAAGTTTGACATTTCGCCATAAAACACGAAGTCCTCATAACTCCTCCATACATTATCCAATTTGTCCAATATATCTCACGCTTCATGACGGTTCTGTCCTGAACACATCTATGTGTCAGTATTGCGTCATACTTATAGCGCCACCTATTGGTGAAACAGGAAGTCCTCATAACTCCTCCATACATTATCCGATTTGTCCGATATGTCTCACGCTTCATGACAGTTCTGTCATGAACACATCTATGTGTCAGTATTGCATCATACTTATAGCGCCACCTATTGGTGAAAAAGGAAGTCCTCATAACTCCTCCATACATTATCCGATTTGTCCGATATAGCTCACGCTTCATGACGGTTCTGTCCTGAACACATCTATGTGTCAGTATTGCGTCATACGTATAGCGCCACCTATTGGTGAAACAGGAAGTCCTCATAACTCCTCCATACATTATCCAATTTGTCCGATATATCTCACGCTTCATGACGATTCTGTCCTGAACACATCTATGTGTCAGTATTGCGTCATACGTATAGCGCCACCTATTGGTGAAACAGGAAGTCCTCATAACTCCTCCATACATTATCCGATTTGTCCGATATATCTCACGCTTCATGACGATTCTGTCCTGAACACATCTATGTGTCAGTATTGCGTCATACGTATAGCGCCACCTATTGGTGAAACAGGAAGTCCTCATAACTCCTCCATACATTATCCAATTTGTCCGATATATCTCACGCTTCATGACGATTCTGTCCTGAACACATCTATGTGTCAGTATTGCGTCATACTTATAGCGCCACCTATTGGTGAAACAGGAAGTCCTCATAACTCCTCCATACATTATCCAATTTGTCCCATATATCTCACGCTTCATGACGGTTCTGTCCTGAACACATCTATGTGTCAGTATTGCATCATACTTATAGCGCCACCTATTGGTGAAACAGGAAGTCCTCATAACTCCTCCATACATTATCCAATTTGTCCGATATATCTCACGATTCATGACGGTTCTGTCCTGAACACATCTATGTGTCAGTATTGCGTCATACTTATAGCGCCACCTATTGGTGAAACAGGAAGTCCTCATAACTCCTCCATACATTATCCAATTTGTCCGATATATCTCACGCTTCATGACGGTTCTGTCCTGAACACATCTATGTGTCAGTATTGCGTCATACTTATAGCACCACCTATTGGTGAAACAGGAAGTCCTCATAACTCCTCCATACATTATCCAATTTGTCCGATATATCTCACGCTTCATGACGGTTCTGTCCTGAACACATCTATGTGTCAGTATTGCGTCATACTTATAGCGCCACCTATTGGTGAAACAGGAAGTCCTCATAACTCCTCCATACATTATCCAATTCGTCCGATATATCTCACGCTTCATGAAGGTTCTGTCCTGAACACATCTATGTGTCAGTATTGCGTCATACTTATAGCGCCACCTATTGGTGAAACAGGAAGTCCTCATAACTCCTACATACATTATCCAATTCGTCCGATATATCTCACGCTTCATGACGGTTCTGTCCTGAACACATCTGTGTCAGTATTGCATCATACTTATAGCGCCACCTATTGGTGAAACAGGAAGTCCTCATAACTCCTACATACATTATCCAATTCGTCCGATATATCTCACGCTTCATGACGGTTCTGTCCTGAACACATCTATGTGTCAGTATTGCATCATACTTATAGCGCCACGTTTTGGTGAAACAGGAAGTCCTCATAACTCCTACATACATTATCCAATTCGTCCGATATATCTCACGCTTCATGACGGTTCTGTCCTGAACACATCTGTGTCAGTATTGCATCATACTTATAGCGCCACCTATTGGTGAAACAGGAAGTCCTCATAACTCCTACATACATTATCCAATTCGTCCGATATATCTCACGCTTCATGACGGTTCTGTCCTGAACACATCTATGTGTCAGTATTGCATCATACTTATAGCGCCACCTATTGGTGAAACAGGAAGTCCTCATAACTCCTCCATACATTATCCGATTCGTCCGATATATCTCACGCTTCATGACGGTTCTGTCCTGAACACATCTATGTGTCAGTATTGCATCATACTTATAGCGCCACCTATTGGTGAAACAGGAAGTCCTCATAACTCCTACATACATTATCCAATTCGTCCGATATATCTCACGCTTCATGACGGTTCTGTCCTGAACACATCTATGTGTCAGTATTGCGTCATACTTATAGCGCCACCTATTGGTGTAACAGGAAGTCCTCATAACTCCTCCATACATTATCCAATTTGTCCGATATATCTCACGCTTCATGACGGTTCGGTCCTGAACAGATCTATGTGTCCGTATTGTGTCATACTTATAGCGCCACCTATTGGTGAAACAGGAAGTCCTCATAACTCCTACATACATTATCCAATTTGTCTGATATATCTCACGCTTCATGACGGTTCAACATACATTATCCAATTTGTCTGATATATCTCACGCTTCATGACGGTTCAGTCCTGAACAGATCTATGTGTCAGTATTGCGTCATACTTATAGCGCCACCTATTGGTGAAACAGGAAGTCCTCATAACTCCTGCATACATCATCCGATTTGCACCAAATTGCTGACGCTTCGTGAAGGTCACCTTCTGAACACATCTATCCATCGGTATTGAGTCACACTTACAGCGCCACCTACTGGTGAAACAGGAAGTACTCATAACTCCTACATATGTTATCCGATTTACTCCAAATTGCTCATGCTTGATGATGGTCGCATCTTGAACACTTCTGTAAGTCAGTATTGCGTCATACCTACAGCGCCACCTACTGGTGAAACAGGAAGTCCTCATAACTCCTACATACGTTATCAAATTTACTCAACATTTCTCACGCTTCATCAAGGTACCGTCCTGAACACATCTATGCGTCGGTATTGAGTCACGCTTAGAGCGCCACCTACTGGTGACAGGAAGTTTCTGTCAGTACTGGACACCGAAATAGCACACCCTTTAACGGCGCCACACCCCGACCCGCGTGGGGTGCGAGGGCCCGCTCACTGCTGCTCGCAGCACTAGTTATTATTATTATGCTTCAACACACACACACGGGCGCACACACACACAGACAGCTGGCAATAAGAACTTACCCCTGCAAGTTCTTCCTCTCGTTCGTCTTCTGTCGTTGTAAAGTCGGAACAGCATCACATTTGAGGAAGACCCTTTTGGGAGATTTCGACAATAGCCTAGGCTTATAACATTTGTCCTCAAAATGCAAAGCGCACACACGGTGATCTAAGACCCGAAGAATATCCACGGTTGTGTTTACGTCCAAGTAAAGAAATTCTAGCCACAACTTCAATCTTGCGGGATCGTTGTAGAGAAATCTATGACAAGTTACAGATGAACGGATTTTGACACAATTGGCAACGGCACAATAGCGTGTCATTGTTGAGATCCCAAACAAATGCTTCGCACGAGCCTGTCTTGTTGTTGCGGCTAGCTTTTCAAGGAAGGAAGATGAGCCTACCGCGAGATCAAGGCATTGCGCAAGATCGGAATCAGTTAAAGCGGAAGTTTACACACGTATGTGCTGCGACTAAATAGTTTGATGCTAAATATTTTTTAAAAAGCCTTTCCAGATGAACTAGAATCTTACTTTATGGCGAATTATATGTCAGAACGCCAACTTACACCTAGGTGAGTTTCTTGTCTTTGAAATCAAGAGTTTAACATGTTTTTGAATGATTTTTCAAGATGCCCATACATTGTATGACCAAAATGGTGGTAGAGCAATTATCAGACTTTCTCAAAAGTGCTAGTTTTGTCAACGTTTTGATCTGGACCATTGTATATGATCATAAGTAACCTTAAAACAGGGCTAAACATGCATTTTCCCTTTACTACTCCTTTAAAGGAGTAGTAAAGGGAAAATCATGTTTAGCCCTCTTTTAAAGATACACCGAAATGGAAGTTGGAAAACATCTTGATTCTGTACTTTGACATATTTCCGCCTGAAACGGGCTGCAAGGGTGGGACATACTGTACAATTAGTACAATTAGATGAATTTCATTGGAAGGTTATCGAGTGGGTGGGATATTCAACACTTGAGGCTGCAGAATAGTTAACGTTTTGATTGACAGGGTGGATGTCGTGAGATTATTGGCCTAAAATCTAAGGTACCTGGTGTCGTAATTGCATGTGACCTACCGTTTTCCAGGAAGTAAGAAATTATATACTTTGATGTAAGATTACAACAAAAGTAGAATTCAGTCGAGATTACTTTAGTCAAAATTGACCCATTTATTAGCATGCAACAATATATACGGCATCTGAATTTTGGCGGTGTGCTCTGTTCGGGGCGCCCCCTGCCATCCACGGCATGTGGAAAGTGTGTTAGTAGGGGGAGGCACTCTAGATGTTCCCCCTCTCTGGGCCACTTGGCCCAGAGTGCCGGAAAAGGGAAGAGCATTGATTTAGCCCCCTGCCACTATGACGATCAGAGTGGGCCGCTATCGGGAAGTCGCTCGGAGGTAACTCAGCCCACTAAGACCGTCAAAGAGAGCCACAGGGGGACTGCTGTACATTATAGTCCCTGGCCTTCACGGGCCGACGCTTCGTGGAGTTCCGAAGGAGATACAGCCTAGAGTCTCTGCCTCCATGGTGACCGGAGGGACCGCTGGATGGCCCTTTGGAGATATTTCGACCCACGGTCACCACGGAGAGCCACAGAGACTAGTGAAATTCCCCGGCTTCCACTAGCCGACACATAGTGGAATACCAGAAGAATACAGACAATACCCCCCAAAATGAACACACTGGCAGCTCCGAGGCCCAAATGCGCAGAAGGGGTCGACGGAGAGCACTCTGACTTGAATTAGAATGTCACGGAAGTTGAGAAAAGCGAAACTGTTTTAAAGGCTTTAGAGTTCTTGGAGAACTTTATGGAGTCCACATAGTCATAGCCCTACTAACACAGTACGTAAAACTGACGGGACACATTGGTGGTAGTGTGGTAAATTTGCGACGGTACCAAAAGCAGACCTAGCTGACACCTAGCCTTTTCAGTCGCAAAATAACCAAAATAACCGTCCTCAAGGAGACTGTATGGGAACGTAGCCGTCACTGCTGCTTAAATCCGTAACTACGATGTAATTAAATAACGTGACAATGTGGTTACATCACAATCCCAATCTGACTTTATTGGAAATGTGTCACAGTGGGTCAGAACATTTGTAAATTACTTAGGTTTTAAAATAAATTTTGAAGTCATACAGTTACAGAATTGTAATAATGAGGAGAAATCCTGCATGTCTGTTTTGTGTGTAATTTCTCATTTACAGTTAATATTAACACTAAAGATTTGCAGTCTAGGCCTAATAAAAAATAATGATAAAAAATATGCCTATGAATAAAGTCCTAATTTTGCAACCTAAATGTGAGCAATGAACGCTGAGCAGTGAACGTAAAACAAAGAATGCAAGGCATTGGGCTACTTTCTTAGGTGACACAATTGAAGAACTAGACAAACAAGTTACACACTCTGGTACAGTAGGTGGCTGTATGCACATTAAAGTTGTTTGCGATCCGCCACTAAACCCAGCGAAGAAGAAGAAGACGACGACGACGGGCTATACTTCCGTTCCGTTTGAAACAGAAACGATTGAGAAAGACCAACACGCCAGTCTTTGTCCCCGCGACAACACAGATCCTGTAAGTATCTCAATTTCAATGTATACATAGCTAGCTATGTATGTTGGTATCGTCCCAGATAAAACACCAACGTTATGTGCAAGCTACCCTTTTGTAATGATTATCTATATGCAGATGCTCTCTTTCCAATGTTAGCTAACTAGCTAGCCAGCTAACGTGATTAGCCTTTTTCTTTACATCATGGCTAGCTAAGTAGCCTACGTAAAATTACTCTGTCGCAATTATTGTTATAACTTTCGCTTTTGTGTAATTGTAGCTTAAATTATAATGTTGGCTTGGCAACTTGAGAATATTTCAGTTGTGTACACTATAACTTTTGTGAAGTGTTGTCGTGGGCCATTGTTTCCTAATTACGGGCAATGGTGGAGTCTTCTCGAGTCTAGCAGACTCACGCGAGCTCCTGCACGTTCGTACTGTTTCATCGCTTGGAATAAAATGCGATAATTAGCTTACTCATTGATTTCGCATTAACCCACGACACCGTTAGTATGTGTTCGTTTTTAGGCATTCATTTTTCCGAAGTTAACGTTAACAGAATACTAGAAGCCCCAACAACGGAGCTAAGCTAGCTAGCAGGATTTGTTATAGCAGCCATCTTGGCTTTTTTGGTTACAGCAGCCATCTTGGTGGTTTTGGGATGTGATTTCATGTTACTCTTAACTGTTGAAATGGTTGCTCATGCTGTCAAACGGGTAAAGAATTGTGGACTACGTTTTCACTCACATACAAATCCAAATTTTGCATAATAGGTACTCATGATGTGGACTACTTATATAGTGTCTTGCAAAATCTATTTAATTACTGAGGGTGAAGGGTGGTAGACATGTTGCCCTGTTCCTCTAAACGTGTCAGAAATCATGTGGTCCTGTGGAGTGTTCATGTCAGCCAATGAGAGGGTCACCCACCCACTCTCTCTCTCTCTCCCTCTCTCCCCTCCCATGCTCTCAGTTGCCAACCTCCCAGTTCTTGTTTGAACTGAGCAGTATTGCCCTCTACGTCTTTCCGGAGCCCCCCGCTTACCCCTCTGCCATCAAGCTCTGCATGTGCTGGTATGCAAAATGTTGTGAACTACTTCATGTTGCATGCAGGGATATACTTTGAGTTAAATTTCCATTATTTGACAGTACAATAACTTATAGCCACATCTGTGTTAATATCCAGATTGCCAGAGGATGGTGTGTGTATCAGCAGTTGTCCAGCTTGACCAGCATGCTCGGTGAGGTCATGCAGAGTCTGAGGGAGCAAGCGCAGAGACTATCCGGGGAGTCTGATGGGGTTGCACGGGGAGCAGTATTGGATGCACTGGATCCTGCAAAAACGGAGGAGGTCTTGGAGGAGCAGCTGAAGGACAAGGAGCATCAAAGGAAGATGGTGAGTAACTTCAGGGCAGAACTTTGTTCCTTATTTTTGCAGGGAAGTGTAAAAGTAAATGATTGTCTTTATGTTTTGCAGACACGATATCTGAGTTCCATTGGCGGCAAAGATCTGCCAGATGTGGTCCGGCGGGTGCTGTCAGCCATTGCCATACACAGAGTGTGGTATGTCTACAGCGTCCATGGGAAGAGGGGGAAGAAGAATATGACCCTCTACAATGTCATATTATGTAAGAGATTGTTCATATTTTCGCAAAATAATACATTGTCTTTGCTTCATGCCATGTGCCTTGAAACCTTTCCCTTTTTGGTTAAAAGGTGCAGTTATGGCCTGTAAGCCAAGTACCACTGTGACGGAGGTGTCTGCCCAGCTGCAGGAGATGCTGAAACATGCCCCTGCTCGATGCAAAAAGGTATGTGATGTCAGTCAGTTAATTTTCTCGTATCCAGTGACATGGCACGCTTCCAATGAACGTATGCGACTTGTTTTTACAGCCATTTCATTATGTCCTTAGGCATCTGCTCCAGCCCAGCTGACCTCCCCAGCCCAGCCCCTGACCGCAGCTCCAGCCCTGACCACAGTGGAGTATTCAGATGAGGATGACCTCTTCTGCCCAGACCCTCGATTCAGATGTGGGTGACCTCCAGCCCGTCTCCCTAAACCTGCCTTTCCAGCCTGCCAGGATGGATGCCTTTTTTGTAAATAGTTTTTGTAAATTTGAACTTTTTTTTTTGTGGGATACAACGGTCTGTTCCCGGTCTGCCTGCCACAGAATGCGCACTTTGTTTCATTTTTGTTTGTATGTGTAATGTGACAGACCGTAAACCTCATCCTTGTAAATATGTATACTTTTCATTTGTTTTGCAATGTACTTTGTCTAATAAAATGTTCTAAACTGTTAAGGGTGTTCAGTCTCATCTTGGTTTGTATCATAATGCTTGCTGCTATATCCCCATATAGCATTAATTCGTTTTTGTACTGCAAATGCTAAATATAGGCAGTGGTACTGCAAATGCTAAATATAGCCAGTGGTCAGGGTTTAGTAAGTAAGTGACCATATCTGCACCGTGCAAAAAAGACGTGCAGACCAAGTCATATAAATACCTGTAAATCTAGTGTCAGACAAGTCAGTCTACGACGGTACTTGCTGCTCACGTGTAGATCAAGTGTCAGCCAAGTGCGTTTATTACGGAATTTCCTGCCCACGTGATCACGTGCGTTTTTTGCACGCGGCCGCAACTTATGAATGACATGACGTTCTTACGTAGCGGCTACTAATCGGCAGATCTCGCGTTTCCGTAAATGGACGCGTAATTTCCGCACGTGGCGCAGATGAATCGTCACCTATAGCGGCCCTATGTAGAACGTTTGCGCAACCTGCGTGTGTTAGTAGGGAGATCTCATTCTCAAAGACTGGGAAAAAAGGTTTTGAACCATTAAATGTACATTTGTGTATGTAGAATTTAGCAAGCAGAAGTAACAGATTTATTATAAAAAGTGCATCCTCACTATCCTTCTTAAAATCATACATCCCAAAGAAGACATCCTTAAAACAAAAAGATAAATCAGCAATAAAATGAGTATGTATGAACAGCAGAAAGTCTGACCAAAATTTCACAGTATGAGGACAATTCCAAAAAAGATGAGAAACATTTTCCTCATAGCTTTTACAGAACGAGCAGTCAGACACAATGTCCTGTTTATAGGACTTAACAGGGTAGCAGGGCCGGCCCGAGGCATAGGCGAAATAGGCGGTCGCCTAGGGCGCCAAATGGCCAAGGGGCGCCTGGCCAAGGACCACCAAAAAAAAAAAAAAAAAAAATTTTTTTTATTTTTATTAAAATAATTTCATTCCGTAATCCCTACTGTCTCTATTACGCTTCGCAATGCGATGCGGCGCCTCCGCCCAGCGCCGGGCGCCTCACCCGTTAACAAATCGCGCAGCAGCACCCCCCCCCCGTCAACAAATCGCGCAGCAGCACACCCCCCCCCCCCCGTCAACAAATCGCGCAGCAGCACCCCCCCCCCCCCCCCCCCCCCCCCGTCAACAAATCGAGCAGCAGCACCCCCCACCCCCCCCGTCAACAAATCTCGCCTAGAGCTGCTGAAATGCTAGGGCCGGCCCTGCAGGGTAGAATCTGTGGATTAATTTAAATGAAACTTCTCTCACTTTATTCGTAAGAAGATATTATAGAGGAAAGGACCACACTTTCTTCCAATATTCTCTACAACACCATTCCAAAATGGGATTATATTAGAAGTAACAACAATATCATTCTGGAACAGAGCGCGAATTGTTTTGTTGTTACACTGATGTTCTGATGAGAAACCTAATCTACCCACAGCAGTGTTAGATAAACTGACAGTGTGAGTAAGCGGCCAAGGGAAACTAACCCCTCTCAGCAGCATCATGGTTCCAGAGGGAATTGCATCAGAAACAGTTGCGTACTCCTTGGCTGTTATTGGAATTTGGTATTTTCTAAGAAACTCAGAGTATCCGTATAACCTGCCGTTCGAGTCCAAAAGTTGACCAACCAGAACAATACTATTCCTGAACCAATTATCAAAAAATATAGATTTCCGTTTGTAGAGAATGTCCTTATTGTTCCAAATATAATATCTATGTGGAGAGAAGTTATGTTTAAATATAAGTGACCAAGCCAGCAGCATCTGCCTATGAAAATGTGACAATTTGACTGGGATTTTACTAATATTGTAATTGCACAGCAAAAGAAAGTCTAGGCCACCAATTTTAGAGAACATAAAGTTAGAAATAAAATTCCATAAAGAAGATGGATTATTAATGAATTGTCTAAGCCAATTAATCTTGAAAGTATTGTTTAAAGTCGTGAAGTCTAGAAAATTCAACCCCCCACATTGATTTGTGTTCATTAATACTGATTTTTTGACATAATGAATTCTATTTTTCTATACAAAATTAAATAACATATTGTCAATTTTCTTTTGATAAAACAGAGTCGACTACCAAGGAAAGAGCTAAATAGGTAAGCCTGGATATTCCCTCAGCTTTTGAGAGCAGGATTCTCCCCCTCAAGGATAGGTCTCTTTGCAACCATGCATTTAGTTTCTTTTGCATTTTTTCAATAATTGGGGTGAAATTCAGATGGGATCTTGTGGTATCATCTTTGGTGATAAGAGCACCTAGATAAGTTACCTGCTCTTTTACCGGGACATTTCCAATTGATTGAACTGAACACTCCTTTAAGGCCAATAGTTCACATTTATTTAAATTTAATTGGAGACCAGAAGCATTCGAGAAGAGCTTAATTAGTTCAATAGAGGGAGGAATTTGGGAAGCATTTCTTAGGAAAACGGTGGTATCGTCAGCCAGCTGACTGATGATAATTTGTCTATCAGACACTGAGATTCCTTGTAAATCACTATTAGCGATATGAAGAGCAAGAAGCTGAGAGGCGATTAAGAACAAGTAGGGAGAAATGTGACATCCCTGCTTAACCCCACGTGACACATTGAATCTTGGAGAGGTACCGAATTTTAATTTAACTGAGCTACTGCTATTCTTATATAAGGTTCTAATTGTCCTACAGAAAAATTTCCCAAACCCAAATTTAGTAAGAGCTTTCAAAATGAATCACTGTTCGAGTGAGTCAAAAGCTTTATAAAAATCAAGAAATAAAATAAAACTATTGTCAGTAATTAAATCATTGTAGTCTAATAAATCCAAAACCAGTCTAATATTGTTAGCAATGTGCCGTTTCCTCATGAACCCGGACTATGATTCATCTATAATAGAGTCTAAAACTTCTTTAAGTCTGTTAGCAAATACCAGTGCCAACATTTTTTAATTGTTATTTAACAGTGTGATAGGACGCCAATTCTCTAAACTCTCCCGGTCTTTATTTGGTTTCAGAATTAAAGTGATGACACCTTGAGTCATACTCGTAGGAAGAGCTTCTAAGTCTATACTCTCATAATTGACCTTGACCAAAAAGGGAGACAGCTGTTCACTAAACATTTTATACAATTCAGATGTTATACCATCACAGCCTGGGGCCTCATTTATCATTGAGGTACGCCATATTTTACACGGTCTTTTTCGCGATTTCAGGCGTACGCCATTTCCCCCCCCCACATTGCGATCTATCAAGCCGAAAGGGCGAAAATTAAGTCGCCTTTCTACGCGCTTTTGTAGGACACCTCTCAAGTTGTCGTACCGATTTACACGGTTTTCTACACCCTTTTTGAACACAGGGGGAACTGGCGACGCAGGTGGTGCGTCGGTGAATTACAATGTTTGATGGAGAGAATAAGAGCGACAGTTCATGAACGCACAATCATGTAGGCTAATAGCCCAATTCAGCACAAACATATATCGCAATGCAAGATTAGACGTGTCCTCTAACCGGCTCATTCATGGTTCGATATGGATTTGTTCCCCAAACTGAACCTATGCGCTGTCCCAAACCTTTCCGCGCTATATGTCACACACCTAATGCAGGCACTCCATCAAACGGCAATAATTGACCAATTAGATTGTCATTAATATGTGATCATGTGGACCTGTTTGCTGTTTGGTAAGCATATAAATGACAGTCCTCCTGTGCGTAATGCGAGCCTAAATGAATCCGGCGCTACTCGGCCTACTGGCCGAGATAGAACTCCAAAGAGGTGGCGGCGATGGCGACTGCACCCACATAAGGGCACCATCAGTGAATGAATACGTCTATGTGAATCGCTAAAATGTGCACACTATAAATACCCAAATCATATGTGACGCCGACATGCTCATCACAAGTGTAGTGGCACGGTGGCCTGGCTCCACGCATGACTCATTCATCCTGGCGCACAGCAGGGTAGGGGCTAGACTGGAGGCAGGCGCTGCGCGTGACGGCTGGCTTGTTGGTGTGTGCATAGCCAAGATACATATTCTTTGTCTTATTTACTTTAATCTTTATTAGCATTTTCCATCCATACAACGACAATACAATAAAACATAAAAACTTACAATAACAGCTTATGGGTACTTCCATCCATGCAGCTTTTTTTTCTTACTCAAATATGACAATTTTAATATTAGTGGTATCATCACACTTCCTTCTATAATCCATCCATTTTTCCCATCTCCCTTCAAACTTTCCTTCCTGCATCCTCAATGCATAAATAAATCTCATAAATCTCCTCCACAACACCCACCACTGCTCCTTGGTTGGGGGTTCCACCTTATACCAAGCCCTCATTATTGTCTTTTTACTAGCAACCAATAGTACTTTCACTAGGTATCTGTCCCCTCCTTGTACATCATTCTGTTATGTTTGCCAAGATGTATATTCAAAGCTGATAAGAATGAGAAACAGTCAAGACTCCACCACAAAATGAGGACCCAAGCCCTCAGCCCCCTCCCCGTCATGAGGTTTACCAGCGGGGCCAAAGGGCCCACACTGAGGTCATGCGCCAGCTATGAAGACACAAACAAGTAAGGTTCACATTTCTACCATTTTATTGTCTGTTGGTGGGTGACTGTGTGAGTGCGTTTGTGAGTGAATGTGTGAGGTCCGTGAGTGTGGTAGTGAGTGACTGTGTGAAGTCCTTGAGTGTGGTAGTGAGTGACTGTGTGAGGTCCGTGAGTGTGGTAGTGAGTGACAGTGTGAGGTCCGTGACAGCATGTGTGAGGGAATGAAGTGCAGTGAGGATGTCCTGTTGGCTCTGGTGGTGTAGTGTGGTGACCTCCACCAACTGCTGCACAACTGCCCCACAACTGCCCCAATCCCTTCTGCCATGTCCCTCTGGGCCTCTAGGGTCATGAGCCTCCAGCACAGCGTCTGAGAGGAAGCCCAGCCCTCAGGGACCCTTGAGGCAGGGACGCTGGCAGGTGGAGGCGTGGGCGGTGGAGACGGAGGCGCTGGAGATGGCACTGGAGGTGGAGGCCGGTGCGCTGGAGGTGGAGGCACTGGAGGTCGTGGCGCTGGATGTAGAGGCTGCAACCGGCGGGGGCACGACCGTCAGGTCAAGGACCACTGCAGACTCCCCCTCCTCTGAGTCCCACCCCACGTCAGAGTCTGGAAAAACAATTTCAGTCATTTTCTTTGAGTTTGTCTGTTAACTTGATTATGCATTAAACATTTCATTGTGTAGCCATATTCAATTGATATGTTTTTCTGTTGGCAGCCAAATAAATGCTTAAGTGTGATTTACCGGGTGATTTAGATGAGAGTCTTAATTTCCCAGAGGGGAAAATGTTTAATGTGGTCTAACATTATGAAGTGATCATCTGTGTTATCGTTCCCTGTTTTTGGTCCTAAATCAATCATAGCCTACCACAGAATGTGTGGAATGTTTGCTTTCCTCACAGCCACATAATACAGCATGTCCGTGTAGCCTACGCCAAATACAGGATGCACGAAACGTACAGTAGGCTACCTAAACTGTAGGAGCAATCAGACAAATGTAGGCTTGTACAAATAGCTTACCTTCCGAAGATGATTTTCTTTCCTCGCGTGGACCTCACCAACAAGCACATGCACCTCCGTCGCCGAAAAGTTTCTCTTCTTTCCGCGTTTTTCCATAAACGTCTTTGTCTGTCCTATGCTCCACACTATATTATGTCGGTTCCTTCCGGGGTATCCACGTTGTGCGCTGTCATAGTTTTTACCATATATGGTTGAATTTGGGCGTGGAGAGGGCGGAACACGGGGCGCGTGCGAGTCCGCTCTCTTCCCCGCCACCGTCGGATTTTTCGTGGAGGAAATGGCGTAAATATAAAGTGTGTAAATATTCTCGTCGTACGCTACATTTCGCATTTTCCGCGTTTTCGTCGTACGCCCCCTCTTTTACACCTGAATTTACACGCTCTTTGATAAATGAGGCCCCTGGACTCTTGTTGTTTTTTAGATCTCCAATCGCTCTTGTAACCTCTGCATGGGAAATTCTATCATCACAGAAGTCTCTATCTTCTGAAGATATGACCTTACATTGGCTGATTGAGTCTATAAAAGAGCAGGCTGTATCGTTGCAATACTTAGAGGTATACAGATTGCTATAAAAATTATAGCAAAGGGTAGTTATTTCTCTGGGATCGTCAACTATCTTTTCATCCACTCAAAGTTGATCAATTGTAGTAAGTTTGGAATTACGTTTTTCCATTCTATAAAAGTAGGCCGAGTTTTGCTCGCCTTCCTCTAACCATTTTAATCTCGAGCGAATGTATGCCCCTTAAGCTTTAGAATGATAAATGTCATCCAATTTATTTTGTAGTTTTGTATATTCACCTCTCTCCCCATCCGTCAAGGTCTCCCGCTCAGAGAGGGAGGTCAGCTGCATAATTACTTTTTCTTCCGAAGCTCTTTTTTCCTTGGCTAGATCAGCACCAAACGTCCTGAGAAATTTCCCCAACTCATATTTTAAGAGCTCCCAATTCCTCCCGTAGTCCTTCTGGCTCTCAGCTTTATCCCAATAGATTCTGATTAATTCACTAATCTTGCATTTGACTTGATCAAGATTAAGGAGGGAACTATTTAATTTCCAAAATGAGGCTTTTGGACCTGAAGTATGACTTGAGGACAAACTAATTGAGATACTAATAGCTCTATGGTCAGTCAAAGGAGAGTTAGAGATAGTCACAGAAATGTCATAGTCAACCAGGCACCAGGACACTAACCAATAGTCAATCCTACTGTAGATTGTTTGGAACAGTCCTTGTTTGTCCAAGTATATTGCCGGTCATTTGGAAACAGTTTCCTCCAGACATCAATCAGATCAAATTTATCCATAAAGCATTTCAGCTGAATAGAGAGACACTGATCTCCTTGGGGGGCACCTGTCTAACATATTATCCAAGGCAATGTTAAAATCCCCTCCCAATACTAAAGAGGCATCAGGGTATATAGATAACCAGTGTGATATATTATCATCCAAGGTATCAAAAAGAGAGTCATTTTCCCTTGAGGAGTTGTATCCATAGACATTAACGGCAATTATCCTAAGGCTATTTATAGCGAGTACCATTGTGATAAAGTGGCCAGAGGCATCTGTCTTGGTCTCTAAAATATTCCTGTTAAAGTTGTATTTAAAGATTCCTACCCCAGCTGAATGTTCTGATCCGTGTGCTAACCAAATATCGTTTCCCCATTGTGACCTCCAAAACTGTGAATCATTAACTGTTGAGTGACATTCTTGAAAAAAAAAAAAATTTGCTCTGCTCTTTTTCGCAAACAAAAATATAGCCTTGCGTTTCACATTGCTCCTAAGACCCCTGACCTTAACAGACATTAAAGACAAAGACATAAAATATTGAAAAATCTCCTGATAACTGAAGAAATACTCAGAACTCTCACTAAACGCTCAGAGAAAATGTTGCAAAACTCTGCAACTCATCAACAAATCTGTTGTAAAACAAAAAGAAACTAGGGGCGTTTTAAGACCCAATTGTCATTATATATGAACCACCTAAATTAGGTTAAAGCTTTTCCTCCTTGGGAAAACCTCAAAAGAGGCCAATTTAAACAAGCTAACCATAAAGATGTTATAACTCCACAAAGAAAACAAAAACATTAAAGGTCTGATAGTCTTTCAGATACAGAAACTGAAATGTATGAGATATCTAAGAGAAACCACCAATCAGATAAGAAATGGTAAACCTAGAGCGCCATCTACTGGCAGCCAACAGTCATATCAAGTCAAACAAAAACCCATGGAAATCCTAACCCACCAGAGGAGCTAGCGAGACAGCTATAAAGAACGGATCATAGCCAAATAGTATGGAATCTAACTAAGGATACCTAAATGATCAGGATACTAGATAAATCGTAATCCTAATCTAAACAAATCAGTAAGTAAGAATCTATTAAGGCTTACATCACAAGGCAGAACTATGAAGATAACCTAAAGCTTACTTCAAGTTATTCACGGTGACCATTTTACCATCAATAAGCGCGAATGGTCCTCTGAAGCCTGCTTTCTTTCCCACTTTTCTCGCCTGTTCAACCAGCGGCCACAGTTTGTTCCTGGCATCCTTTGTCTCCTGCGTCAGGTCCTCAAAGATTCTGATCTTCTTTTTCTTCAGTACGGCTGAAGCTCTAGCATCTCTCCAGATTTTGTCCCTGTGGGACCATGACATGACCTGCACCACAACGCGCTGGCTGGAGCGTGCCTCACCAGAGCGGGGACCCAGTCTATGGGCGATGTCCACTGTGAGAGTCAGTTGGTCTGCGATGTCAGGTGAGACCTGGCTAAACAGGTCGACGAGCATCTTCTTGACATTCTCCCCAGCATGCTCAGGAATCCCAGCAACTCGAAGATTCCACCTCCGTTTGTAGGTATCCAAGTCGTTGCATTTCTCACGAAGCACAGTGTTGTCCCTCTCTAAAGAGTCAACTCTGTTCTGTAGGGAGCTCACCTTGTCCGACACATCTTCCATCTGTCTTCCCATGAAATCAAGAGCATCCATGACATGTTTGATGGAACTAGTGTTACCTTTAACTGACGTTTCCAGTGACTGCAGTCGCCGGAGAGATTCTTCCTGCATTTTCTCAACTCTCTCCATCACTGTCAGCAGATGTGAATTGGGCACAGCCACAGGCTGATTATTCTTCTTGTCGCAGGTAGCAGTGAACTTGGGTTTCTTTGGCGGTTGCGGTTTGGGAGTAGATGGAGAAGCTGGTAGTGGCATCAAGCCTGCAGCCACTTGTTCTACGCCCTCAGTCTCATACATGCCGTCCAGAGATTTCCTGGCATAAGAGTGCAAGGTAACACTAATGTCCTCATCCATTTCAATGAAGTAGGCTACTAGATAGAAAAAATGAGAACGTTTTTGTGCAGTGGTCGAGACACATTCAGGTAGCCTGGTTAACATTAGAAACGAAGCAAGTCAAGCCTCGTGGGTAGTCGCTAGCTAAAACAAGCTGACTAAAAAAAAGTAGCTAAGTGAAGAATATATCCTCTATATGTAACTTATGGCAGTTCTTATAAGTTAAGGTGGTTCGGAAAGGCCCCAAATATATTTCGCTGTTTGAAAACCTAGGATTTAGACATCGAAGTGCAGAGCTGCAACGAAAGGATGTTACCGAGACGCCATCTTGCGTGACCTCTCTATAAATGTTGTGTTATCTGCAAATGTCATCATTTATGTGTGATGCACTCGGATCATGACTCGGATGCACTCAAGCACTGTGTCACATGAGACGCGGTGGGCTGTGGGTATTTTCTGCTCCTAAATCCGCGAAATTGTGGACTTTCGGTAAGTGCGGTTAAAGTGCGCAAAATGGCGGCAGTGGCGCACTTGTGGACCTAGCAATTCCGTTTTGGGACTACCCTGAGCCCTTGTGGACTTAGCGCAGCATGTAAGGCCACAAGGCCGCGAGTGCTCTGCACTTTCGCCTAAGTGCGCGATTTGGGATTCAGCTATAGGCTCTTTGCACAAGCTCCACTACTTCCTGAAATTCTACAGACATCCTTAGTTCCTGTCCTATACTATTGGATGGAAGTGATTAATCAGGTGTGCGGCGTACCTGATCACACCTGATTAATCACTTCCATCCAATAGTATAGGACAGGAAATAAATAGGCCTGTAGAATTTCAGGAAGTAGTGGAGCTTGTGCAAAGAGCCTATTCCTTCCCCTTCATCTGTCTGCGTTCCCCTTCATAATGTCACTACTCCAGTCAGCCAAATTACACTATTTTCTTTAAAAAAAATTGGAAGCAAAGTCTAATACTGCATTTTTACTCACAGCATGCCCTACCATTATTATAACAAAGGTGAAAACATGCACAATCACCAGATGATTTGTACCTAACAACAGGAAATGGGGTTAGATTTCAGCAATGTGTAACTGTATCAAAGCCACATTTGCAACAAAGATCGGCGACAGTCCCATGACCCCTGTCACCAAGCGTCATGTCATCCATCTCCATATCCAGTTCCAGATCCATATCCAGTTATTTATTAGTGTGAATGTTTTAGAGCATTCACACTATTTGGGGGCCAAGCAGCGAAGCTGCGAAGGCCACCATTGTCTTTGTACCTTTTCTTATTAGGTGGGCTAGCTTGCAGAAGCTAGCCCAACTTGTGATATTCACACTATTTCTTTCTTTCTTTCTTTATTAGGTGGGCTAGCTTGCAGAAGCTAGCCCAACTTGTGATATTCCCACTATTTCTTTCTTTCTTTCTTTCTTTCTTATTATTATTCTCCCCGCTTTTTTGAACCTCTACTAGTTCTTCATACTTTGTGCTAGAAACCTCATTCAAACTTTAAAATGTTCATGACGTTCAGCTCTTGAACGGATCCATTCAGATTTTTGATATTTGTTATAGTTTTTTAGAAATTTAACTTTTAAAACTATTTTTTGTCCCATTGAAACTGCTTGAAACTGCTTTTGGAATGTTCAGAAACTTTATGTTTTTAGAGTGGTGGCAGCAGTTGCTTTGAAAATATTCACACATTTTGTAAACTGCTGGCACTCCTACAGTTTTGAAAGCTCACACACATATTATACATCAAAACATTCACACAACTGTGCTGATTCGTACAATGTAAGTATCTAAGCAGTGTGACTTATAGTTTTCGCTGTATGACGATTTGTTCGGCAACTGCGCTCCTCATTGAAACGTATGGCAACGCACTCTAGCTTTTGAGCTGCTAATTTTGCATTTTTACTCTTTTTCTAACTTGTCGCTATGCCTACAGTTTTAACAGCTCATACACATATTATATATCGAAACGTTCCCATAACTGTGCTGATTCGTACAATGTAAGTATCTAAGCCGTGTGACTTATAGTTTTCGCTGTATGACGATTTGTTCGGCAACTGCGCTCTCCATTGAAACGTATGGGCCCACACACTCTACCTTTTGAGCTGCTAATTTTGCATTTTTACCCTTTTTCTAACTCGTCGCCATGCCTACAGTTTTTAAGCTACACGGACATATCATAGCCTAAAATGTTCAGCATTTTCTCAGGATTCCTACGGTGTCAATATCTAGGCTGTGACATTTATACTTTTTGAGAGAGAGCTGTTTGAATCGGACATGCCTTTCCATTGAAGTGAATGAGAGGATGCTCACAGTGTCAGTTGGGATTTGAATTTGGGGACACGTGCTGGCTCTCTGTACAGGCACCCTTTTATGACTATTGTGGTAGCATTCATATTCATTCATTCACTTCCTTCCTTCCATCCTTCTTTCCTTCCTTCCTTCCATCCATCCTTCCTTTCTTCCCTTCCTTCCTTCCTTCCATCCTTCCTTCCTTCCATCCTTCCTTCCTTCCTTTCCTTCCATCCATCCTTCCATCCTTCCTTCCATCCATCTTTCCTTCCTTCCATCCTTCCTTCCTTCCATCCATCCATCCTTCCTTCCTTTCCTTCCTTTCATCCTTCCTTCCTTTCTTTCCTTCCTTCCTTCCATCCTTCCTTCCATCCTTCCTTCTTTCCTTCCTTCCTTCCTTCCTTCCTTCCTTCCTTCCTTCTTTTTCTTTCTTTCTTTCATCCATCCATCCATCCTTCTTTCTATCTTTCTTTCTCTTTCTTTCTATCTTTCTTTCTTTCTTTCATCCATCCATCCAACCATCCATCCATCCATCCATCCTTCTTTCTTTCTTTCTTTCTTCCATCCATCCTTCTTTCTTTCATCCATCCATCCATCTTTCTTTCTTTCATCCATCCATCCATCTTTCTTACTTTGTATCTTTCTTTCATCCATCCATCCTTCCTTCCCTCCTTCCTTCCTTCCTTCCATCCTTCCTTCCATCCTTCCTTCCATCCTTGCTTCCTTCCATCCATCCTTCCATCCATCCTTCCATCCTTCCATCCTTCCTTCCTTCCTTCCTTCCATCCTTCCTTCCATCCTTCCTTGTTTCTTTCTTTCTTTCTTTCTCTTCGTGGTGGCGTGGTGGTCTCGCCACCATGCCACAGTCCCCACAACTCAGCCCCTGATTGAGCTAGAGACACACAGTCTTCACCAGTGGGTGCAAGGAGACTGCCCGGAGGTCTTCATGGTGGAGTCAGGTAGGTGGCCCGGAGAGGGGTACACTGTCCCCGACTGGCTCTGACCTGAGGGGGTGGAGTCTCACCACCATGCCACTATCCCCGCCACGGGCCCCACAACTCAACTCTTGAGTGGGCTAGAGACACAGTCTTCATTGGTGGATGCATTGAAATTGCCCAGAGGTCACTGTACTGTCCGCGACTAGCTGTGACCCAAGGGGGCGGGGCCTAACCAGCACGCCACTATCCACGCCACGGGCCCCACAACTCAGCCCCTGAGTGGGCTAGAGACACACGGTCTGCACCGGTTGAGTCAGGTAGGTGGCCCGGAGAGGGCTACACTGTCCCTGACTGGCTCTGACCTGAGGGGGCGGAGTCTCACCCCAACGCCACTATCCACGCCACGGCCCCACAACTCAGCCCGAGTGGGCTAGAGACACATGGTCTTCACCGGTGCGGGCGGATAGGTGGCCCGGAGAGGGGTACACTGTCCTCGACCAGCTCTGACCTGAGGGGGCGGAGTCTCACCACCACGCCACGGGCCCCACAACTCAGCCCCTGATTGGGCTAGAGACACATGGTCTTCACCGGTGCGGGCGGGTATGTGGCCCGGAGAGGGGTACACTGTCCTCGACCAGATCTGACCTGAGGGGGTGGAGTCTCACCACCATGCCACTGTCCACGCCACAGACCCCACAACTCAGCCCCTGAGTGGGCTAGAGATGCACGGTCTTCGCCAGTGGGTGCATGGAGATTGCCTGGTCCGTAGTATTTCTAGCAGTAGCTGTAACATACAGCTGCAGCAGCTAGCCCACCTCACATTTTCTCCAGGAAATGTACTTTCTAGTTATTATTATTCTCCCCGCTTTTTTGGACGTTAACTAGTTATTCATACTTTGTGCTAGAAACTTCATTCAAACTTTAAAATGTTCATGACGTTCAGCTCTTGAACGGATCCATTCAGATTTTTGATATTTGTTATAGTTTTTAAGACATTTAACTTTTAAAACATTTTTTTGTCCTATTGAAAATGCTTGAAACTGCTTTTGGAATGTTCAGAAATTTTATGTTTTTAGAGTGGTGGCAGCAGTTGCTTTGAAAATATTCACACATTTTGTAAACTGCTGGCACTCCTACAGTTTTGAAAGCTCACACACATTTTATACATCAAAATGTTCACACAACTGTGCTGATTCATACAATGTAAGTATCTAAGCCGTATGACTTATAGTTTTCGCTGTATGACGATTTGTTCGGCAACTGCGCTCCCCATTGAAACGTATGGGCCCACACTCTACCTTTTGAGCTGCTAATTTTGCATTTTTACCCTTTTTCTAACTCGTCGCCATGCCTACAGTTTTTAAGCTACACGGACATATAATAGCCTAAAATGTTCAGCATTTTCTCAGGATTCCTACGGTGTCAATATCTAGGCTGTGACCTTTATACTTTTTGAGAGAGAGCTGTCTGAAGCCGGCATGCCTTTCCATTGAAGTGAATGAGAGGATGCTCACAGTGTCAGTTGGGATTTGAATTTGGGGACACGTGCGGGCTCTCTGTACAGGCACCCTTCTATGACTACTGTGGTAGCATTCATATTCATTAATTCCTTCCTTTCCTTCCTTCCATCCATCCTTCCTCCCTTCTTTCCTTCCTTCCTTCCATACATCCTTCCTTTCTTCCTTCCTTTCCTTTCCTTCCTTCATTCCATCCATCTTTCCTTCCTTCATTCCTTCCTTCCTTCCTTCCTTCCATCCATCCTTCTTTCTTTCTTTCCTTCCTTCCTTCCTTCCATCCTTCCATCCTTACTTCCATCCTTCTTTTCTTCCTTCCTTCCATCCTTCTTTCTTTTTTTCTTTCTTTCTTTCTTTCATCCATCCATCCATCCTTCCTTCCTTCCTTCCTTTCATCCTGCTTTCCTTCCTTCCTTCCTTTCCTTTACTTCCTTCCTTCCATCCCCCCATCCTTCCTTCCTTCCTTCCTTCCATCCTTCCTTCTTTCTTTCTTTCTTTCTTTCTTTCTTTCATCCATCCATCCATCTTTCTTTCTTTCTTTCATCCATCCATCCCTCTTTCTTTCTTTCATCCATCCATCAATCCTTCCTTCTTTCCTTCCTTTCCTTTCCTTTCCTTCCATCCTTCCTTCCATCCATCCTTCTTTCCTTCCTTCCTTCCTTCCATCCATCCTTCCATCCTTCCTTCCACCCTTCCTTCTTTCCTTCCTTCCTTCCTTCCATCATCCTTCCTTCCTTCTTTCTTTCTTTCATCCATCCATCCATCCCTCTTTCTTTCTTTCTTTCTTTCATCCATCCATCCTTCCTTCTTTCTTTCCTTCCTTCATTCCTTCCTTCCTTCCTTCCTTCCATCCATCCATCCATCCATCCATCCATCCATCCATCCATCCTTCCTACCCTTCCATCCATCCTTCCTTCCTTCCATCCTTGCTTCCTTCCTTCCTTCCATCCTTCTTTCTTTCTTTCTTTCTTTCTTTCTTTCTTTCTTTCTTTCTCTTCGTGGTGGCGTGGTGGTCTCGCCACCACGCCACAGACCCCACAACTCAGCCCCTGAGTGGGCTAGAGACACACGGTCTTCACCGGTGCGGGCGGGTAGGTGGCCCGGAGAGGGGTACACTGTCCTCGACCAGCTCTGACCTGAGGGGGCGGAGTCTCACCACCATGCCACTGTCCACACCACAGACCCCACAACTCAGCCCCTGATTGGGCTAGAGACGCACGGTCTTCACTGGTGGGTGCATGGAGATTGCCTGGTCCGTAGTAGTTCTAGCAGTAGCTGTTACATACAACTGCAGCAGCTAGCCCACCTCACATTTTCTCCAGGAAATGTACTTTCTAGTTATTATTTATTATTATTGGCGGCCAAGCAGCGAAGCTGCGTAGGCCACCACTAAGTTTCTACCTTTTCTTATTTCTTTCTTTCTTTCTTATTATTCCTCTGCCATTGTAGTCTATGGCAGCCCATAGAAGCGTATGGTAGAAAGTTATGAAAATTGGCACACTCATTCGGGACAGTGCCCTGACCCTCCTCACCAAGTCTCATGTCCAGACCTCGCCCTCTCTAGTGCCACCAACGTGTCAAAGTTGGAGGTGCATTTATGCATGCAGCTTTTCTTCAGCAAGTCCAATTTTCAAACTTCAGGTGTCCTTTAATTCCTTGGCTCAAGCCGGATTCAACGCACTCTATGACGTCATTGTGGCCATCTTGGCTTCTCCGCCATTTTGAATGATGTGCAAAACCCTTAAAATGTATCTCCTCCTAGGAACTTTCACCAATCTGCACGAAAATCGGTGGATGTCATCTATATATATATGTCCAATCTTCAAAATTATGGTAGCAATGGATTCCCTGGCTTGTGCTAAGTTCAAAACACCCCATGGTTTCATTATGACTTCATTTGTTTGATTGCAGAATGCAAGGAACACTTTTGGTCTTCTGCACAATTTCACCACTGTCAGAGTGGTGAAAGGCGCATTTTGGAAAAAGTCACATTTTCTAAACTGCCATCCCTCTTCCAATTCTCACAGCTCATACACATATTATCTATCAAAACGTTCACACGATTCTTGGGATTCATGAAATCAAAAAAGCTAAGCTCTCCGATGTATATTTTTCACTCTGTGACAGTTCGAATGATGACTCCTCCCCCTCCATTGAAAACAATGGAGCCACACTCTAGAAAATGACAGAATCAGTGTTGATTTTTCTAACTCATCACCTCTCATACACTTCTGAAGACCGAATGACATATTATACATGGAAATGTTCGCATGATTGTCTGGATTCTGAAGAAGTAAATAGTTGAGCTATGCTATGTATACTTTTCACCATGTGCCAATTTAAACGACGACACCCCCCTCTCTCACTCAACCGAGAGGAAGCAACCCTGCCAGCTGACATTAATTAAGTGCTCAGGACTCTTAGACTTAGATTGGGATTCAGCTAATAGGGTTAGCGAAGGCTAACATGCCTTGTGAACTAGGGTGATTCCCCTTCGTAACATCCGGCGTAGCACAGTGGTTAGCATGTCGGCCTTGCAAGCAGCAGGTACAGAGATTGAATCCCGTTCTGCCACTTTTGAAATTCTCGGAACCATCCTTGACCCTTGTCAAACATGTCGCCACGTCAGTCTAGCCTTGTACTTGCACCATTATGTTTCTACCTTTTCTTATTATTATCCTTTTTTTTAAATGTCTTTCTTTCTTTATTATACTCTTCTGCCATTGGAGTCTATGGCAGCCCATAGAACCGTATGGTAGAAAGTTATGAAATTTGGCACACTGATTCGGGACAGTCCCAGGACCCCTCTCACCAAGACCCATGTCCTCAGCTCCTACACTCTAGCGCCATGCACGCCACTTTTGACCCGTAAGTCAAATTTTCAAAATCAAGGTGCCATATGATTCCTTGGCTCAAGCCGAGTTAAACGAACCCTTTTACGTCTTGCATACTATATTGGATTGTCTGCCATTTTGGATTTAGTGAAAAACACTTAAAATGCTACTCCTCCTACAGATTTTCACCAATCTTCAAAACAAAATAATACACATAATCTGGAGACCAATGTCTACAAAGGATTGATTGGAATTGTTGATATTCCAATGCGTTTGCTTGTGACAGCCAATTGAATTTGGCGACAAAGCCGCCAAACAGGAAGTTAGGGCATATCGCATAGATGCTTTAATGTATCAAAAGCACATTTAGCAGACTGGTTAGGGACTCTCCCGTGACCTCTGTAACCAAGTCACATGTTGACAAGTTGAGCACTCTAGCGCCACCAACGTGTGTCAAAGTTGGAGTCACGTTTATGCTTGTAACTTTTGAACCGTTTGTTCGATTTTAATGATTCAGGGATCATTGGATTCCTTGCGTCAATCCGAGTTCAAAACATACCATGGTTTCATTATTTTTTCATTCTCTTGATTGCAGAATGCAAGTTACACTTTTGGTGTTCTGCACAATTTCACAGATTTTGGAGTGGGGAGAGACGCACTTAGGAAAAATGTCACATTTTCTAAACTGCCATCCCTCTTCCAATTTGCACAGCTTATACACATATTATATATAAAAACGTTCACATGACTCTTAGGATTTGTAAAATCCAAAAAGCTAAGCTCTCTGATGTATAATTTTTTGCCGTGCGACAGTTTGAATGATGACTCCCCCCCTCCATTGAAACCAATGGATCCACCCTCTAACTTGAAGCAGAAAATGACTGAATCAATGTTGTGTTTCTAACTCGTCACCTCTCCTACACTTTTGAAGACAGAAGGACATATTATACCTCGAAATGTGATTGTCTGGATTCTATAGAAATAAATAGTTACGCTCTGCTATATTTACTTTTCGCCATGTGTCAATTTAAATGACGACACCCCCCTCTCACTCAATCGAGAGGAAGCAACGGCTGACATGCCTTGTGGACTAGGGCAATTCTCCTTTGCAAGATCAGGCGTAGCACAGTGGATAGGGAGTCGGCCTTGCAAGCAGCAGGTACTGAGTTCGAATCTCGTTCAACCACATGTCAGATTTTCCTCCAATCTGCATGAAAAGTGATAGGCCTACACAATCTGTAGACCAATCCTAGTCTACAAAGGTTCAATATGAGTTTTGGATTTTCCAATGCGTTCGCTTGTGACAGCCAATTGCATTTGGCGACAATGCCGCTAAACAGGAGTTGTATCAGAAATGCTTTAATAGCATTTAATTCAGGGCCCTTGCACCCTCTGGCCCTTCCAGCTGACATTAATTAAGTGCTCAGGACTCAGGCTCAAGTGTGAAGGGGCGGAAAGGTGGTTTGCGCACTCAAATTGGGATTCAGCTAATGTATCAAAACCACATTTGGCACACTGGTTATAGACCCCCTGTCATCAAGTCACATGTTGACAGCTTGAGAATTAGATACCATTCATGTCGTTTTAATCTAATCTATTTTTATACACTTGCCTTTTTATATAATAGCCTTGTTCTATTAAAGCTGTAAATGGAATGCATGCATTCTGCAATCATACACACTATCTCAAACAGAAATACCATGAAAGTTATTAAAGTCGAAATTCCTTTATAAACACAGAAATAACTGTACTTAAACACGACTGTTACAACAGCAACTATATCACACATACATCAATTATACATAGCTTATAGTATAATATCTCTACCCAAGGCCTTCTACAGAAATGCACACTTTTAAAAATGGGCCTCCATAACCTTAAATGAGTAGATGGCTGCCTCTGCTGCTTAGGGGCCTTTGCAAAAGAGGCCTTTCTATGAGGCCTGTAGTGTTGTGGGTGGGCTTCGGCAAGCCCTGCAACTGGTTGATGGAGTTTGTGGCTGGTGATGGTTGATGAGCATCAGCAATAGCAATAATAATAATAATATTTTATTTGTAAATGCACTTTACATTGAACAAACAAAGTGCTACAGGACAAAACATAAAAAAGCTACAGCAGCTAATGTGAAAAAAAACTAAAACTATGACAAGACAGGCTACACAGGGCTAGAACTAACACAAACAATCTGACACAATCTAACAAAAAGCTTTCATAAAAAGGTGGGTTTTTATGCCTTTTTAAAAAGCATCCAGAATCTGTGGCTCCCTCAGATGGTCAGGGATAGCATGGGAGCGGCGGAGCAGAAGGCCCGTCTCCCATTTGGAGCTTGGTCCTCGGGGGCTGGAGG
This sequence comes from Borostomias antarcticus, assembly GCF_949987555.1. Classification (NCBI taxonomy): domain Eukaryota; kingdom Metazoa; phylum Chordata; class Actinopteri; order Stomiiformes; family Stomiidae; genus Borostomias; species Borostomias antarcticus. The sequence continues at coordinate 2,965,166 of NC_140260.1, read as the reverse complement.
AGGTTGGCCTGTCCCACTGCTGTTGAAACTGAATGAAATTCAACAAGCCCCACTACTGGTATCTGCCACACAAGATCAATGCTTCTTTATGACCGGTAAGCTCAGAAAAATTTAAAACAGACTAATTTGGTGATCAATTCAATTCAATTCAAACAACTTTATTAGTCCCACTAGGGGAAATTTATTTAGATCAGCTTGTTGCACAAAAATCATAAAAACAAATGTTATACAAATGTTACTGTTGGCTGTGTCGTAAACACTTGGAGACAGCTGGCTGTAAGCGACAAGCAGGCAGACTGGAAAAGATGAGCTACCTGCAACAGTGGTCTCTCTAAGAACCTGTTACAGACATGCATGTACAGAACCTGTTACAGACATGTACAGGGAAGTAATAAGAACCTGTTACAGACATGTATAGGGAAGTAATAATTTACTCAGAATAATTTAAAATAAATGCATTTGTTAATCAACTAATTCACTGTCACCTGGAAACAGCCACGGCTTCTAGTTCTACTTTAACTTATCAATTACCCCCATAATAGGTCTACCTGAGGACTTCTACATAAATGCCCACTTTGAGAAATTAACTGCCCTCCACAACCCCAAGATAGTATAATTGCCTTTGTTGCAAAAGAGGCCTTTCTATGAGACCTGGGGCCTCATATAACAAACAGCGTGTAAATTCACGTGTAAAAGAGGGCGTACAACGAAAACGAGGAAAAGGCGAACTGTCGCGTACGACGAGAATATTTACACGCTTTTCGGATCTGTACACGCTGCTGCGCCGATTCCTCAAAGAAAGATTTGACGGTGTCGTAGAAGAGAGCGGACGTGCACGCGTCTCGTGTTCCGCCCTCTCCACGCCCAAATTCAACCATATATGGTAAAAACTATGACAGCGCACAACGTGGATACCCGGAAGGAACCGACATAATATAGCGTGGAGAAAAAAAGTAAAGACAATTACGTTTATGGAAAAACGCAGAAAGAAGAGAAACTTTTCGGAGACGGAGGTGCATGTGCTTGTTGGTGAGGTCCACGCGAGGAAAGAAAATCATCTTCGGAAGGTAAGCTATTTGTACGAGCCTACATTTGTCTGATTGCTCCTACAGTTTAGGTAGCCTACTGTACGTTTCGTGCATCCTGTATTTGGCGTAGGCTACACGGACATGCTGTATTATGTGGCTGTGAGGAAAGCAAACATTCCACACATTCTGTGGTAGGCTATGATTGATTTAGGACCAAAAACAGGGAACGATAACACAGATGATCACTTCATAATGTTAGACCACATTAAACATTTTCCCCTCTGGGAAATTAAGACTCTCATCTAAATCACCCGGTAAATCACACTTAAGCATTTATTTGGCTGCCAACAGAAAAACATATCAATTGAATATGGCTACACAATTAAATGTTTAATGCATAATCAAGTTAACAGACAAACTCAAAGTAAATGACTGAAATTGTTTCTCCAGACTCTGATGTGGGGTGGGACTCAGAGGAGGGGGAGTCTGCAGTGGTCCTTGACCTGACGGTCGTGCCCCCGCCGGTTGCAGCCTCCACCTCCAGCGCCACGACCTCCAGTGCCTCCACCTCCAGCGCGCCGGCCTCCACCTCCAGTGCCATCTCCAGCGCCTCCGTCTCCATCTCCACCGCCCACGCCTCCACCTCCGGCTGCCAGCGTCCCTGCCTCAAGGGTCCCTGAGGGCTGGGCTTCCTCTCAGACGCTGTGCTGGAGGCTCATGACCCTAGAGGCCCAGAGGGACATGGCAGAAGGGATTGGGGCAGTTGTGCAGCAGTTGGTGGAGGTCACCACATTACACCACCAGAGCCAACAGGACATCCTCACTGCACTTCATTCCCACACATGCTGTCACGGACCTCACACAGTCACTCACTACCACACTCACGGACCTCACACATGCACTCACAAACGCACTCACACACCTCACACAGTCACCCACCAACAGACAATAAAATGGTAACAATGTGAACATTACTTTGTCTTCATAGCTGGCGCCCTTTGGCCCCGATGGTAACCCTCATGACGGGGAGGGGGCTGAGGGCTTGGGTCCTCATTTTGTGGTAGGGTCTTGACTGGTTCTCATTCTTATCAGCTTTGAATATATATCTTGGCAAACATAACACAGGATGATGTACAAGGAGTGGACAGATACCTAGTGAAAGTACTATTGGTTGCTAGTAAAAAGACAATAATGAGCGCTTGGTATAAGGTGGAACCCCCAACCAAGGAGCAGTGGCTGGGTGTTGTGGAAGAGATTTATGTTAGGGAGAAGTTCACGCATGCATTGAGGATGCAGGAAGGAAAGTTTGAAGGGAGATGGGAAAAATGGATGGATTATAGAAGGAAGTGTGATGATACCACTAATATTGAAATTGTAATATTTGATTAAGAGAAAAAAGCTGCATGGATGGAAGTACCCATAAGCTGTTATTGTAAGTTTTTATGTTTTATTGTATTGTCGTTGTATGGATGGAAAATTCTAATAAAGATTAAAGTAAAGAAGAAAAAGAATATATCTTGGCTATGCACACACCAACAAGCCAGCCGTCACGCGCAGCGCCTGCCTCCAGTCTAGCCCCTACCCTGCTGTGCGCCAGGATGGATGAGTCATGCGTGGAGCCAGGCCACCGTGCCACTACACTTGTGATGAGCATGTCGGCGTCACATATGATTTGGGTATTTATAGTGTGCACATTTTTGCGATTCACATAGACGTATTCATTCAATGATGGTGCCCTTATGTGGGTGCAGTCGCCATCGCCGTCACCTCTTTGGAGTTCTATCTCGGCCAGTAGGCCGAGTAGCGCCGGATTCATTTAGGCTCGCATTACGCACAGGAGGACTGTCATTTATATGCTTACCAAACAGCAAACAGGTCCACATTATCACATATTAATGACAATCTAATTGGTCAATTATTGCCGTTTGATGGAGTGCCTGCATTAGGTGTGCGCATAGGTTAAGTTTGGGGAACAAATCCATATCGGACCATTAATGAGCCGGTTAGAGGACACGTCTAATCTTGCATTGCGATATATGTTTTTGCTGAATTGGGCTATTAGCCTACATGATTGTGCGTTCATGAACTTTCGCTCTTATTCTCTCCATCAAACATTGTAATTCACCGACGCACCACCTGCGTCGCCAGTTCCCCTTGTGTTCAAAAAGGGTGTAAAAAAACGTGTAAATCGGTACGACAAGTTGAGAGGTGTCCTACAAAAGCACGTAGAAAGGCGACTAAATATCCGCCCTTTTGGCTTGATAGGTCGCGCTGTGGGGGGGGGGGGGAATGGCGTACGCCTGAAATCGCGGAAAAGACCGTGTAAAAGAAGGCGTACCTCAGTGATATATGAGGCCCCTGTAGTGGTGGTGTGGATAGGCTTCGGCAAACCTGGCCACTGGTTGATAGTCCCTATGGGAGGTGATGGCTGATGAACCTGAGAAGACAAGAAATCTTTTCTTTTTTTTTTAGCATTTTGAGATTGTCTCTCATTGGAAAGTGCATTATAAATATTATGATGATTATTATAGTTATTTACCAGCAGCTTACCAGCTATGAAGAACCTGAGTAGGGGGACGAATGGTAATACACTCCACAGCATTGTAAGGTCTCCTCTACATTCAGGGAAGCTGGAGCAGGGTCGACTACCTTTGTAATAGTTAATTTCAAATCTGTAAGGTAATTAGAGGAGACATGTCCTTCTACAAAAAGTGTACATGCTTTAACATACAGTAGGTGAAGCAAACCAACATAATGAATGTTTAACAAGAATAACATCACTTGTATAATATATCATATATACAGATGTGGGAACATAAGAATGTAACTTGACCCGCGGTATTCTAACAGGCGCTTTACGGCATTCTGCACCACCGCTCGCCTGCCCATAGGGGCGCAGTAATACCACTCATTGACCCATTGCTGTAGCTCATCTCGCACATAAGATGAGCCTACCGTTCTCAAACTCCTTGTTCTCTGTCTGGTTGTAATTTAATTATTACGAACAAAGCCTATCTATTTATAGTTTCTATCTCTGTAAATGTCGCCGGGTCTATATCTGTTAACTGTCGGGACAAGTAGAAGTTTAATACATTAGGCTGACTGAGTGTTCTCATATGGAACATGGCATCAGGACGAGTAAGATGGCTAACGGAGATGACCAGAGATGTGTTTGAAATGGTTCACTCACTCCCTATTCCCTATTACCATGGATGTATTGAGTGATACTCATAGTATACTACATAGGGAATGATTTAACAGTTTTGGGACACTACATGGAATGTCATTGCGTAGGATATTCATGACGCAAACTAGCAGACGCGCCGATCACTGATGGCAGCAGGTTGAAATATCAGGTAGTATTCAGGTTCCATGTTTAGTTGAATGATAAATCCCATATAAATGGTTGGAATTCTAATGATGTGCAAGTGTGATTTTGTCAACTTTAGTGCTGTCTGCTAATAGCAGGCTGTGAAGCTGCACGATAAGACCGTGATAGCAAGTTAGCTCACGACAGCAGCTTCCATAATAGTAACGGTAGCTGTCGGTGGCTAAAAAGCAGATAGCTAACTTTACAACGATGATTCCTGTAGCTATTTTGATTTTGATGCTATTAGTTCAACTTCTGTTTCTCGGGCAGGAACGGAGACGTGCTCGCATTAGCAGCAAAGCAGCTACAGGAATGATCTTAACATTATCTAACTGCTTTAGCCACTGATAGCTACCGTCTTCTTCACTTCTCCTTTGGTAAAACATGACACCGTTGTATTGTGGTATTGTGGAGTGCTTAGGCAGAAGCAGGAAGAGAAACCCGTCATGGGACCTTACATCAGAAAAAATATGGAATGGTAGTGAACGGCGTGAGAAGCTATTGTAAGCTAGCCTGCAACGTAAACAACCACCATTCACGTGACACAGGGAACAGACGTCAGCTAGCTAGCTAACTGTATCAGCTAACAACTATGTGAACTCAAACTCCTTGTTCTCTTTCTGGTTGTAATTTTAATTATTACGAACAAAGCCTATCTATCTATATCAGGCCTATCTATCTCTGTAACTGTCGTCGGGTCTATATCGGTTAACTCATATGGAACAAGGTATCGGGACAAGTAGAGGTTAAAGACAGTAGGCTAACTAGCTAGCTAGCAGAGTGTTCTCATGTGGAACATGGCATCAGGACGAGTAAGCTAGCTAACGGGGCTGACTAGAGATGTGTTTGAAATGGTTCACTCACCCCCTATTCCCCAAGTAGTGTTAGCCATATAGTGAACTACATAGGGAATAATTGCTTCGGATATTCATGGAATGTACACACCAGTTAGCTAGCAACTACGTGGACACAGGCTGATCTACTATACGGAATTGGACCGAGGAGTGTTCTCATATGGAACTAGGCTAACAAGACCAGCAGTAGTGTTTGTGGTTTAATTTTTGTCCTTCGCTTGGCTATTCTTGTTGGGGTGAATTGACCAGCTGTTTCAAATCGCCGGACGAGATGCCTGCTTCTATGACTGGATCTACACAGCAAACAAGCATAACAGTGCGTCATGAAGACCGACGACTTGCTACATTAGGCTACCTCCTGGAATACCCCACTTAAGGTCTTTCATATTGAAATTATCTTGATGGTCTGGGGAGTTGCGAGACGTGTTAAGGGAGTGCATCAGTCGTGATCCTTGACAGTAGACTACCAGCCTGCGCTGCGCTCAGCACAAAGTTGGATGAATGGATGGACTTATTGGAATCCTGGAAAATGTTGATTGCCCTCTAAAATCATGAAAGCATAAATGTAAAAATGCAGCAACAGAAGTAGTCTAGATGAGATGGTGGTTTAAATGAATGGCAACACGTAGCCTAGAGGAAAACATCAATTGAGACTGGTGATAATGCTGATAATCTACAGTAGGGCCTACCTCTGGCTGAGTTCATGGTTACAACCATTCATCTCTTACACATGGGCCTATACAATACTTGCACAATACTTTGGACGTTAAATCCATCCATCTATCAATCAAACTAGCGAATTCAATCCAACACCTGTGGAATGGCCGGTCATGGCAAAGCACCTGCTAACGTAGGCTACCCCCCTCCCCACGATCCAGGGCTAGGAAACCGGTCCATCCAGTTTTACTGAATATAAAATAATTTGTAGGGGTGGGGGGGTTACAATAGTCTAGTCCAGGTTCACTGGCGAGTGGCGAGCTAGTCAGATATGGCGCATGCATGTGTGGACATTGTAGGCCTATAACCTAAAGAATAAAAGTAGGCTATGTCTAACATTCATTGGAGTGGTCCAGTTGGATAGGCTAGTCTAATCTAAATAAATTGAGGACCTGTATTTTCAGTGTTTGCTGGTAGCGAATGCCACAGACAGACAGGGAGGAAATCTATTCGTCTATTCGTTTCATTGTTTCATTGTTTGTGCTCTGTATGCACAATGACTCTTTCCATGTTTTTCAGTTTTACCCTTTTCATCAATAAAACATCATTTTTACAACCATGTCTCATTGATTGGGAAGCCATTTAGAGCTGCTGGTCTAGCCTACTTATTCGGACTCAGAGGATGACATAACTGTTTATTGAGAAACAATTGATAGGCAGGCTGGGCTATATAAAGAAATACCACAGTGCATGTAGTCTAGATATATTACATTATGGTTATACACTTTATGGTAGACTGCCCTCTCGCTCGCTATAAGCAGGCTACATTGTGGCTGTTTTGTTCATCGCAGAAGCCTATAGCCTAGGCTACACATTAAAAAAAATATATATATAGAAGGAATCAGAATATGTGGAAATTTAATTTGAGCCTATTTTAATAGAATTCAAATTGTGCTTAGAGGGAATTATTTTCAACGGACATTATGGCCAGAGCATCTATAGATCATGCCAACACTAGCCTAACTGATGAAGTCGTGGCCTTAAACTTTGCATGATTTGCATTTGCATTGTTTTTAATGTTACTAAAAGCAACATATGATTTGTTTGTGAAAGGCGTCATAGGCCTATAGGCCTATCACGTGTCCTAACTACACGCGACGCGAGCGAGCTTTAGCGACAAAATGCGTTCCATTGCTTTGTTTTTTATTGTTATGTCTTAACTGGATGCGAGCGACGTAGCACGAAGCAGCGCAACGTTTTAACTGCCCTTTTGACGCTCGCCCTGTTTCTATTGTCCTCCTGTCGCTCGCGTTGACAGGCGTTCGTTCTTTAACTGTCTTCAGATGGGAATATAGACAAATGACGTAACAGAACAGGAAATTTAACGGTTTCAGTTATGAAAGCAAGCATGCGATGTCGCGTTCTGTTGCTCGCGTCGCAAGCAGTTAGGACACAGTGTAAGACGCCTTTCTCATTTTTTAGAATAAAGCCTAGGCCGCACTTTAACAAGAATATAGCCTACACTTCACAAAAGGAGAAGAATAGATGAAACGGCTACAAGAACAGCATCCAAAGCAAGGATCCAAATAAAACAGTAGTCTACTGTACAGATGCAGCATAGAACGTAGATACATAATACTTATCTAATTAATAATTATCTAAGTTAATAGGCCTATGAGAACGCAACGCTTTTTACGGTAGGCTAGGCCTATGCGTCTTGTGGTTGTACTGTAGCCTAGGCTACAACTTAAGGCTTAGGCCCTATTGAATTCCTTTTATAGCCTACTAGGCTACTCAATATTATCGAATTATCTAGTTGATATATGAATAAAACAATAAGCCGTTTTAATGGCTATGGGCTACTAGTTGTAGCTATAAACGAGTAACTGCGCTCTGCTCTTACGCACGGTTGAGGCGGCAGCTCAAATACACTTTGCGCATATCCTCTGCACCTTGGCAGTGCAACTGCCACAGACAGCTATGGTGCACTTCATGCATTGGTAGACAGTTCTGTTCTTGCTGCAGCTTGTCTGGGGGTATTCTTCTGTGGACACTGCGAGGGGCGCCGCCGGTGGCTGTTTGGACGCCAGAGGGTGCAGCTCTTCAGCCAACTGGAGGATGTCGCGTCTGGGGAGGCTCTGCGTCTCTCCACCAGTCCCCAGCGAGTCCAAGCTCCCCCAATGAATAATACTTATTTATAATAGCCTACATAGCGCAAAACTGTGCATATAATAGGCTGTAGCCAGCGCGAAACTGCGCATTCCCTATAGCCGTTCATTGAAAGGCTGGCGGCCGGTATAAATAAATAAAAACATACACGGTATTTTGTCATTTGAATGATCTTGAATATATATAAATTCAAGATCATTCAAATAACAAAATATGGTGTATGTTTTTTTAATTTATAATTTAACAATAGGGGGTGCAACAGAACACAATTTTAGGGAAAGTCATTGACAGGCGGACTTCAATGTTTTATTAAAATATAGTTATGTGCAAATGAAAACCCACAATCGACCGATGGACGTCTTTGGCAGTTCTAGTGTTAAGACCTTAGCCTGATGTTGGAAATCAGATAAAGGCGTTCACAAGACCATTTCAATAATCGCATTATTACAATTATCGGTTGATCGGTGTATGGTGTGCATGTGAACGCACTCACTGTCAAACCTGCCGCTATCTATGCACAAGATAGTTAATGTCCGGATATGATTGGCAATGAGTGATCTTTACTCATGGCGACTATGTCAATTTTGTATGGATCCACACCTCCGATCAAGCTTATTTTTTCTTTGTATCGTGCTGAAGCCATATAGCCTACTGCGCTCAGACTTGGCTACATTAGCTGGTGCCCCGTCTTCAAATTTACTTCCGGGGTTTACGAGTAGCCTACCAGTTGAATGCGTTCCAGAAACAAAACGCAAAACCCCCACGTTCACCACATCTTTACTAACAAATATATTTACAATACTGTTATTTTGCGCATTTGACCAAACAGCCACCACGTCTTGACCCGACGTCAGTTATCGAGATAGATAGGTTACCGTAGGCCTGGATATAGGTGTTCGTAATAATTAAATTACATCCAGATGGAGAAAACGTGTTTGAGAACAAGGTAATAATAACAATTAAACGTTATTTGTATAGCACCTTTCATACAGATACATTCAGCTCAAAGTGCTTTACAACAGAGCATTTAAATTAAAGAATATGAAATTTAATGATGCTTCATTCGTAGACTATAGGAGAAAAACACTGAGCCCAGCCTGCTAAATCTACTCAAAGACGCCACCTGGCGGTGGTGCATCACTAAAACGAAATAACACCCGTCTGAAAAAGCCTACCTGACTGGTCTCGTCATTCTCCTCTCTCTTCCTCTTCAATAACCTAGCCTACCTGACTGGTCTCATCATTCTCCTCTCTCTTCCTCTTCAATAACCTAGCCTACCTGACTGGTCTCATCATTCTCCTCTCTCTTCCTCTTCAATAACCTAGCCTACCTGACTGGTCTCGTCATTCTCCTCTCTCTTCCTCTTCAATAACCTAGCCTACCTGACTGGTCTCGTCATTCTCCTCTCTCTTCCTCTTCAATAACCTAGCCTACCTGACTGGTCTCATCATTCTCCTCTCTCTTCCTCTTCAATAACCTAGCCTACCTGACTGGTCTCGTCATTCTCCTCTCTCTTCCTCTTCAATAACCTAGCCTACCTGACTGGTCTCATCATTCTCCTCTCTCTTCCTCTTCAATAACCTAGCCTACCTGACTGGTCTCGTCATTCTCCTCTCTCTTCCTCTTCAATAACCTAGCCTACCTGACTGGTCTCATCATTCTCCTCTCTCTTCCTCTTCAATAACCTAGCCTACCTAACTGGTCTCGTCATTCTCCTCTCTCTTCCTCTTCAATAACCTAGCCTACCTGACTGGTCTCGTCATTCTCCTCTCTCTTCCTCTTCAATAACCTAGCCTACCTGACTGGTCTCATCATTCTCCTCTCTCTTCCTCTTCAATAACCTAGCCTACCTGACTGGTCTCGTCATTCTCCTCTCTCTTCCTCTTCAATAACCTAGCCTACCTGACTGGTCTCATCATTCTCCTCTCTCTTCCTCTTCAATAACCTAGCCTACCTGACTGGTCTCGTCATTCTCTTCTCTCTTCCTCTTCAATAACCTAGCCTACCTGACTGGTCTCATCATTCTCCTCTCTCTTCCTCTTCAATAACCTAGCCTACCTGACTGGTCTCATCATTCTCCTCTCTCTTCCTCTTCAATAACCTAGCCTACCTGACTGGTCTCATCATTATCCTCACTCTTCCTCTTCAATAACCTAGCCTACCTGACTGGTCTCATCATTCTCCTCTCTCTTCCTCTTCAATAACCTAGCCTACCTGACTGGTCTCATCATTCTCCTCTCTCTTCCTCTTCAATAACCTAGCCTACCTGACTGGTCTCATCATTCTCCTCTCTCTTCCTCTTCAATAACCTAGCCTACCTGACTGGTCTCATCATTCTCCTCTCTCTTCCTCTTCAATAACCTAGCCTACCTGACTGGTCTCATCATTCTCCTCTCTCTTCCTCTTCAATAACCTAGCCTACCTGACTGGTCTCATCATTCTCCTCTCTTCCTCTTCAATAACCTAGCCTACCTGACTGGTCTCATCATTCTCCTCTCTCTTCCTCTTCAATAACCTAGCCTACCTGACTGGTCTCATCATTCTCCTCTCTCTTCCTCTTCAATAACCTAGCCTACCTGACTGGTCTCATCATTATCCTCACTCTTCCTCTTCAATAACCTAGCCTACCTGACTGGTCTCATCATTCTCCTCTCTCTTCCTCTTCAATAACCTAGCCTACCTGACTGGTCTCATCATTCTCCTCTCTCTTCCTCTTCAATAACCTAGCCTACCTGACTGGTCTCGTCATTCTCCCCTCTCTTCCTCTTCAATAACCTAGCCTACCTGACTGGTCTCGTCATTCTCCTCTCTCTTCCTCTTCAAAAATCGTCGTATGCCCATCTGGAAAATTGTATTGATATATTAGGTTATAGGATCCGCTAGTTGTCATCAGGGAATTATAAAACCAAAGGCTTTACCAACGTGCTTGAGATGGGCAGGAGCTGTCGGCACGTCTAACTGTAGCTATAACGGCACTTAGATTACTAACATAAATGTATTTTAGACAGTAGGCTAGGCATTTTGTGGAGTAGGCCTAGGTGCCAGCTAGCACCAGTGTTTGGCCCAATTCGCCTTATTCACCTCAGCTGCCATATTGGTCAGTCTGACGTAATGAGGGGTGCGGATGGGGAAGTGCCCGTTGCCATCAACGCTGTAAAAACATCATTTCAAGAACCAAAATAGTCAAAATAACAGGCTGAATACACTACCGGGGTTACAAACTCATCATTACCAGACTACGATTGTTTTTCACTGCCGTTGTTTTCGCGTTTGGAAATACATCGGAGTGAATGCAGCTGACGGCTAACTATGGCTCATACCACAAGTCTGGTAATGATGAGTTTGTAACCCCGATAGTGTATAGAGCCTGTTATTTTGACTATTTCGGTTCTTGAAGTGGTGTTTTTACAGCGAACTTTTAACATTGAAGTCAACGGGCACTTCCGCATCCGCACCCCAGACTGACCAATATGGCTGCCAGGTGAATAAGGCGCATTCAAACACTGGTTAACACTATGGTAATATTTGAGCGTCAAAAGCCTACCTATCTTTCATTGCAACCTCATGCCGCTCACTGAAGAAAAAATCCCTTCACGCGCCGAGTCTTCCGATCACCTCAGAAAGGAGCAGCATGGAGCGGCACAGAGCGCGCGGCCTATAGGCTCTTTATTGAAAATAAATAGTCCTAATGTGGGCGCGACAGTGGTTTTGAAAGCGCATTTAGGCAGAAATATTTAGAAAGTTTTATTTATATATAGCCTAATTTGTATTATTGTTTTTTGTATCAAATGTTTGGTGTGGCAGCAAGGATCTTGCCGTGGTGTTGCGGGTGATTACTGTTTTTTTGCTTCCCTCTGGAATATGTAGGGGTGGGTCGTATGCCCACCTCCCCTCTCTGTAAGGCGCCGTAGGAGGGCCCCGAGTCAATCAATCAATCAAAGCTTTATTTGTATAGCGCATTTCATACCCAGAGGCAACACATGAAGCCCCGGTCCCCAGTGGGCAGCTGCGCCAGAACACAAAGCATTAGACCTCTACACCACATTGGACCCCACTTGTTGGCACATTTATCAATTGTGTAAAACTCAAAGAATTACACAGTTCTTTGAAAGAGTCTAGAGCCGGTGTGTGAGCCAGTCCCAGTTCAAAGCCTGGATTACAGTAATGTGTATTTGCATGGCTACGTATAAGAACCGCTAAAACGATCTGTGATTACACTGGCTTTTTGGGCAAAAACACCACAATGCAGCTCCAGATTTCTAAACTGAATCCTCACCTCGGGAGTATTCTACAGCCTCCGGATTCTCGTTGTCCCTGGGGTAGTGTATTGCTGGGTGCAAATGGAGGAAAATGTGCTTTTTTCATAGTGAGGCAAGAGCCTTTTGACAAGTTCACTTTATCTGTAAGCAATTCAAAGTATCTGGCTTTGGATCTGTCTCCAAACAGGATTACAGAGCTTTTACATCTAGACCTCCCTTCCTTTATCCACTCGATCTGCTCTGAAAGTGTGAACCCATCAGCTGAGACAGTAATGCTTATGAACCATGGTGCTGATGGGACACAGTTGATAACTCACTCATAGCCAGATAATGCTACAAAAGAGGAATGTTTTATTCAAGAAGTTCATGTTTTGCTTTCCAAAACATTGCTGTTTTCACTGCAGCACCAGTGCACAAAACCTAAATCTCACATGAACTCATCGAAAGTTAGTCAAATCTGTTCACAGTAGTCAAAGATGTTCAAAGTACGCTCAAAGTATAATTTGCCTAAACCAATCCAACAGGCACTAATATTCCAGTGCTAAGTAATTAATTAATTCATTTTCATTCATTCATTAGGAGTTAGTACATGCTAACAGTATGTGATTAACAGTGGTTAATACAACTCCCATTGGACCAGAACTGGTAAACAGCATATCATTGAATGCAGTGCACATTGCACAATGTAACATTCTGTTCAGAGGAATGACAGTTATTATGCAACATCCTTGCTCAGTTCCAAATCATCTCACTATAGAAGTTTAACATGTACTCTTCTCAAGGCACATTCATGTATCCGTTTTATCTTTAATCAACAAACCGCAAATACAGTGTGGTCTGACCAATGATTAATTGCACAATGAATACAACATCCCTTTTAATAATTTGGTCTCTGTGAATCATGGAAAAACAACCTGATGGTCATATGACTGAAACATGTTTAATAAATGGATTGACTGCAGGTGAAGAAGACTGCAGGAAACTCTGCTAAAGTTGACCCTGGTACTCTCCCACACACCTGTCACACTACTGATGTGTAAATTCTACTCTGTAATGTTCCTGTCAATCTATAATCTGGTAGCAGTGGGATTTTATATCAAGGTTATTCATGCTGCAACAATAAAAAAAAAAATCATTCAGAATCCTATTAATAAAACTAATGATTCAGGATATAAAAGTGTGACTGATAATATTTTTTACAGACATGATAAACATTTCTCACACTGGGAACACCTTAGGTAAACGGGTAGATACCACCAACAATAGATCTGAAGGTAAGGTTTCTCCAGCTGATAGTACATATATGAAATTAAGTTAATATCCTGTAAAAAATAAAATAATTTCAAAATGGGGCATCTGGTCAAATGTGGTCACGACTGTCACATTAAAAAATGCTTTTGTGCTTGGCCCTGCTCACCCAGTGGAAGAACAATAGATTATTTACCTGGTGTGCATGAGCTCAACATTCACACTAACACTTCTACTGTTATTGACCTAGGCTTTCCTCATCATTGACCTCTACTGTTCCTCTCTAACCTCTGGGAGGATAAAAGGGTAAACTAACAAACGGAAATAGAAAATACCTCCATAAATGAGCAACAGTAAAAAATATGTGGCCGTATGTCCATGCCGGTGCTGAGCGTCGTTATGCCCTAGCGTTTTGTCCGGCGCAAACTGAATATTTCTCGCCTCCACTGAGTTCAGCAATTTTGTGGGCCGCAATGAAGGCGTTGGCGCCACATTGGGTGGGCCAGCGCAATAGGGGGTGTGATAATTGACATGAAAACAGTCAACGCTATGCAAGTTTGGTATCAAATAATGAGTTTGAGTAAAGACCCATCCAGACCAACTCAACGCAAACGCTGTTGCTCTGCGCAATTTGGTGTCTTCATTAATGCGCACTGCACATATGAACATAGGGGTTATATATCTGAAATCACCAGAAAAAGTTTTATTCTTTCCATTTGCACTACAGAAAATGGAGTAGGCCAAAGGCAATAGCGCATATACGTACTGTATCATTCATTCACTCAAACTTTATTTCAGACTTCCAGATAAAAGACAGGATACACAATGAATTACATACATCATCAGGACATTCTATTCTTGGCGCGCACTGGTATTTAAAGGGATGGAAAACAGGTGTTGTGATTGGCCATTTTGAAACCAAACCCCCACCTCATCCACGTATTTTATTGTGTAACCTCTTTTACAACTGTGCTGCATGTGTGCCATCAAGGTGCGCCATCGTCCTCGGTCATGAAATTACCGAAATTGCATTGGCCGCACCTTAAAGCGCTACCGTCCTCACTTTTGCAACCACATTACCGACAGTGTTGGATTCACCAAAATTGGCCTTAACAAATAAAAAATGCAAAAATAAAATGAGAACATTATTCTTTGCTTTGTACAGAGCCTTAAAAGTGAATGAATACAGTACATTCATCATCACTGGTGGTGACAAAAATGGTGCTGGCACCAAGATCCTGAGATGTTACCATTAAGATCTTAACATGAAAAATACACACTTTGTTTGATCAAGCGCTCGGACCTTAAATAAATAATCCCCTGCTGTGCAGAGAGCATCTACATCTATTCTAGAGAGCCCTACCCTGTGTACTGCTGCAAAGAGAGTCAGTAAAGCTGTGACAAGACATTTTACTGGGAGAAGATCCAACAGCCCCAGGGCCACCCCCGCACCCATATTCAGGAGGAGAAGAACCAGCAGATCCACAGCCCCAGGGCCAGGGCTGCCCCCGCACCCACGTTCAGGAGGAGAAGAACCAGCAGATCCACAGCCCCAGGGCCAGGGCTGCCCCCGCACCCACGTTCAGGAGGACGGGTCTCCAGTAGAGCCACTGTTCTCTCTGCCTCTCTGAGTCACTCAGTCTCTGTTTCATCATCTGCACCTTCTGCGCTGTGATGGCGAGCCGCTCCTCCCGCCTCCTTCTGGAGCTGAGAGAAGCACAGAGGCAGTGATCAGAGCTGTTAGTTCCAAATAAGACAACTGTACTTAGTAAACTCAGTTTATTTATGCTCTCAGCAGCATCGTGGCCACAGCCAACAGAACACCTCAAACCCCCGACACCCGCGCACAGCGCGCCTTCCGCATTCCTCCAGTTTACCGTAAAGACTGCAGAAGAAACTCACAAAACTGTATTAGGGCTATCGTATTAACTGTACTATAAGCACCCACCAAAGTTAACTTAACAATCTCGTCTCTTTTTTTTAAACAAAAAAACAAGGATAATTCAGGAAAACAAAAAACATATTTATAAACAGTCATTCAGTTAACAAGCTTCCACTGTCCATTCTTCAGTGCCTCAAGCAATACCAGGGAAGATGCTCCCTTTTTGGTCAGACAGTCTGCCAGCTGTTCCTTTGTAGTTGACCACAGAATACGTTGGATCCTTTTGCTCTGGATAAGTTCTTTAATTCCACTTATTTCTAGTCTGTCGTTTCTCAGTCACTGACTTGGTGGACTTGATGGCATCCACAAGGGAGTAGTTGTCTGTTACACATATCACAGGTAGGGTGCGCTGTTTGACCGTTCCTGTGGTAAGTTCAGAATAGAGGGAGGACAGAAATATGGCATTATCAATACCATCAGCCAGAGCAAGTGTCTCTCCTGCCAGCATGCTACGAACCACTCTTCTGATCCTTTTTGATTGCCAGCAGCTTGGCGAGAATTGTCCTTCCTCGCCCATCAACCATTACTTTAGCTGTGTGAGAAGCACATGTTACATTATCCACAAAGCTGATTGTCTGACCTGTTTTCAGCCCTAGGGAGGCTCCTACCCTTATGCCTGTCTGGTGATTATCCTTATGATTGATACCCTGACAGTTATCTATATCATGGTCTGCTATACCCCCAGCCTCACCGTCATTGTTCATGTCACCACCTATATCACCATTAGTAACATGCATATTCCCACTGTCATTGTTCATATCAACATACATATCACCATCAGTAACAGGTACATTCATATCACTATCAGTAACAGATACATTCATATTGCCCTGTGTCATTTTCCCCAGGTTGCTCCAGACCCTCACTATCACCTACTTTCCCCTGATCCACCTTCCGCAGCCTAGAATGATGAACCCTGACAGAGGTCCCACCATGGTGTACAAAGATCACCACCCCATCTTGCCCTATCACAACTCCAGGGCCTTTCCATTCAACACAGTCTGTCCTTTTGTAGAACACTTTGTCCCCAGTTTCATACTTCTCATCTGTTGGACGAAGCTGCTTTCGAAGGGCTCTTCTGATTCTCTCTGAGCATTCTGCCTCTGTGAAAGCTTTCCTTGCTGCGTGTAATGCTGTTATGTGCTGTCCCACCCATGCGCTCATGGTAGTTCCCTCCAAAGCAGGTGGCTGATCGACTAACACAGAGGGAAGGTTTGGGTTCTGTCCAAACACCAGCTGATGTGGACTAAAGCCATGCACGTTCTGCATTGTGTTCTTCGCCATGAGTGCCCAATCCAGAGCCCTCCTCCAGTCAAGTCCTTTCTCAAGTTTTACCTTCAGTATCACCTCTGTAAGTGTTTGGTTGTGGCGTTCCAGCAAGCCATTTCTCCATGGACTGTAGCCAGCGGTCGTTTTGATCTCGATATTGAAGTTCTCTGCCATGTCTCTTACTTCCTCATTGTTGAACTCTCCGCCATTGTCACTGAAGAGACGCTCTGGTGGACCATGGACACTGATCCAGGAATGTACGAAGGATTTCACTATCACACTTGGTTTCTTTGAGGTCACAATGCTACCCGCACTAAAGCGAGTAAAGTGGTCCATGATGTGTAGATACCACACATTAGGTTCTAGCTCATGTAGATCTTCTACCACAGTCTCATTGTATCTGGAGGCCATGGGAAGACCAACAGCAGGATTGGGCTTAGCCTTGCTGTACTTAAGACATATCTCACATTTTCCTACTATTTCCTCTGGAATAGCAGTGCACTCATCATCTGTATTTCCAGCATTTGTCAGCAGCTTCTTTAGTTGATCAACGGATGCATGTCCAAATTGCTTTGAAGTTTAAGTAAAGCTTTGTGTTTTTGTTCCTTTGTCATCTTCTCTGTGATGGCCAGAACCATTCTCATATGTATCACTTGGGGACTCTTTATCCAGTATGTTTAGACAGTAGTGTCCTGATAAGGTCAACTCCAGAGCTATTGGTTGCCGAAACATTATCGCTGTATCGTTCTCCAAGTTCAACACAGCTCCTGCTCTCTTAAGCGACATTTTACTTAGCAGTAAAGGGATGTCAGATGGGACTACTTCTGTTTCAATACAACATTTTGTTTCTCCTTTCTTGGCTGGTATTTTGACCTTTTTTGTAGAATGTACAACTCGCCCATCCCCAAACTTGAAAGGCTTGTTACTATGTGTGTTAATTACTTTTTTACTTCGCTCTCATTTAGTCCCCCTACATAGTTATCCAGCCATTTTTCAACACATAACAGTCCTTGTGCATGCCGTATCAATGACAGCCGATCCCAGTGCCTCAACCATGAATATTTCCGCATCCGATTCCTTAGAAAACAGTGTTATATTACACTCATCAGGTTCTCCCGTGCATTCATTTTGTTCTATCATCTTTACAAGTTCTTTCTTATGTGGGCAATCTTTCACCCAGTGGAATGTGCTTTGACAAATTCCACACTTCGTTCGTCTTCCATACTTATCAAGTGGATTTGTGCCTGCGAGTGGTCCTCTAGCTTGCCCACCTTGGGCTCATGGCTGCTCTATTCTTTGATCTGTGTAGTATGCTGCATCCTGATTCACTTTAATGACTCCCGCCTTTTGCTCATGCTTGTCTCCAAATATGCGTTTTAGTGCTGACTTCATATCAACAAAAGTATGCCTACCACATGCGGTCAATGCCAGTTGCTTGTCTTTCACGTCGAGACCTGCTGTATCCAGTAGTTTAAATGCTAAAACGGCATCGGGTAGAACCATATCGAATTTACACATCCTGTTATATTTCTGTTCAAAATCAACAATATAGTCCACCATCGAGACGGCATTCTCCCGCGATATCCGATCGAACTCAGAATAGGCTTCGTAAGCCCCGTCCTTCTCTTCTCTCAAAAACACATTGTCAAGTTCCCGAATCAAAGTGGTCATTCCATCATCCTTATTTAGATCATTCGCAGGTATTCCTAAAGCAATATCCCTCGCCCTACCCTTCAACGATAGGGCTACAGCCAACGCTCGTTTCTTCTTGCACAAGTCCGTCACCAGTCTCCATATTTCCACTTCATTTTTCCAACTTTCAAAAGACTTCTTCTCATCAAACTCAGGAGGCAGTCTGTAGTTATTACCATTAGAGGCAGCCATCCTCTGCTACCATTGTTAGTTCCAAATAAGACAACTGTACTTAGTAAACTCAGTTTATTTATGCTCTCAGCAGCATCTTGGCCACAGCCAACAGAACACCTAAAACCCCCGACACCCGCGCACAGCGCGCCTTCCGCATTCCTCCAGTTTACCGTAAAGACTGCATTAGAAGAAACTCACAAAACTGTATTAGGGCTATCGTATTAACTGTACTATAAGCACCCACCAAAGTTAACTTAACAAGCGGAGCGCTCCACTGAGTCCTTCAAGAGGACTCAGACACTGTTACAATGATAACATATATGTAGACTTTTTCACACTATGCTTTATTTTAGCAACAAGGCAATTCAAGGTGCTTTAATGATACATTAAAAGCATCAAGACAGAGTGCAAGAAACACATTATAAAAGGTCATATAAAACAAATGCAAAAAAACAACACATTATAAAAGGACATTTAAAACAAAAAGAGGGAAAAATAAAAAACAAGAATAAAACAGTGCAGTGTACGAATGAAGTACTTGATTTAATAAAAAGCAGCGGCAAAAAGAAAAGTCTTCAGTCTTGATTTAAAAGAACTGAGAGTTGCAGCAGACCTGCAGTTTTCTGGACATTTGTTCCAGACAATACTGTGTGTACCATTATTCAACCAAACATTAAAATGGGCAGCAGGACGTGGGGTCTAAGCAATTTTGACCGTGGGATGATTTTTGGTCCCAGCATCTCAGAAACAGCTGTCCTCCTGGGATTTGCACATGCTACAGTCTTGAGCTCACAGAGAATAGTGCCATAAATAAACAACATCCAGAGAGTTTTCAATGTTGGTCTCATCTGACCAGAGCACCTACTTTCAGTCATCATTTAAATTACATTTGGCAAACTCCAAGTTCTTACTTCTGTGTCTTGTGGTCAGAAAAATCTTGTGGCAACCCTTCCAAAGAGCGTGTGGTTGTACAGGTGCATCTGATGGTGCTTTTTGAAACCTGGTGACCCCAAGATGCCACTAAGGCCTGCAATTCTTTCACAGTGATTCTTGGGGATTTGGTTGCTTCTCTCACCATCCTCCTCAGTATCCTGGGGGGCAACATGCAGTTGCATCCTTAACCCATGAGGTTTTCAACAGTTCCATATATTTTGAATTTTTAGCTGCGACCAGCAGCTCTATAGCTCTGTTGGTCGGTCGGTCAGTCCACAAAGTTTTTCCTGGTTAACTCAAAAAGTCCTTGACCAAAAATGTTCCAAAAGTCCAAAATCAAAGATTTCGTTAACAAGTGATTAACAGCAGCAGCTTTGGAGATATTTGGGCTGTATAAAAAAACGCAGTATGAGGAGATCCTGTGAGAAAACCTGCGCAATTGGAATGGATGTTGGACGCTGTGGACATGATGCTATTCAACTAGAGATCAAGCTACGTTACATCCAACAGGTTCTGTATTTATTAGGGGTGTAACAATACACTAATCACGCGATAAGATACGATACACAATATTGGGTTGACGATAACAATAAGATACGATACACTAAGGGCAGGTGTAAAGCGCTGCAGTAGTGCTGCTGTTCACACCAATAGTGCATTTCTCCACATTTCTACTCCAATACACTTTGTGAATTTAGAGTTGAACTGTTGTAATATCATGGATAGGCCTAGACAAAAGACGTGTTTGTTACCAACGTTGTGTAGCCAGCGTTCACTGATATACAATAAACATATCACAATATTGTTTTCACCTTGACGATACGTACGTATACGTATTGTGACGTTTCTGTATTGCGATATATTGTGGCACGATATATTGTTACACCCCTAGTATTTATACCCTCTTCTGCTGTGGTTAGTCACTATTTCAACTTCTAATTTGAATTAACCCGCCACTCTTTAACATTTAGCTTGTAGCATCCAAGTTTGTACTTATATCTATGCCAAGCTAACCAGTTAGAATAGACTTAAAAGATAGGCTGTTGCGATCGGCCAATTCGACGACCACCACGAGTCATTTGGAGTGAAGATCGGCCAATTTAAATCGGTGGCAGATCGATGGAAGCATCCCTAGCTCTGTGCACACCAAAATTGAATATGTTCTAAATTGGCCCATTCTACACCCCACCACCGAGTTTCATGAAAAACAGTGTGGTAGTTTTTGTGTAATCCTAGTCCAAAAAATGAATGGAGGTGAATAGCCGTCCGGGCTGTATTTGGGCAGCCCATTATTCGCACTTTGAGATTTTACTTAGCACTTTTAGATTTTACTGAAATGTAAAGTACATTCCAAATAAAATTGATGAATATTATTATGATTCACTGAGGCGGAGGTAAAAATGACTGTAGGTGGTGGCGCCCCGCTCTGGTCACAGCTGGACAGAAAATGACTGGAGGTGAATGGGTGGCTTTATTTGACCTGACCCGTGATTCGGATCCGCTCCTAAATTTAAGAACTTGTAAATTGGCCCATGCTACACCCCTCCACTGAGAAATCGGTCAGGTTTTTCTGTAATCCTGGCTCAAAAAATGAATGGAGGTGAATGGCCGGCCGTGTTTGAGCTACTTGTGGACCAGGACTGTGCTTTGGATCTGCTCAAAAATTTTACTTAGTTTAATTCCTAAATTGGACCATGCTCCACCCCTGTCTTTGAAATCGAGAGTTGAACATGTTTTTGAATGATTTTTCAAGATGCCCATCCACATCCATTGTATGATCAAAACGGTGGTAGAGCAATTATCAGACTTTCTCAAAAGTGCTAGTTTTGTCAACGTTTTGATCTGAACCATTGTATATGATCATAAGTAACCTTAAAACAGGGCTAAACATGCATTTCCCCTTTACTACTCCTTTAACAGTTAAGAAATCCAATCCAAGATGGCAGATTTTTTTTTTTTTTAAAGGATACAATTTTCAAGTGCAACTTTTTACAACAATAATCTAGGAATTGACTGGGCATGGGCAGCCTACTACCATGTTGTACCATGTCAAACATTTGCAGATAGAAAAAAACGAACAAACAAGGAAATGGCAGGCATTTCAAATTTGACCATTGTGGACCAACTGGATTCCGTCACCATCGCACGTGTATTCTTGGGTATTCTCTCCACCAAGGGTGATAAGGACAAGTCTTTTTGTTAAATATTGTGTTATTTGTGGCGTTATAAAGTTATCACTTTATGCTAATAATTTGACCATTTTCACAATAAATTCATCAATCCTGCGATTCTTTTTAGCTGCGACTATAAGCTCTATAAATCGCTCTGTTGGCCCACAAAAATTGGGTCAGGTATGCCCATGCGCGTATTTGGTCGCAGCTATTGCAAATTCGTACTGAACAATAATTGCCCTGAGCGTGGTGAGGTATATTCAATCATTTGTGGGTGTTCTTGTAGTCATAACCAGATTTATGAAGGTCTGTGACCCTCTATCTCTTTTGAACTGCCAGTTCTTTTGTTTTCTTCATAGTGTTGGATGATAAAGGGATATTGCAAAAGTGTAACCTCATTTTTATACCATAGAGAAACAGTAGGTGATGTAATGGCTCAATATAATTCCTTATGAATTAGATTGGAAGGGTGCCAATAATTGTGAAACCTTTATTTGGATTTTTAATTAAATCAGTAAATGGTTTTGGAACATTAATATAGTACAGTATTTATCACATGCTGGTATTTGGAGTTTTTCTATAATAATATTGTTTATAATTTTTTTTAAATATTGTTTGTGCATTGCATTGTCAGGGGTTCCAGTAATTTTGGAGCCCATTGTATATACACAATGTTTTAAAGTAATTATTGCAGGGTAGCACGTTTTCCACTCCTGATATCTGTACTTACGTTGTCCCCTCTGCCGTGGCTTGCTCCAGACCGGGAGGGTTGGTCTCCTCTGCTGTGGGCCCTGAGGGGGCCTGGGGCTGGCCGTCCGGCTTCTTTAAGGGCCATCTGGGACACAGCGGAGCGGAGGAGGACTCACACATCGTCTCTCTGTCTTCCCTGGACAACTGACTCTGCACCAGGAGAGAGTGTTGAACAGCTCCTCAAATACAGTACATGGGCCATTTCTTGGGAATTTCAGATGGAGATCTCCCTGTTTAATCTTTGGTGGGACACAGTGCCCACAAAAGCTGTGCAGTATAAATAGTAGTAGTAATTTTATCATCCCCATCATGCTAGGATCATGTGACATTTACCTGGACGGAGCGGTCTCCCATGATGCGCTTGGCGCCCTGGATGACGGCCATGTAAGAGAAGCGCAGCTGGTCGGGTGTTTGGATCAGGCCCATGCGGTACTCCCTCATGTCCAGCAGAACCTTCTGGATGTCCACCGCCGACGGGGCTCTCCTCTTGTCCATCTGCTCACACAGACAGGGCATTCTGATAATCAGCAAATAAAGACAACAGGCAAGTTGACAAACACCCATTCTACTAGGGGTATAAGAAAATAGAATATATTGTGCCACGAAATATCGCAATATAAAAACATGACAATATGCATTGTTGAGATGAAAAACTATCTTGCGATAAAATGTGATTATTTGTGACTTTGGGTACCCGGGAAAGTGCTATACATATTGGATGTATTCTTTTTATAGGACTGGCTGCAAATGAGCCACTAATACCTATTAACTCACACACTCGCATTGAAAAAGACAAGAAAATGCAGGTGTTTATATTGATCAATGTCCTGATATTGTTTTGCAAAGCTTTCAAATAAAATACTATTTTTCCAGTGATATATTCATCATTCAAGTTTATAAAAAAAATATGTAACCTTTATTTTACCAGGTGATCCCATTGAGATCAAAGATGGAGATCATTTCCACTAACTTTAGATCTTTTTGAAGGCTATTCCAGGTAAGAGGAGCAGAGCACATGAAAGCCTTTCCCATTTCAGTCCTGGCACTCAGAACAGACAACAGGACCACATCATGTGATGTCAGACTGTAACTACTGACAGGTCTCTGTCCAATCAGAGAGGAGATGTAGGACGAGAGTTAACCTAGGATAGCTTTATAAATAAACAAGTCAGCAAGGTCAGCGAAGGCCAGCCAGCCCTGGAGTACAGTGATGAGCTAGGCCCTGTCCCAATGCCCACCCTAAGCCCTACACCCTTCACTGAGGTGTGCACTTGGGCAGTGGCGGTTCTACGGGGTGGCATATGCCACCTTAGAAAAATGCCTTGCCACCCCAGTTGCCACCCTAACTGTAGGCAATGAATCTATTAATAATATTTTTTTAATGTTGATTATTAATGTTGGTGATATTTCTCCGTAGTTCATGTAAACGTTTTACTCACCAGTTTAAAATGAACTTTGCCCCCCCTCCTAAATAAAGAAAAGAATGGTTGCACCCGTGACCCGCCCACCTGACTGACCTGCCGAAACCACAACAATACTAAGCTAACGTAACGTTACGTGGTGACTGGAGCGATCCTCACTACCACAGGATATTTCCAGAGTGACAGTCAGGTAAGCAAGCTATAATTTGTTTGTTGTTGCTCTATGTTTAAAATGTTCAAATGTTCTGTCAAGTTTGACAATGTGAAATATGCGATAGAGCTCAACCACATGACTGGTGTAGTTATTCTAAACTCTTGCTAGCTAGCACTAGTGAAATGAGACAACTGTTTCCCTCAGCGTGCGCTGTTGTCTAAACGATTAGCACTAATGAAATGAGACCATCATGGTTTTCCTCAGCGCGCGCTGTTGTCAATAAACGTTACAAAAGGAATGTAGGAGCTCACAGAAACAAGTTGCAACGCAAAGTTGTGTAGCTAGCTACAGTCAGTAGCGCAGTAGGTGTGTTATGTTAACAAGTGAGACAATAATGAGGCTATCATAGTGAGATGATAGGGATAGGTTGAAAGAACGGTGTGTACGCGTGCTGTGTTTAGAATAAATCACGAAATCTACAACAGCAAAAGTTGACTGCTTATTGCCAAGCAAAACCCATAGCTTGCTAGCTTAGCTCATAAATAAAAAATTAGTTCTGGACAATGGACAGTATGTTTAATGTTTAATATGTTACAATGAGAAGACAAGGGGTTGGGGTTACAGAGGTTTGAAATGTGTGTGTGTGTCTATTTGGCAGCCTTGGACATGTTCATACTGTAGGTTGGTTGTCAGAGGACTATGGCTACTTGGGACGTCCAAGAAGGAAACTAAAAGGCTCACCAAGTACTGCTCTGTCTCTGCAATTGGCAGCCGCCATATATGGCGGAGACGTTGCTACTTGTACCCATGAGTGATGTGTTTTGTATGTGAAAGACATTGTCCATGTTAATTGTAAGTGTAGACTAATCTGTGCCTTTAGTATTTGTGTGTGTGTGTGTGTGTGTGTGTGTGTGTGTGTGTGTGTGTGTGTGTGTGTGTGTGTGTGTGTGTGTGTGTGTGTGTGTGTGTTCGGAAATGGGGCCTAAGTGCCTTGGTAAACTGGTTATCTATACAACCAGAGTGGGATGGAAAGGGCAGCCCCAATGATCTATGTCCTGGGAACTTTACAACATCCACCTGGGACCTGGAGGGTCCATCTATAGCTAAGTTTTAAGTCTTATATTACGTCCAGATTTATGGGCAGGAAAGGTGGAGTTGCACATCTTCTGGTTAAATTGTGGAACACAGATTGCATTGGGCGCTCTCTCAACTGACCAGACTTGCTGCAGGTTGCTTGACAAGAAGCCATACTCGAGTGTTTGTAACTATCCTTGGATTAATACACTCTCGTAACTCTGTTGAACTGTTGTGCTTCTTAAACCATATTGAACGAGAAATTCTACAACAGAAGCAACACTTTACCATGGAATAAAATCTCTTGACTACCGATATAGAGCAAGAAGGTTATTTATTTTGGCCTATAAGCGCCGCTACCACCACCACATCTAACAGGGCGGGGCATAGCCTATTCAAACTGTAAAAATGCATTCTCATTCTGCCGGTGTTAGCTCCGAGAGGCGTACTTCTATCGCTGCAAGGGAGCAGAGTGGCAGGCTTGACAGTCATGTACTAGAAGGAACTCTCTGTCTTACATCAGGATATCCTTCTCTCCACTTCGGTGGAGAGGAAGAGTTCTGTGGACAAGAGTTTATTCAGGCTATGCATCTTGTTGCTAGGTTACTACCACCACGTTATCTAGCTAGATTAGCTAGCGTATGGATATCTATTAACGCCCACCCTTGAATGGGTGTTTATTAATGCCACAAGCACTGCGACAAGACGAATTTCTGCCTTGTACTAGCGACATTTTAAGCTACAACGGAAAAGTAATTGACTCTAGCGGAGTCTGGATAATATAAAAAACAGCCTGTATGTTGGCAAGAGCCTCTGTAATAGGGACCAGCATAATCTACCACAGTATCATCTGCATTAAAATTAAAGTTGGCACCATCCACATTATGACCTAAACTATTAAAGCAATACATTGCATGTCTTGTGCTAATTCTCCAATTATATTTACTAAAAGTAAGCTGAATCGTCCAAACAGTCTACTCAGAAAGATAATACATTGACATTTATTATTATTATTATTACAAATTAAATTACAAATGTTTAGAAGTGAGTGTTTTAGGTCCGCTGTTATTCTCCATCTATATTTTTTTGTTAAAAAATATTGTTATCGTATGATATCGATATCGGGAACCCAATATCGTTTATCATATCATGAGCTGAGTGTATCGTTACACCCCTGCATTCTACACATCATTTTTACATGACAGACGTTACTTCCTATAGCCTGCTCATTCCTTCCTTTCATATTTTAACAATCCATAATGCCTCAGCCACCTACTGTTAAAAGATCCTCTGACCTTACCAGAACTAAACAGGTGTCCACCAATGAGAAGGTCCCTGAGCGTCCAATCCCTGCACTGCAGTGCACGACTGAAGGTCCATGCTCCGTACCCAAGGAGCCCGACTCACGCACTTTGAACAGGAAGTTGAGGAAGGAAGCAGGGGATTCTGGGACACCGAAGTCCGGCCATGTGGTGTAATGAAAGTGGTAGATCTCTCTGGTCTGTCCTGTCTAGACCACAAGAGAAGAGCACAGATTGCACAAATATAACATCATTTTGGGGGGTATATCTTACACAGTAGTCAACTGTTGTTGAGAGTACAAAGCTGTTGTTGGGAATACAAATTCAAAATAATGGTCTAGTATACACTCAGTTGCCAGTTTATTGGGTACACTTAGTGAAAACGAATGTAGTCAAATAAAACGGACCTGCAATAAATCGTCCTTCATGATTGTTCTATAGTTCAGTTAAATGTTGAAACGGTTTACAAGAGGCAGTGATTTGACTGCATGATCATTTTGGAGGATGTATTTTGTGGTGCTGTTAAACTGTTCTTAATTAAGCACAAAGGTGTTTCTATTATTTAGCCTAGCCTCACTGATTGAAATGGTAGTCAAAATAATAGAAGCGTGTGTCAGTACAAAGCAATACAATTCAAAACTTAATTAGTTTGAGCGAATACTGAATATTGCAACCTTCATGAAGCTAAGATTTATTGCAGGGCTGGTGCATTAAACGTTTTAGCTCAGAGTTCCTAATAAACTGGCAACCGAGTGTATGTGCATGTCATGAGGCCAAACAATTATACACATCAATGTTGTACTTTCTCAAGTTGGGAATTATCCATTAATTCAATACATTTTAACAATAAAGGATGTCATCGTCCAAATGTCAGACAATGGTCAGATTCAGGTTCCAGTGCTAACCTTTGTGTTATTCAGCTCCAGCACTCGTATTGTGTAGTAAGAGTTGTCTTCTTCTGAGAGTAGTGACACAACAAATCCTGTGTCTGAAAAAGACATCTGCTTTTTCTCACATGTTGGCCAGTATTGGGCACATTTTTCCTTTGAGGAGAAAACAAAGAAACAATTGAAAGGTGGCAATGTGGGCAGAATATCACCATGAATATTCTTATAAAAATGTTTCTGCTGGTTGAATGATTTGTGATTAGCCTCTCGTCCAATTACCAATCGCTCTAACGTATTTCATACAACAGGTAGTTCTGACCGTATGTTGTGATTGGACGAGAGGCTTTCTGAACTGTGCGTACAGTGTATACAGGATATAGCAGAGTTTTGAATGGTTAAATCAGCTGTGAATGTATCACTGTGCTGCTGGCTGTATGCTTTCCAATGTTACAATCACCCAGCGTGCGAATTGCTGGGGGGGATGGGGGGGATTCCCCCCCCTCTGGTTTTGATATCCCCTCCTCTGATCATTCATTTTTATCGCCGGTGGGGATACGTTTTTATCCCTGATTCTGGTCAGACTGAATATAGCAACAATTCCTGTGCCCGAAAATAGATGGTGCAATTTAGAAAAACTACACAAGCTATTTAAAAAAAAAAAGAAAAAAAAAAGATTTACAACAGCTAGTTCTAACCACGCGTTTGATTGTCATGGTAACTGTCAATCAAGCGCCTACTCTAACTAGCAAGAATTAGCAATGAAACGGGGTCAACAAAGCATTTCGTCATATTTTGCTGCGAGGAATTTGGAGGATACCCAAAACACCAGAGGTCCGTCACCAAAGCAGACTCTTCTGCTAGTGCTAAACATCGGTAAGTGACAGGATGAATATTTTACCGGTGAAAGTGCGCGTGATTGTGGACCAAGATTGATCCATGCTGAATGTTAGCCTACAGACTTGTCGGGATAGATGGCTGGTGTTCAAATTTGCTTTCAAGGCACAGGCCTACTGTAACACTGATTTGATGTAGCCTATAATGGACCTACCTTTAACTAGCCTACGCATATCACTTTTTAATGAGGTCTAAAGGTCTATGATGAGGACGGGATAGCTCTACATTCATAGCAGTGTGATCAATAACCTAACATTGTATGGTTTGGGTGTATATATAAGAATACAATAAGAGCATACAGTCGTTTCCTTTGTTCTGATGTTTACATTTGTTCAATTTCTGGACATTAAAGGTATAATATGTAATATGTGGATTAAAATAATCATTTTTTCAAAAATAATACATCCATAGGGCTTTGTGAAGGCTGCAGAGTAAAAATATTGCTTTTCCATAAAAAATTATATTTTGTCTGAAATTATTACATTATGACATTTTGACGGCCCGACAATGACACTCTGTTGATATCATACCAGCCAATAGTATTACAGTGTTGGTACTGCGCGCTGGGTTGCCAGATACTATTCTAGCTTCAACACTGAGATTAGCAGTAGCCAGCTAACGTTATACTTCCATGAATTAGCAGCATTATAGATGTTGGTTAGCATTAAGTGTGTGTGCAACTATAAAACGGCAGCTTTTCCGTCCACTTTCGCTCACTCTTTTAAGCTAAATGTTTGGTAAAATGGTTGAGTTTTGTCATCCTGCTTCTCCGCCTGAGCCCCGGCGAACCGTGCGATACGAATCTCAAAAGCTCAGTGACCGAAAAAGGAGCAAAAGTCAGATAAATATCGGGCCAGACTTTGCTTGTTGGACAGAGTTTATGGGATAAAGTTGCATGGTGACATGGCTACTTTTCTACTAGACCAGTAAGCTAGCTAACTAGCTATCGTTATCTTTCTTGGAATCTGCATAGCCAGACCTAACGTTATCTCCACACTACAGCATCTAAAGTAACTTATTACATGGCACTCTGAAATACTTGATTGTGATTACTGATTAGTGCAATGTTATGTTCCTCTCTGAGTGAAGATCTTATCACAGTATGACTGAAAAAGTGCATTCTCTGGCATTTTGGCAACCAATATGTTGTGTTGTTGCAGTTCTTATCTTTAGACACTAGATGGGGGAAATAATCCACATACTACATATTCTACCTTAAAATTGTATTTGAAAATATCCCCCCCTCTGTTTTGTTTTTTTTTTGGCAAAAAATGCAATCACCACACATCTGACTGTTTGTTGCCATTCCAGGATGCCCCTTTGGTAGTAGTATCCACACACACACACACACAAACCTCTCAGAATGTTGCATCAGTGAGTGATGCATTAACGTTAGAATAGTAGTTTCTGTTGTCTCTGCCTGCATGCTGCCGAAGTGCTGTCTGGTTTAGCTTACTGTGCCGTGTGCACCAACCTGCTAAATTAAGTGGGGGAAAATATCGATATCACAATATCTTCATCTAGAGCTCTGTAAACTAGATAGAAATGGCCTTCACAGCAAACAAGCTAGCTGAGTGTCACTCCTGACTCACTGGACTGCACAGGCAGATGTGATGGGTGGTATTATACTGTCTGGCAAATGTGATGGGTGGTATTATACAGTAGTAGCAGCACCACCTACGGTTGAGTGATGTTTACTCAAATATGAGTAATGATGAGTAATGTGCACATCCAAACATTGTGATGGACGATGACATAGTCCTACAGTACTGTGGTTTTAAAAATAAAAGCTTAATCCTATAAAATAGCCTACTGATTTTCATTATTTTATAGGCCTATTTCTTATGCATTTACACTGTATTCTTTGTCTTTTGATTAAGGTAGGCAAAGCTACCTTTAATTACACAATGATAATGGGGAATTTCATAATATTCTCTATCTTTAAGTATTCCTATAGGCCTCTAGGTGTCAAGTCCTGTTGGCAAGTCTAGGTTCTAAAGGGCTAGTCTAGGGTCTAAAGGGCTAGTCTAGGGTCTAGGTCTATGATTTCAGCAGAAGGAATCACGGAATTAGTTAGCCTAATTAAAATGGAATCAACTGTAACACGCAGAACATTGCAGAATTTTCCATTATCTGCCTATAATTGATCATTTGTTTGATTGATTACACGGACATGGGAGCGTACTTACAACTGCTTCTGTTATATTTAAAAAGTGAAAGGAGGCTGAGGGCTGCTCTAGACTCGTTTGTGAGGCTGTCGCTCGCTGCCTGGTGCGCAAGGGAGTGAATAGAGCAGGTTTATAGCATCCATTACATTTTTACATTACATTATAGTAATTTAGCTGACGCTTTTACCCAAAGCGACAAACAATAATTGCATTCAACGTAGGAAAAGCCAATGTACTACTACTTGCCAGAACTCACAAGTGCATCTCCTTTCTAAAACAAGTGACTAAGTGCATAATCTAGTGCTGAAGGCAAAGTGCAAGAATAGCGATCTAAAATACAATAGGTGCTTAAGAGGGAGGATCGTTGAAGTACTTCTTGAAGAGATGAGTTTTGAGCCTGCGGTGAAAGATGGGCAGTGACTCTGCTGTCCTGACATCAGTGGGCAGTTCGTTCCACCACTGCGGGGCCAGGACAGCGTCTGTAATGGAAATTAATTTGATCTAGCTATCAAAAGTAAAAAGGATTTGCCAAGGTTCGCTCAAAAAGGTTCAGTCTTATTTATTAAGAAAACAATATGATTGCAAAAGGACTTCAGGATAAAGCAGAGTGGTTTATCCAACAGAAGTGAAGCAGAGTGGTGTTGCACGGTCTTATATTCAAGCAATACACAGATATGACGTTGCTAGAGATCTGATTGGCTAACCCATCTTTACACATCATAATAAATGGCAGACATCATCAACAAGGGTCAAGAGTTCAGACGTGATATTAGAAAGGGCGGTAAATCTTGAATAGGTTTCAGGTAGGAACAATAGAACAATGGAAGGTCACTCTAGGCCAGACTGAAAGTCTGGGGTGCCCCCCCCCCCCTGGAGATGCCTTCCTGTTAAAATAATAAAACCATGGCTGGGGGTGTTTGGAATAGCAAAAGGCAGAGGACGGCGAACCAATAGGCTTAAGAACAAAAGGCTGAAATCTGAAAGGGTTGAGGCCAGTTGTCTCTAAAAATTCCATGACACGTCTGTCATCTTGTACTGATTACATGCTTAGTATTTTACAAATCAGAGTTGTTTTTTTATTAACCTGGGCGCTGATACACGAAAATGAACCCAACACCAAGACACCGGTAACAGCGGCAATCCTAGCACTCATCAAGCTCAACAGAGGCTGGCAACCATGTAGTTACTTCAATGGAGATGTCTGTGATAGATGGGAAACACAGGGAGCTCATAATTCCATAGGTTGGCTTTTCTACTGTTCTACTATTGCCTAGATTCTTCTATCACCGCTACAGTAGGAGAACCCTGAAGCCTATTGATTTGCCTTGATAAAAAATGAATATTGTGTTGCATTTAAAACATTGCATCCAGACAAATGAAAATGGAATTTGGGAAAGAATAGAACTCATTTCATAGGCTTGCCCCTCGGAGCAGCCATTTATTTTTCGGGGTTACAGTATGTCTGCCATAATAGCTTTTTATCGCAAAGAAACAAGTAATTTTCTGTTCAACAGATGAACGGCCTGTATTTTACGGTGGCGTATTATTTATTGACAGCTGGTTCGTTTAGGACCGTGGGAAGTAGCTAACTGGACTTATTAATGAAAAGCCCTATGGTCTCAATGTGGCAGTTTGCTTGGAGGAGAGTTGGAATGTCATATTTGTCATGGAAAAAAGTAAGAAACCACACCTAATAACTTCACTTCACTTTATTATGAAATCCGAGAGGGCAATTGATTTGCAGGGAGCAAATCAGGCTAGAGCTATATTATTGTAAATGCACAGTAAAAACCTTGTAAAAACACGTCAAAAACCTCGGAGTCATTTTTGACTCTGAACTGAACTTTGACCGACAAGTGAGCTCTGTGCTGCAGTCGTCCTTCTACCAACTACGCACCATATCCAAGATCAAGTCCTTCCTCACCCCAGTGACCTACAGAGGGTCGTCCTCATGCTCATTTCCCCCCTGGTTAGACTATTGCAACTCCCTCTCTGCTGGGGCTACAGACAAAACCATCCATCGCCTGCAGTTAGTACAAAATGCCGCTGCCAGACTGGTGTCAGGCACCAAAATGAGGGACCACATCTCCCCTGTCCTCATCTCCCTCCACTGGCTTCCAGTGAAGCAGAGAGTAATATATATAAGATCTGCATGTTTGCTTTCAAGGCTCTTAACGGTCTCGCCCCGGCCTACATCAAGGACCTCCTGGACCAGTCCCCCACCTCTAGGTCCAGGCCCAAGCTCAGATCTGATCCTGGACCAGTCCTCCACCTCTAGGTCCAGGCCCAAGCTCAGATCTGATCCTGGACCAGTCCCCCACCTCTAGGTCCAGGCCCAAGCTCAGATCTGATCCTGGACCAGTCCTCCACCTCTAGGTCCAGGCCCAAGCTCAGATCTGATCCTGGACCAGTCCCCCACCTCTAGGTCCAGGCCCAAGCTCAGATCTGATGACTAACTGAGCCTGAGGGTCCCACGGACAAACCTAGTGAGGAAGAGTGACAGTGCTTTCGCAGTAATGGCACCGAAGCTGTGGAACGGGCCTCTGAGCCTCAAGACCGCCCCCACTCTAGAGTCCTTTAGGGCCAAACTTAAAACACACCTTTTCAATGTTGTTTTCTGAGCTAGCGTGTTCTGTGTTTTGTCATGAATGTTTCAGTCTCCTGTTCTCTAACTGTTGTCTCTGTGTTGTCGTGTCTCGTTCTGTTACCTATCTGTCTCCTGGGCTGCGCCCCGGGCCCATGTAATTATTGGATGGGGGCGCATTACAAATAAAAATAACATAACATAACAGTATTTATTTTGCATTAGGCTGATCATGGTGGGTTAAGTTTGATAAAATCTTTTAGATAAAGACGGTGGAATCCAAAGGCGTAGGCCTAGTCTTGTCTTAACAGGCTAATAGCATTACGCACAGGCTGTTGAACGGCATCCGATAAAGATCATGTAAATTTAGCTATAGGTAAATTATATTCTGTTAAATTTTATGACACAGATTGCTACATAAATCTAATCTAATCATTTACATGCCATACTCCCATTGCATGTTTATCATAGCCTGAATGTTTATCATAGCCTAAAAACTATGATAAACATGCATTTTCAAGGCAGGAAGCACACGGTGTGAACTTACCGGTGGCATTATGCTGTCATGTGAAATATATCGCATTCTCAAACCGAATATTGAAACAAAAGCTCAATTTGAACCAGAACTATTTCGCCGAATGCACTACACCATACCTTTCACACTAGGTGGGTTCCCATCCAAATATATCGCAAATTGTAAGCGAATTTTGAGAAAATCCGCAAAAGAAAATGCGAATGTACGCACATTTCCATTGTTTTGTTTTGTGAATATTGGGAGTCAGCAGGTCGAGCTACTGACTCCCAATATGGTGGCGCTTCTCGTGAAAATTAAAATAAAAATGCAAAAAAACACCCGTAGAAGAAGAACCGCCGCAGCTCACTATATAGGCTACCTATATCGGCCAGTAGCCGTAAGAACGCATCATTTTTTACGGTAGGCCTATAGGATACGGCCTTAGGATTGTTCTGTACAACTCAAGGCTTAATGTTGTCCTTTCATACTACAGATGTGGGAAGTTAGAAATGTCACATGCTGCAGCATTTCACCTTCGCGGTATTTGGCAGGGAAATCCCGTTGGAAATCTCGTGGGATTTCAGACGGGTGTTATTTCGTTTTAGTGATGCACCACCGCCAGGTGGCGTCTTTGAGTAGATTTAGCAGGCTGGGCTCAGTGTTTTTCTCCTATAGTCTACGAATGAAGCATCATTAAGTTTCACATTCTTTAATTTAAATGCTCTGTTGTAAAGCACTTTGAGCTGAATTTATCTGTATGAAAGGTGCTATACAAATAACGTTTAATTGTTATTATAACCTTGTTCTCAAACACATGTTTTCGCCATCTGGATGTAATTTAATTATTAGGAACACCTATATCTAGGCCTACAGTAGCCTATCTATCTCGGTAACTGACGTCGGGTCAAGACGTGGTGGCTGTTAGGTCAAATGTGCAAAATAACATTATTGTAAATATATTTGTAAGTAAAGCTATGGTGAACGTGGGGGTTTTGCGTTTTGTTTCTGGAACGCATTCAACTGGTAGGCTACTCGTAAACCCCGGAAGTAAATTTGAAGACAGGGCACCAGCTAATGTAGCCAAGTCTGAGCGCAGTAGGCTATATGGCTTCAGCACGATACAAAGAAAAAATAAGCTTGATCGACTTGTGGATCCATACAAAATTGACATAGTCGCCATGAGTAAAGATCACTCATTGCCAATCATATCCGGACATTAACTATCTTGTGCATAGATAGCGGCAGGTTTGACAGTGAGTGCGTTCACATGCACAATATACACAATATTTTGTTATTTGAATGATCTTGAATATATATATATATTCAAGATCATTCAAATAACAAAATATTGTGTATGTTTTTATTTATTTATACCGGCCGCCAGCCGTTCCATGAACGGCTATAGGGAATGCGCAGTTTCCCGCTGGCTACAGCCTATTATATGCACAGTTTCGCGCTACGTAGGCTATTATAAATAAGTATTATTCATTGGGGGAGCTTGGACTCGCTGGGGACTGGTGGAGAGACACAGAGCCTCCCCAGACACGACATCCTCCAGTTGGCTGAAGAGCTATGCGCTCTGGCGTCCAAACAGCCACCGGCGGCGCGCCTCGGTGTCCACAGAAGAATACCCCCACCAAAATACCTGCATGGTGAAGACAAGCTGCAGCAAGAACAGAACTGTCTACGAATGCATGAAGTGCACCTAGCTGTCTGTGAGAGGCTATAGCAGAGGATATGTGCGAAGTGTATTTGAGCTGCCGCCTCAACCGTGCGTAAGAGCAGAGCGCATCAACTCGTGTATAGCTACAACTAGTAGCCCATAGCCATTAAAACGGCTTATTGTTTTATTCATATATCAACTAGATAATTCGATAATAATGGTTGAGACATGAATGTAAAACTGATGTTTTATTGATGAAAAGGGTAAAACTGAAAAACATGGAGTCATTGCATTGATCGATACAGTCCGTTCAAATAGGCATCAAAAGATAAAGTAGGCCCATTTAAAATGACCAATTACATCTTCAAATCCCTTCTAATCTTGGCCTTTGATAGGGTTTTTTCCCGCCCTACTGCCAATTATATCCGAACATTAACTATCTTGTGCATACAGAGCACAAACAATGAAACAATGAAACGAATAGATTTCCTCCCTGTCTGTCTGTGGCATTTGCTACCAGCAAACACTGAAAATACAGGTCCTCAATTTATTTAGATTAGACTAGCCTATCCAACTGGACCACTCCAATGAATGTTGAACGTAAACTACTTTTATTCTTTAGGTTTTACAGAATCGGCCTACAATGTCCACACATGCATGCGCCATCTGACTAGCTCGTCACTCGCCAGCGAACCTGGACTAGACTATTGTAACCCCCCCCCAATTCTTTTATATTCAAATAATGGATGGATGAACCGGTTTCCTAGCCCTGGATCGTGGGGAGGGGGGTAGCCTGCGTTAGCGGGTGCTTTGCCATGACCGGCCATTGAATTCGCTAGTTTGATTGATAGATGGATTTAACGTCCAAAGTAGATTGTGCAAGTATTGTATAGGCCCATGTGTAAGAGATGAATGGTTGTAACCATGAACTCAGCCAGAGGTAGGCCCTACTGTAGATTATCAGCATTATCACCAGTCTCAATTTATGTTTTCCTCTAGGCTACGTGTTGCCATTCATTTAAACCACCATCTCATCTAGACTACTTCTGTTGCTGCATTTTTACATTTATGCTTTCATGATTTTAGAGGGCAATCAACATTTTCCAGGATTCCAATAAGTCCATCCATTCATCCAACTTTGTGCTGCGCGCAGCGCAGGCTGGTAGCCTACTGTCAAGGATCACGACTGATGCACTCCCTTAACACGTCTCGCAACTTCCCAGACCATCAAGATAATTTCAATATGAAAGACCTTGGGATTCCAGGAGTCAAGGCCGTTTCAGACGGGGAGCGACATTCCGCCTGCGTTCTCGCTCGGATCAGCGGGGGACGCACGCGTCCTGCGCGCAGCGGGGAAAGCTGACTACAATTCAGCTCTTGTCGCGGGCGGGCGTGTGCAGCCTAGTTCCATATGAGAACACTCCTCGGTCCAATTCCGTATAGTAGATCCGCCTGTGTACTTTCAACGAATGTATTATAAGACATAATATCATAATAATATATATAGCCTTCAACGACCTCCTGAGCTGCCTGCCTGATGGTCTCAGGGCTAAAGAGACCGTGCGTCGTTTTCCTCACCCTAACTATTGGCATGCTATCAATGAAAGAAAATACATTGTAAATAAACATGGTTTTAGGCTATTGTTTTTATGTAGGCCTATAGGTTAGGCTATTTGTGTTCATAAGGTAACGTCATTGTAAACGAAAGTAGCCTATAGCCTATAATCCAATTGACTGGAACCAGGGGGTTTGACAAAAGTTAAGAGGCAAAATAATTTGTCTTGACTGCATTCAAGATGTATCTTTCACATTAACTTTCACCTGTTCATTCTGCCCAAATGTCACTCGCGCACCCCTCTGGTTCTAAGCCATAACAATGCTGTCCCTCTACGGGATGCGACTTTTGTCCCGCCACGGTCTCCTGTCATTTCTCCCTGGCTTGCAGGCACGACTTGCTCGCACAAAACTTGAAAGCTATGTTATCATGTAGCCAGTAGATATGCTAAGACAATTGCATATGTTTGCAAACTAAAACAAGTGAACACAATTTTACAATCGAAAAATGCTTATGAGACCATTATTTTACTTATATGAGGCAAAAGTGGTTTCTCTTCCTGAAACTATAAATAGATAGGCTTTGTTCGTAATAATTAAATTACAACCAGACAGAGAACAAGGAGTTTGAGAACGGTAGGCTCATCTAATGTGCGAGATGAGCTACAGCAATGGGTCAATGAGTGGTATTACTGCGCCCCTATGGGCAGGCGAGCGGTGGTGCGGAATGCCGTAAAGCGCCTGTTAGAATACCGCGGGTCAAGTTAGATTCTTACGTTCCCACATCTGTACTCACACAATGACTATATGGCAAAAAAATAACACAACAAAATGTTATTTTTGCAATTTAACCAGAATAGTATAGCCTACACTTCACAAAAGGATGAACGATGAAACGGCTAGCCTACAAGAACAGCATTTTGGCGAAGGATCCAAATAAAACAGAAGCCTACTGTAGGCCTACAGATGCAGCATAGAACGTAGATACATAATAATGATCTAATTAATAATTATATAAGTTAATATATGAGAATTTATCGCTTTTTACGGTAGGCTAGGCCTATGCGTCTTGTGATCACAGATGCAGCATAGAACTTTGATGTTTAATCATTATCTAGTTAAATTAATAATTATGTAATTATCTAGTTGATGTATGAATAAAACATTAAGCTGTTTTATTGGCTATGGGCTACTAGTTGTAGGCTATACACGAGTTGATGCGCTCTGCTCTTACGCACGGTTGAGCTGGCAGCTCAAATACACGTCGCACATATCCTCTGCACCTTGGCAGTGCAACTGCCACAGACAGCTTTTGTGCACTTCGTGCATTGGTAGACAGTTCTGTTCTTGCTGTCGCTTGTCTTCACCATGCAGGTATTTTTTTGGGAGTGTTCTTCTGTGGACACTGCCAGGGGCACCGCCGGTGGCTGTTTGGACACCATCCAGTCGGCGCGCAGCTCTTCAGACAACTGGAGGAAGGCCCATCGTGTACTGAACTACGACGAGATGGAGAGATTCTTTGTAAGCTTGATGGCTCATGGGAGAACTCTTTTTTGTCAGCTTTGTCAGCTTACATCACCGTCTTGATGCAGATATGAGAAAGAGTAAATGCAATGACAAGAGTACTGTCGGAAATAGCTGGAACGTCATCGTTTATTCACAAAATCTGTTTCCATTGCAAAAAGTTGCATTTTCCTACTATCGATACGCTGACTTTTCCACCTCCTCCGAGCGTAATTTTTTTTTTGCGATATTTCGCCATTTTTTCGAATTTCTGGCGTTTCCATTCAAGTTTAAATTCTCGCAATTTTGGAAAATGTGAATTTTAAGAGGTGGATGGAAACGTAAACTTCCGCCGCGGTAAAGCTAGACGATTGTTTACATCCTCCTAGCCATGCCTAACACGACAACACATGGGGATGGCGATTCATTTCACAAGACAACATTCTACTGAGACCGGTAAGGGGCTTCCTGGCGCTTCCTGCCTTGAAAATGCATGTTTATCATAGTTTTTAGCAGAGGCCCATAGACCTCCATTATAAAGGGGGTGCTGCGCGCAGAGGAAAAATGAGCTAGCTTACTACTGCACGGATCGGTTAAATGTTGGTGTGTACGGATCGGTTTCATTGAGGACAAAGCGACATTTCAGCTGTACTTGCTATGATAAAACATGGAGAAGTTCAGTTCAGAAGCATTCAGTTTTTATGCTCCACATATCTGGAACAAACTTCCAGAAAACTGCAGGTCTGCTGCAACTCTGTTCTTTTAAATCAAGACTGAAGACTTCATTTTGCTGCTGCTTTTTCATCATCATCATCATCATCATCATCATCATCTTCATCCGCTTATCCAGGGTCGGGTCGCGGAGGCAGCAGCTCCATCAGGGGGCCCCAGACATCCCTTTCCCTAGCA
Source organism: Borostomias antarcticus (assembly GCF_949987555.1). Taxonomy (NCBI): domain Eukaryota; kingdom Metazoa; phylum Chordata; class Actinopteri; order Stomiiformes; family Stomiidae; genus Borostomias; species Borostomias antarcticus. The sequence goes on along the minus strand of NC_140260.1, from coordinate 2,926,023 downwards.
GCATCAACCAGCTCTGCCTGGGGAATCTTTAGCCGCTCACAGGCCAGTGCAGAGATGTAGTCCCGCCACCTAGTCCTGGGTCTACCCCGCGGCCTCCTCCCAGCCGGACACGCCTGGAACACCTCCCTAGGGAGGCGCCCAGGAGGCATCCTCACTAGATGCCCGAACCACCTCAACTGGCTCCTTTCGACGCAAAGGAGCAGCGGCTCTACTCCGAGTCTCTCCCGGATGACTGAACTTCTCACCCGATCTCTCAGGGAGACCCCAGCCACCCTCCGGAGGAAACTCATTTCGGCCGCTTGTATCCGTGATCTCGTTCTTTCGGTCATGACCCATCCTTCATGACCATAGGTGAGGGTGGGGACGAAGATAGACCGGTAGATCGAGAGCTTTGCCTTTTGGCTCAGCTCTCTTTTCGTCACAACAGTGCGGTATAGCGACTGCAGAACCGCACCAGCTGCTCCGATTCTCCGGCCAAACCCCCTCTCCATGGTTCCCTCACTCGTGAACAAGACCCCCAGATACTTGAACTCCTTCACTTGGGGTAAGGACTCATTTCCTACTCGGAGCGGACAGGCCACCGGTTTCCTGCTGAGAACCATGGCCTCAGATTTAGAAGTGCTTATTCTCATCCCAGCCGCTTCACACTCAGTTGCGAACCTATCCAGAGAGTGCTGGAGGTCGCAGGCAGCTGATGCCATCAGGACCACATCATCTGCAAAAAGCAGTGACGTGATCCCCAGCTCACCGAACTGCAAACCCACCTCCCCCCGGCTACGCCTCGATATCCTGTCCATGAAAATCACAAACAGGATTGGTGACAAAGCGCAGCCCTGGCGGAGGCCAACACCCACCGGAAAGGCAGACGACTTACTGCCGAGGACCCGGACACAGCTCTCGCTCTGGGTGTACAGGGATTGGATGGCCCTAAGTAGGGACCCCCTCACCCCATACTCCCGCATAACCCTCCACAAGACCTCTCGGGGGACCCGGTCGTAAGCCTTCTCCAAGTCCACAAAACACATGTAGACAGGTTGGGCAAACTCCCAAGCCCCCTCCAAGATCCTTGCGAGAGTGAAGAGCTGGTCGGTAGTTCCACGACCAGGACGAAATCCGCATTGTTCCTCTTCGATCTGAGGTTCGACTATCGGCCGGACCCTCCTTTCCAGCACCTTGGAGTAAACTTTCCCTGGGAGGCTGAGTAATGTGATGCCTCTATAATTCGCACACACCCTCTGGTCCCCTTTTTTGAATATTGGGACCACCACCCCAGTCTGCCACTCCTTCGGCACTGACCCAGACTTCCACGCAGTGTTACAGAGGCGTGTCAACCAAGACAGCCCCTCTACACCCAGCGCCTTCAGCATTTCTGGACGGATCTCATCAGTCCCTGGGGCTCTGCCACTGTGGAGTTGTTTGACTACCTCAGTGACCTCCTCCAAGGACATTGACGACCCCCCATCATCTTCCGGCTCTGCCTCGATCGTAGAGGGTGGATTAGTCGGGTTCAGGAGTTCCTCAAAGTGCTCCTTCCAACGCTCAACAACCTCCTCAGTTGAGGTCAGCAGTGTCCCCTCCTTGCTGTATACAGCTTGGATGGTCCCCCGCTTTCCCTTCCTGAGGTGTCTGATGGTCTTCCAGAAACACTTTGGTGCCGACCGAAAGTCCTTCTCCATGGTTTCTCCGAACTCCTCCCACACCCGCTGCTTTGCCTTGGTCACGGCCGAAGCCGCAGCCCTCCGGGCCAGTCGATACCCTGCAACTGTTTCTGGGGTCTCCCGGGCTAACATAACCCGGAAGGCCTCCTTCTTCAGTCGGACGGCTTCCCTCACCACCGCTGTCCACCACGGTGTCCGAGGGTTACCGCCCCTTGAGGTACCTATGGCCCTCAGGCCACAGCTCCCAGCCGCAGCTTCAGCAATGGAGGCTTTGAACACCGACCACTCATGCTCGATGTCCCCAACCTCCACAGGGATGCCTGAGAAGCTCCGCCGGAGGTGGCAATTGAAATCTCTCCGGACAGGCTCTTCCTCCAGACGTTCCCAGTTCACCCTCACTACACGCTTGGGTTTTCCAGGTCTGTCCAGAAGTTTCCCCCGCCATCGAAACCAGCTCACCACCAGATGGTGATCAGTGGACAGCTCTGCCCCTCTCTTTACCCGAGTGTCCAAAACGCATGGCCTCAGATCAGATGATACGATAACGAAATCGATCATCGACCTTCGGCCTAAGGTGTTCTGATGCCAGGTGTACTTGTGGGCATCCTTGTGTTCGAACATGGTGTTTGTTATGGACAAACCGTGACTAGCACAGAAGTCCAACAACAAAACACCACTCGGGTTCAGATCGTGGTGGCTGCTGCTTTTTATTAAATCAAATAATTACTCATTCATACACTGCACTGTAACTTTTTGCAACTCAGGTTTGGCACGCATGCAGCCTGCCTCTAGCTCCAGTTGGTTGTTCTTATTCTTCAAGAGGGACGCAATATGGAAAATAACAAACGGGGACTAATTAATTGCACACATACAATACCCAACTGTTGATTTTGACAGCCTACGTTAAAGTGTCCTGCAATTATTTTAACACGATCTAACAATGTTTTCTCAACCATCGTATTTGGATATTGAACATGGCCGATGGACGATGACATCATTCATGGGCCCAGCCCTAGCACCACCAGTCCATTGTCTCCAAACATGCTGGACCATGCTGGTTTATCTTCACCACTAAAGCTTGATATCTACAACACCGTTATGCCTCATCCTTATATCACCACGAACCCAAACAGCAGACCAATATAACGTACCACAGAAGAGTCACATCACCATGAACCCAAACAGCAGACCAATATAACGTACCACAGAAGAGTCACATCACCATGAACCCAAACAGCAGACCAATATAACGTACCACAGAAGAGTCACATCACCATGAACCCAAACAGCAGACCAATATAACGTATCACAGAAGAGTCACATCACCATGAACCCAAACAGCAGACCAATATAACGTACCACAGAAGAGTCACATCACCATGAACCCAAATAGCAGACCAATATAACGTACCACAGAAGAGTCACATCACCATGAACCCAAACAGCAGACCAATATAACGTACCCCAGAAGAGTCACATCACCATGAACCCAAATAGCAGACCAATATATTGACCACAGAAGAGTCACATTTATTTGGGAAAAATAGTTGACAGCTGGCCAGTTGAGATGTTGCACAGCAGATATGCAGCATGCTACACTTGGTTCATGGCAGCCAGGTTATCACAATCCGGTCACGGCATCACGGCACTCGGGTTGCCCTCTTGTGCCCATGACCACAGCTCACTGTTCCAGAGCCGGTTGCACCAGCTGATCTTAGGTTCCACCTTAAGTTCCGTCCTAAAGTCCATACTAAACCCTACGTTCAAACTAGTTAGTTTGATCTTAAAGTTGTGCTTATCTTTGGTTGCACCACAGAGACGTAAGTTCCATCTTAGTTACACTGGCATAAAGTCCACACTAACCAAAATATTGTCGCAGAATATTACGTGTTCGCCGTTTTAGCCAATCATCGCCACCCGGCTCAGGCCGGCTGCGCTGTCAACATTGCAGTCGCTCCGGAGTGAAGCAAGCAAGAAGACGATACGTTTGATAATCCTTTTCCCCTATTTACCAAATTGTTTTAAAAGGCTATGGTTTATTATATCCTATTGATTAACCTACTTGTAGCGAGTGGACGATAGCATACTTGTCCTATTTGCATTATAATTAACCACAATAACGATGTGATCCTTTCGGAAATTCAAGTAGGCTAGCCTAATCAATCGCTGTGTAGGCTAACGTTATAGTCATTTGTAATGTACAGTAACATGTTAACGTTAGCTATAGGCTACAAGTTCAACATGTCATGATTGTGTACATACTGTACGTCTCGTGTCAGTATAGCTATTTGAACACTATAAACGATTATCAATAACATGTCTCGTGCCCCATGTCTTTGAACACTAATTAACGGTCAACATAAAAGCTTACTACAACAACGTAGCAACCGAAACGAAAGGTAGGCTATAAGGCTAATAAAAATCAGAGAGGCCTAACGTTAACTATAATGTCCAATCAATCAACTGTAGTCACTTTTTATAGCCCCAAAATGTAGGTCTATAGGTCGTATAATTCTTAACTGTATAACGTTACTGTTTCAGGGATTTGGTCGACATGGCTGATCGTAGGCCAAGAAAAAAAAAACTTCACACATGAGATAATTATCTTATTGGCGAAATACAAAGAAAACAAAGAGCAATTAGAATCCAAATTCAACAACTTCATAACAAACAAACAAAAAAAAGAAATATGGGAAGACATAACAGAGGCTATCAGTGCAAAGAAAGTGGAGCACAGGGACATCAAAGATGTGAGAAAGAAGTGGAGTGACCTGAAGATGCAGGCGGTGAAGGACTTCCCCAAAACTGTCCCAACAGGAGTTGGTCCAAAGCCAGATATGGGGCCGTATTCATCACTGGTTTTGGACATTGTTGGAGAAGATTCCCCCTCTGTCATTGGTATTGTAGGTGGGGTTGAGAGTGGAACAGCAGTCTCGGCATCTAGGCCTACACCAGCCATGCCACCAACATCAGCCCTTCCACCGGCAACAGCCCTCCTACCAGCACCTCCTCTCCCACCAACACCAGCCCTTCCACCGGCCACAGTCCTCCCATCTACATCAGCCCTTCCACCAACACCAGCCATGCCATCTACATCAGCCCTTTCACCAACACCAGCCATGCCATCTACATCAGCCCTTTCACCAACACCAGCCATGCCATCTACATCAGCCCTTTCACCAACACCAGCCATGCCATCAACATCAGCCCTACCACCAACACCAGCCATGCCATCTACATCAGCCCTACCACCAACACCAGCCATGCCATCTACATCAGCCCTTTCACCAACACCAGCCATGCCATCAACATCAGCCCTACCACCAACACCAGCCATGCCATCTACATCAGCCCTTCCACCAACACCAGCCATGCCATCAACATCAGCCCTACCACCAACACCAGCCATGCCATCTACATCAGCCCTTTCACCAACACCAGCCATGCCATCAACATCAGCCCTACCACCAACACCAGCCATGCCATCAACATCAGCCCTACCAGCCTGACCAGTCCAGCAGCCAGCCACCACCAGCCAAGTGTGCAAAAGCTAGAAGCCCCCCTGAAGATGTAGACTCACTACGGCGCCGACTCTATGCTGCAGAAATCGAGAAAGTAAAAGAAGAAACCAAAAAAAATCAAGCTGAAAGAGAAAAGATTGAGCTAGAAAAGACCGAATTGCACAGAGATATATAAATTACAAGAGGAGTTGAAAGCAGCAGGATACAATAACGTTAGTGGTGTCCTCTAGTGTCACCTATTATAGCACCAGCCTTACAATAGTGCGCAGCAAGGTTAGATGGATTGGCCTACTGTATGACACCGTTTAAGTGCAAGACGTGTGTTTAAAAAAAAAAGAAAAAAAAGAAATAAATAAAAAGAATCAAATGCAGATGCAAGTGTAGCCACTCGGAGAAAAGGCTTTCATCTTTCCAAAGATGTCTTTAGGCCTACTTCGGACTCTATACGTGTTGGTGTTTTTTTGTTTTTTTTGCGCTGCTCTGACATTCAGCACCACAAATCTGGACAGCGCCATAGTAGGCTACTTATCCTGGTTAATTGGTTAACGATGTTTGATTATGTTTGAATGAAAAGGCTATAATCGGATACCTCTCTGTAAACAAGCCCAACGATTATTTAGGACGCCTATACACCGCTCCACCGCATTCCTTGTCCTTGTGTGAGCTGTATTGTAGCGCTGCTCCCCCACAGTGGTCGGGTTAAGGTACGGGGTCATGAGCCATGTTTAAGATACCCCGAATCCCCCAGATCCCCCAGAAGCCTCCCAGGATACCTCCCTGCCTCAAAATCCCTCCACAGGGCAGACTGTTTGATAATGAAGCTGTCATGTTTCGCTCCGGGCCACTTGATGACAGCGTTTGTTATTTGGAGGTCGGCATCGCAGACTATCTGCGCATTTATGGAGTGGTATCCCTTTCGATTGACAAATGCATTTTCATGCTCCTTGGGCCCTTTAATGCGGAAATGAGTGCCGTCGACGCAGCCTAGAATGTCAGGGAAACCGGCTATTCGGTGGAGTTTCTGCCGTGTTGTGGCTTGTTGCTCAGGGTCTGTTGGGAACCTTACATACTCGTCAAAGGATCTACACAATGCTAGAGCGACTGCTCGGATGGTTCTGCAGGCGGTTGATTTGTGGACTTGAATTGAATCGCCAACAAGGTTTTGGAATGATCCTGTAGCAAAATATCGAAGTGCCAGACAGACTTGAAGGGATGGACTGAGTGCCCCGTTATTGTCCGTTGGATGCTGGATGTCAACTGCTAGCAGGTCAGTGATCCTTAATATAAGGGTTCTTGGGAACCGAAAACGCGAGTAGCCTACAAATCAATGTCATCAAAAGTGTCTAAGGGGTGTAGCCTATCGCGCAAAACACGCTGCCGTGGCAAAATAGCGTTTTGTTCATGATCCTCCTCAAAATATCTCTCTCGACAAAGCGCCATGGCTACCGTTAAAATTATACCAACTGAATACTTACACCTACTGTACTAAGGGCTAGGTGTAACATGTAAGTTATAACTTAGGCCTACGTTGGACTTTCAGCTGGTGCAACCCAAAAATCTAAGTAGGACGTAAACTCCACCCTAAGTTAGAATTTAAATTCAAACTAGGCTCAGTTTGAACTTGCGATCAGCTGGTGCAACCCAGTCCTGATATCCATGATATAGTGCAGCTTCTCCTGTGTTATTGCTTTAAGGATAGGACCAGTATTTAGCATTATAAGCCATGGTATAAGGTTATTTACGATCATATACAACAGCCCACATCAAAGTTTCGACAAACATTGCACTCTCGAGATATGACCCGTCGCCTCTAACACAAACAATTGATCAATAGGTGCATGGAGAAAATTGCTCAAAAACACCATACAATTCTCGAAATAAAAAATCACCACAAAGTATGATTCCTTTCGGGTTTTATTTATCATATTATATCCATTGACTTGTATTGACAGCAGAGACATAGAGGTTTAGATTCCTCCACGTCCCATATTTGTTTTGATCACCAAACATTTCTACCTAACACTATTGATGTGGGCAGAACTTCACCAATTTCAGTAACCTCTGGTAACCCTTGCCTTAGCTTAGGCCATAGCCAGTCTGAGGGCATAGAAGGTCAGAGAAGGTTCTCGGCTGAGTCAGTTCAGCCGTAAGGAGCAACAACAGCTGTTAGAATTGGGTAATCAGACATAGGAGACATTAGGAATGTCCGGTCCCCTAGCAACGGTCTAATCTTGGTACTGTGCCATCATAGCCTCTCACCATAACTAAGATTGTCATGTGACCAGCCTCTTGGCTAAACAGTATTTAAGAGCACCGGACTGTAGCCCGAGCGCGCGGCTTGCGCTTTACCTCATAGCTCATGTTAAACTATCATACGCTAGCATTAGCATTAGCTTAGCTCCTAGCCTAGCATGTTAGCTTGTTAGCATGCTAGCTCACACCTGCTGTCCACGCTACTTCAACTTCATGCTACTCTGCGGCTGCTACGGTACTGTATCACTAATTGTATCTCAGCTACTGTCTTGTAATTTGTCATAACTCTGTCAGAATTGTATCTGACCAAGCCTGAAGTTTGGTTATTGTTGTGTATTGTATATGCTTACTCATGTTAAATAAACTACATGATTTATAGCTGTTACGTAATCCAAACTGTGTCTGAGCATCTGTTTAAGGAATCCACATCACTATCAATGAAATACCAGCTGCAAAGCTATCCTGGACTTTCTCAACTTCTTGTTGTGTAGACTTGTGACCCGGAAGTGGCTCTTCTTCTTCTAATGTAGCCTCAGTCAAGACCTCCCAAAGTTCAAGCAGAAGTTTCGAAACGTATGTACTGGGAGTGAAAATAGTTATATGCTAAATGATAAATAAAAGCCGATGAGAAGAATACTTTGTTACGATTTTTTGTCACAACACTAGTGACCACTCGGTGAGTTTCCCGTCTTTGAAAACAAGAGTTTATGGTGTTTTTGAACAATTTTCTATTTTCACCTATAGATCCATTCTGTGCGTTATTGGCGACAGGTCATATCTCGAGTGCAACGTTTGTCAAAACTTGAATATGGGCCGTTGTATATGGTCGTAAATAACATGGCTTATAAATCGAAATACCAGTCCTGTTCTGTATAAAATCTGTAGTTCCTGAGGAGGCTCAAGTCCTTCGATGTATATAGAACATTGCTGAAAATGTTCTACCAGTTTGTTATAGCAAGTGCCATCTTCTATGCAATTGTGTGCTGAGGCAGCAGCATCAAGGCAGAGGACAGCGACAGAATGGACAAACCGATCAGCTCTCTCGGTCTTGGGGTCCTGGGGGTCAGCCTGGACCAAATGAGAATGGTGGCGGAAAGGCGAATGCTGGCCATCATGGATGATCTCTCCCACCCTCTACACGACACCTTGGTCAGACAGAGGAGCACCTCCAGTTACAGACTGATCCTGCCACGGCGCTCGACCAAGTGCTTCCGGAGGACTATTACTACTCAGTACTTTTACCAACATGGATTTACTGTACACTGCTACTTGAATCTATTTGATACTTAAATCTTGCACACAAATATCTACTGTTATACACTTTTTAAATTTGTTGTTGTATGTGTGTATTTGGATTTCTAAGATCAAATCTATTGTACATTTGTATTTAGTCTTGATTGTGCTTCTTTGATGTCCTTTGTATACTGCTGCTGTAACAGTGCAATTTCCCCCCGGGGATCATTTAAGTACCTACCTAGTAGAGGTCGACCAATAGTGGATTTTTGAAGGTCGATATCATAATGATAGTTTGGAGCAGGAAAAAGCCGATTCATCAGCCGGAAAAAAAAACGAACCAAAAAAACAAATGCCACTGTCAAAAAAAAACTTTACTACCGGCACACACTTGCCCTGTCACTTGTTACATGTCTAACAGTGCATAACATATTCCCTGCACTATTAATTTCCTCTATGAATGATTGTGTTTCACTGAAGAGAATCTCTAAAAATGTCTTCCTCACACCCAAGAGTAGTCTGGGAGAAAGTTTTTTGGGAGATTTTGTTAAAATCACCCCTTTTCTTTATTATCATCTTCAATCAAGTTCAAATAAAGAAGCCTACTCCTTTTCGTCAGTTGCTGGATGGCTGCGATCCAGATCCTTGTCAATTCATCCAATATTGCTACTAACTAAAATAAATAAATAAATAAATAAATAGATAAAAATATACTTTGAAAAGTAACGGAACATCCTTAAGTGTGATTTGGTGGATTGGGCCTATATTGTTTGAATATGGTTTATTTACAATGGACGGGCCATCGGCCACTATCGGAGCCCAGTTCAGCCGATAATGATAGTTGAATGATAGAAAAATGTCCTATCAACGCCAATTAATCGTTCAACCTATACTGCCTAGTACCTACCTAGCTCATCTTACTCCAGATTAGGGTTGGGCATCGTTTGGATTTTAACGATTCTGATTCCGATTCCGATTCTTCTTTTCGATTCCGGTTCTTAACGATTCTCGATTCCGATTCTTTGATGGGTGGGGTCAAAACAGGCTGCACGCTTATTTCACAGAAGAAACATTTATTTGTAATAATCTTTTAAAAACAAGTCATTCAAAATTCATTTCATACAGTTGAACCTGTGAATTCACAGTTTAATTTGGTGTGTGTGACAGTGAATCTGTGTGTGAAAGAGTGAATAGGGATGCGTCAGCCGTGTGTGTGTGTGTTTGTGCGACCCTTCTCTGTACCCACAACCCCCCTCTCTCTACCCACAACTCCCCTCTCTCTACCCACAACTCCCCTCTCCAATCCTGCCAATCCCTTGAGACAACCTGCATCTCCCAGAATGGGAGAATCTTTTCAAAACCTCCACACCCCCTCCCTCTCCTCTCCCTCCATCCCTCTTCTCTCCTTGCGTCCCTCCACCTTCTCCTCTCCCTTCATCCCTCTCCATCCTCTCCTCTCCCTTCATCCTTCCTCCCTGTCCTCCTCTCCTCTCCCTGCATCCCTCCATCCTCTCCTTTCCTCTCCCTCCATCCCTCCTCCCTCCCCTCTCCTCCTCCCCCTCCATCCCACCATCCTCTACTCTCATCCATCCCTCTCCTCTCCCTGCATCCCTCCTCCCTCCCTCACCTCTCCCTCCAGGCAAACACAAAAACAAACATAACGTTACTGTTACTCTAGGTCAGGGTGGTGAGTAGCTAGCTAGCTAGCTAGCGCTAGCTAGCTATCTTAGCTAGCTAGTTGAGCTAGCTAGAGTTAGAACTAGCCTAGCTATCTTAGCTAGCTAGTTTAGCTCTATTCTTATGTTTGCTTACCTAAATGTCGGTGCCTCGACATCTGAGAAGGGGTGCAGCCGTTTTACCACATAAGCTGTCACTTTTCTGTGGCACTCTTTAACTTTCTCCACTGGCATCTTTCCCTTTGCCGCCAAGGTGAATGGCGTGTCACGTGGTGGATTAGCACTAGCAGCAGTAATGCCAGGCTGGCTACTAGCAATCTGCGGACGTTCATCTACGAAAAAATACATTACAGTATTTGCATTTGGCCAGTTCGGTCTAGTATAATTTGTTTGCTGTCTCGCTGTTGACAATAAGACAAACGTTAGTGCTATTTAATTTTCACGTACCCGATTGCGACGACGAGGTGCTGGCTGTTGGCTCGTGAGGGTTGAGTGAGGACGAGGCGGGAGAGACGGAGGGAGACCGGCGCAACGCATCAAAGATGCTACATTTGTTGATTTGTATGCCATGCAAGCGCAGGTGTTTCATCAGATTAGTTGTGCATCCTCCCTTTTGCACGAAATAAACTTCTCACAGGTGTTGCACTGGGCCGACTCATCATTCCTCTGAGAACGGCTCTACATTCAAATCGCAAAGACGGAAACTACTTCTTCTTCGTTGGTTTTTCTGGCGGACTGCAAACCAAAGTCAGACGCGCAAGCCACCAACACGGAAACTGAAATTAGCGCAAGTGAAATTTGTTTAGGAACCGATAAGCAGAATCGAAATTAAAATATATAAACGATTCCTTTGGAATCGGAATTTTAGAACCGGTTCCAATTTAGTCCCGGTTCTCGATGCCCAACCCTACTCCAGATATGCTCTAATATACACTGCACCTGTGATTTGACGTATAGAGTTAAGCATATAAATGTTCTTAGCCGGTAGACAAACATACTCCTGGAGCTTGCTCGATCGCCTTGTTGAGAGGGGTCAGGGAAGAATTTTTACAGCTCACTTATCTGGCCCCCGGGTGATTACTATTTTTTTTCTTCCCTCTGGAATATGTAGAGAGTGGTTCGTATGCCCACCTCCCTTGTTCTCTGTAAAGCGCATTGTGTTGCCTCTGGGTATGAAATGCGCTATACAAATAAAGCTTTGATTGATTGATTGAAGCGTTGCTTTGTTAGTCAATAAGAGATGCCAGTGTACTCACAGATCCTTTCTCAATGACTCTGTTGAGCATTATAACAGCTTTGGTGCCCTGCTCCCAGATCATTAGCCAGAAGTGGCCACAGGTGTTCCTCAAGGGGCCCTGAGGAGGCCAAAGATAATTAGCCTAAATATACAAATACAAGCTGCTTCATTGTCAACATTATTATTATCATCATCATCATCATAATCATCACCACCTGGATACCAAACTTGAGATCCACCCGTTTTCACAACTTAAATTCTCCATGTAAAATAAATTACTAATTTAATTCTTTGATTATTTTTTTTAAATTCATGCAGATTCTGTGCAAATTGCAGTAACATTTAAAGCTATATGTAAGATTTAAAACATTGACATATATTTCTATACTTCTATATAGCTCTATATAGCTGCGTAGCTCGGGAGGTAGAGCGGCCGGCTGGGGATCGGAAGGTCCCTGGTTCGATCCCATCAGTGTGCCACAGTGTCTTTGAACAGGACACTGATCCCCAAATCGCTCATAAGTGGCTCAGTATTTAGCAGTCGCATCACAGCAAGTAGGCACTGTGCCTTTCTGTGCAGAGTTTGCATGTTCTCCCCGTGTTCGCAAGAAAATGGTAATGGTAAATGGACTGCACTTAAAGGAGTAGTAAAGGGAAAATGCATGTTTAGCCCTGTTTTAAGGTTACTTATACAATGGTTCAGATCAAAAAGTTGACAAAACTAGCACTTTTGAGAAAGTCTGATAATTGCTCAAGGTGGGCACCTTCAAAAAATCTTTCAAAAACATGTTAAACTCTCGATTTCAAAGACAAGAAGCTCACCGAGGGGGTAATTGGTGTCCGTTGGTGTTTGGACATCAAATTCGCCGCAAAGTATGAATCCTGTAGGGTTTTATTGATCATTTTATGAAATCCATTGACTTGTATTGAAGCGACCGTTGTAGATGTGTAGATCAATCCTCAGAGTGGATTCAGGAAGCGGAACTACTTACGGTAGCTATTGTTATTGTTTATGTTGCTAGGCTACCTCGTTTGCGGAAGTTTACACACGTATGTGCTGCAACTAAATAGTTCTATGCTAAATAGGGATGGGAATTTAGACTAATTTTAAAACCGAGTAACCTAACCTGATCCTACTCGAGTAACCGATTACTTAAAAAAAGATTACTCAAAAAAAGATAGGCTACCGTCCAGACGAGCGCATTTAACCCCGGCCCCCTCGGAGGGGAAAACGTTTTTTTTCCGCCGTCATTAGGCTACCGTGGCGGTGCTTTCATGTCTCTTCCATGTCCTTGCAAAAAAACATATTTTAAAGCTGATGTGTGGTTGGATGCATTACTTACCATCAGATTGAATAACCCACAACCAAGTTTTCATGAAGCTATCGGAATCGAAAAACGCAGCCTTAATGTGGATGCACTGTCATAGCCCATCGTTAGGCTACTCTGAAAACTCTAAGCCTACAATATGCAACCAGACCTCTAATTTACTAATCAAAATTAAGTATTAAACCAATCCTTTACTGCCGATACCGGATAACAAGTGAATTAATTTTTAGCCTTATCTAAAAAGCAGAAGAAACGTGGCACTCACTGCCTATTTCCAATTTATTGGACAATAATGGATGTTTCGGCGTCAAGCCTTCATCAGAGAAATGTCCATGCAAAACTAAATAGATTTATTGAACAATAGGCCTATTTATTCAATATTTATTTATAGCAGGCTGGAAAACTATAGGAGTACGCTATACGCACATGGGCCTGTGCTGGTAATCGCTGTCTTTTTCAGCACCACCTCAGGGCTCATTACCAACATGATTAGCCTACCGCAAAATGATGGGAGTGCTGCGTGGAGCCAGAGTACAAAGTCCACTCACACCACTGCCTACTATGCACAGTATGCAGATAAACAACATCAGAGACCCGGCAAAATCAGAGACCCGGTACCAGCGTTTAATTGTCAAAACAAAACAAATGAAGTGGCATATATATAGGCTATACATACTCACTAGTTCTCTCATAGGCTACGCTGTAACAGATTTGAAAGTCCGAGTCTCGATCCATAAAATGCTTTAACACTATGCAAAACCACGGTGTAGTTTGATCCGAAAATGCTTAACAGTACGGAAAACCGAACCATGGACAGAGCATTAGCAAGCCCATGGGCTAATTATTGCTAGTTTTCGTGACCACGTAACTTTGCACCCGAGAACTGTGTCCATGTAAATAAATATAGCTTTTAAAACGTAACCAGTTAGCTGGCTAGACAGTAATCAAGTAATCAGTCATCCTTGCCCCTGACAGCTGGCTGCATTTATAATTTTTACGATTGGTGCACTTTCAGATATTCTGTACGGAATAGCCAGGAAGGGGGGTCCCCCGGGATCCCCAGACAGCTGACGAGTCATGCCCTATCTAATATCTGATCATTAGTTGCCTGAAAGAGCTGCAGTGACGTTGGCAGCGCCTTTCTGAAAAGTTGAGATGGCGATGTTTTCAAAAAGCCGGAGCGCTCAAAAAAAGACTTACAAGAAAAGAAATACAGCGCTTTTCTCCAGGCAGCCGCCAACGCTCTATCCTCTTTGGTAACAGTTGAAAAAGGGCACAGGCGCTCAGAAATGCACGCTTTCACGGCCAAACATGCCATATTATATAGCCTTTAGATTAACCCAGTAGTGTTTATTTTCCGACTAGCAGATCGCCTACTTGGGTACTCGAGTACTCGGTTAACCGTGCACATCCCTAATGCTAAATATTTTAAAAAGCCTTTCCAGATTAACTAGAATCTTACTTTATGGCGAATTATATGTCAGAACGCCAACCAACACCTCGGTGAGTTTCGTGTCTTTGAAATTATCCAAATATCTTTATTGAGTCTCACACACTGAACCATATAGTACAGCCATTTGCCATTGAAAACGTGCTCAACTCCACACCACACATTTCACGTTTTCATAAACAAAACAAAACAAAAACACAAATTAACAGAGTGTCAGCAATTACCAACATGAAGTGAAATGGAAATGCATGCCAAGGCAACATAATACACTCAATACAGATAAAAACGGGTGTGGGGGGGGCTACATTTCCTCACAAAAATAGTTGTAGTGTCAGGAACAGAAAAGAAAGAAGGGTCGTTGGATCTAAATTAGAATAACATTTCCCAGGGAGCATGGTTAGGCTGTGCAGCAAGAAGGGTTGTTAGATCTAATTAGAATAACATTATCCAGGTTGCGTGGTTAGGCTGTGCAGCAAGGAGGGGGGGGGGGCGGGCTACCTGGCCTCGAGGGCAGAGAACTCAGACTCAAAATAGGTGATAAACGGTTGCCATACCCTGCAGTACTTCTGGGCGGAGCCTCGGGCAGTATGTTTGAGGTGTTCAAGTTTAAGATGGGACATTACCTCCTCAACCCAGCACTTGTGAGATGGGGGCATAGCTTTCTTCCATCTAAAAAGAATCAGACGTCTAGTGATTAGGGTAGAAAATGCTATAGCCTCCGCCTGGTGAGTTGTTATTGATATCTCCTGCGGGACTACTCCAAACAGTGCAGTCAGCGGGTTAGGGTCAACAATCTTATTACAGGTATATGAAAATGTGTCAAAAACAGCTGTCCAAAATGGGATCAGCTTGGGGCATAGCCAAAACATGTACACAATGTCCTTTCCTGAAATCTTGTCCTGAAAAACTGCAATTAAAATCCCTTGAACTTGGTGATAGGGTTGTAGCCCGCAAAATAAGAAAAAGAAAAGGGGGGGGGGGGTGAAAACGTGAACACATACACATTCGTAAACATTAAACAGAACACACAAATCGAACTTATCATCCTTAAACACGTTGAATGTTACCGCGCTCGTCTCTCGCATGTAGACTGCTTGCTCTTCCAGTTAACCTCTTCTCCTACTGCTTACCATGCGAGCTCAACGCAGGAAAAACAATAATAACACTAAATGTTAAACCAAAACAGCTCTTGACTCAAACTGATTTAGCCATGCTGTATGCAACAGATCACATAGCATGTTGAACAGGTCACAGGTGTAAAATGGTGTTAGGGGATCTGAGCAACTGAACCTACAGTAATAACATTAGTAGTCTACAGCTAGTAAGTGCCAAATCAAAATAGTCCCACGTATCCTTTCTCACCTACAATATTGTCCGTGATGTAGCTAGCTTACACCGTTGCATGCATAACCAGACAAACAAAACCTGAGTATTACGGTGTGCGCAACACATTCCTCAACACGAACTCCTTGGCCAGTCTTGGGTCTTGAAACCTCACCTCCTGGCCGTCCGCCGTTGTAATTCTCAGTGTTGCTGGGTAGCTCAGTCCATAGCGGATCCCTTCGCGCCCCCGGAGCAGACCCCTCACCTTCGTGAAGGCTGCCCGTTGCTTGCTCACGAGCTGGGTGAAGTCTGGCAGGATCCGGATCTGGTCACCGTCGGCAGTCGTCACTGTTTTCATAGCCATGGCTTTCTTTAACAAGAGCTCTTTTTCAGTGAAGTAATGGCATTTCACCACAAAAGCCCGCGGTGGAAGATTGTCCGCCTGTCTGCTGCGGAGAGCGCGGTGGGCCCGGTCCAGGGTTGGCGGCTTCTCGAGTTTCAGAGCTTCTTTGAGCATATTGGCCACAAACTCAAACGGTTGTTTTCCGTGCTCACGTCCTTCCTTCACTCCTATGATTCGGATATTGCAGCTCCTAGACCTCGCCTCCAGATCCTCGCACAGGTCTCTCAGCGTGGCCAGTTCCTTTTTCATAACGCTGATGTCTGATTCCACAGTGGTAAGTGAGTCCGCGTGCCCGTTAACACCCGCTTCCAACTCGGACACACGACCCTCGACCGCCTCGGTTCTTTTCTCAGCTTGTTCCACCGCACTCCGCAGTTCCATCTGAATCTGGGCAACCTGGTTCCGTAATTCTGCAGACTGGGCCACTGCCTTTTCTTCCATTTTAGCCATCAAGTCCTGTTTCAGAGCCTCAATCGCCTTCAGTATTGCATGTTGGTCCTCAGTCGCAACTGTAGCGCCCTCAGCTAGGCTAGCCTCCCCACTAGCCACAAGGCTAGCAGAAGCATAAGCCAAATCTTTGCCTCTATTTTCTTTTCTTTCGACATTCCTTTTCTCCGTAAAACGAAAGGATATCAACTCAAAACGGTGTAACTGACCGAGTGGGACTAATTTATGTGATATATTTAGAAAAAAATTATGAAATTAGTTATTCCCACGAGGAGCTCCAAAAACTACGTTTTTACATGGCGTCGCCAAACCGGAGGTTCTTCATCGTGTCTTTGAAATCGAGGGTTTAACATGTTTTTTGAATGATTTTTCAAGGTGCCCACCCACATCCATTGTATGACCAAAACGATGGTATAGCAATTATCAGACTTTCTCAAAAGTGCTAGTTTTGTCAACTTTTTGATCTGGACCATTGTATATGATCATAAGTAACCTTAAAACAAGGCTGAACATGATTTTTCCCTTTACTACTCCTTTAAATAGCGCTTTTATCCATTCACACACCAATGGCGGCAGCCTGCTCACTGGGAGCAATTTGGGGTTCAGTGTCTTTCTCAAGGACACAGGAGGCGGGATTCGAACCGCCGATCCTACGATGAATGAATGAATGAATTCTTTATTTTTAAGACAGGGACAGTGTACAAATAACATTAACCTTGTAAAACAAGGAGGGATGTTTTGCACCAGGTTTTAGCAGATTGCTAATTTCTGCCCGTAGTCCCTGGGCAGGTAAGTAAAAAGGAAGATAAAATATAGTACGAAACCATGACATTATAGACGCATTAAAATGTCCTAAAATACTATGGTGCAAAACAACAAATGCATAACACTAAAAGAGTACATCCATCATACATACACTGCATTAATAATCAATATCCAAAAGGTCAATAGAATACATCAATAAACAATAATGGACTACGATCATTGGACGGCACGCTCTACCACTGACCCACAGCTGCAAGAGTTTCCCCAACTCAACTCAGGCCCCTCAAGCTAAGTGCATGTGCATGTCCCGATAGAAGCCCGCCCACATGGAGCAGTATTGTATGAATCCCTATGGACACTATGGAAAGAGAGTGCTGTTTTCCCTATATATATATATATATATATATAATTACATATATTTATGTATATAATATAATTACATATTATATAAAAAATATATATAAATATATATATATATAAATATATAGATAAATATATATATATATATATATATAATATAAAACACATATATATATATATATATATATATATAAAATTACATATTAACCACTGAAAGTTTAAGTATTTTAATTTTCTTTGCCATCCTCCAGGGTGGCATAAATGATTGGATTTAATAGATTTTATTCTATTCTTTGTAAAGAAACAGCAACATATTGTCATGCATATTTTTGTTTTGCCGTCCTGCTATTCCATGGGACTTTTCCCTGTGTCTGTCTGCCATCTAGCGCTTGCCTGATTCCACGTCATGCCGACTGATAATTACTTACCTGAGACAGAATATAAGCTCTTTGAGCTTCCTCCACTGTAACTAAGCTTGCATTGATGTAGTCATTTTCAGAGTGTTCAAGTTTAACACGACTGTGATCATCTAAAACCAGAAATCACAAAACATTCATGTTATTTCAGACACTTATTCTAAAGCAATTACTGTCAACTTTGCCACATGAACCCACCCTGCTTTATACTGCTTGGGTCTTTTCATCTTTTTTTTCTTTTTTTAAGTGAAAGGAAATATAAGTCTCTTCTGAGACTTCATTGATAATCATTGGACTCATAATCCATTGGAAACAGCATTATATGGGGGGGCTTTAATAAAAGGGCAAGAAGGTGGGCAGAAAGCAGAGAGATGGCTGACTTACAAGGGCTGACGTCCCTGTATCGGTTGAGATTGCGGTTCTCTGGACATTTTGCTACTTTGTATGGGTACTCACTGGCCTGGGTTCGAATTTCCTGTAAAGATATGTTAGGAGTTTAGGTACAGACACAAATCGCCTACACTGCAGTGGCATACTTCAAAAGTAACAGAGGAGTTGTCGTGTGATTCTGGAATGGCACAATACAACCCACACTGCTAATACTGCACGCAAAGTGACCAAAGTGTGAAGGTAACTCAGCTCAGAACAGCTCTCCTCTGTTTTCCGATCACTGTCAGGACAGCGGAGACAGGGGACTCTGTCCAGCGGAGACAGGGGACTCTCTTAAGTCTCTTAAGAACACCTGGGCTCCTCCCCCACTGACCTCTCCACCTGCTAACACTCACCAGGTTCCCCATTGTCACTTCCAACTTTTATTGTATGTAAAAATGTAACATTTTAAAATAAATCCCCTTCCTGTCTCTAGCACTGTAACTGCTGGTGGACCTTATTGAAGGCTATTCTGATGATGACTGGGATGTAGTTGGTTCTCTTGCTTATTGTAGCCTACGCGTTGTTGCTTTGGATAAAAATGTAGGCCTATCCCAAATGACAAATATGTAGTGAAATAGATGTCAACAAGACAATGTCAACAGAAGCGCCACAAATGCTTAAGCACAGGTATTTCAGTCCCCTGTGGACTAATATCAGACCTGCAAACTCTACTGGAGTGAAAAAGGTGACGACATACAAAACTAAAACCCTCTAGATTCACTGAAACTACCATGGTTAACATAAAAAGGTGACTGTAGCCAAAAGGTGACAAGTTTGCAGGTCTGTAATATGTCAGTCCACTGTAATGGCTCATAGGCTAGTTTCTGTTAGTTTCCATCTCAGATCAAGTACACACATTACATTACAGTAATTTAGCAGACTTTTATCCAAAGAGACTTACAATAATGGCATTTAACATAGGCAGTCAGTGCACTACTACTCATCAGAACTCAGAAGTGCATGTCCTTTCTTAACTAGTGACAGGGCATAATCTAGTGCTACAGCCAAAGTGCATGAGTCTCTTCACATGTTGATATTCAGGGAAAGTGCACATCTAAGCATACATAATGTGAGGTTCTGTCCTGGACTGGTATCTCAGAATCCACATCATTCATCAATGTGTGAGATCCCACTCTTAGCACAAAATGCACTAGTAGGCTACCCCCACCACATACACCTAGCCTCCTAACACAGTGCATCATTGCACTGGGTTGACCACTGATAACAGCTACTTGGCTGTTTCATCTGATATGATGACATAAGGAAGAGAACATGGAACCGACGCACAGCGTCACACTGCTTGTTGTGAGTGACAACATTTGAAATCTGAGTGTAGAAAACCTCAAACTGACAGGATCCGACATATTCACCGGGGGGCAGAGAGAAATAGATTTGGAAGTTGGGTGGCTAGTAGTCATATTAATACGGTACCGTGGGTAACAATCTAGAAGAGACTAAAGGCTAACATGCACATAATTCCTGGAAATCTTGGCGACTTCTCAGAAACGGAGAAGCTGTGTCAACTGGTGCTTCAAATGTTGATGCACATTTCCCGGAAGTCCCAGTTGAATCCTGCATGAGACTCATATTGACAGATTAGCTGGACTACCTTGCTCCCTAGCGAGCCTAGTCTACTAACTGGATTGATACAGAACTATACTAGCTATCCTAGAAATATATGACCACGCTAAAAGCTAGTTCTAACTAACCAATCGAGCTGACAATTCAACATGTCCACATCAACTAAACAGAAGAAGCTAATGACAATACGTTGTCTAACGTTAGCTAGCTAACACACGGAGCTAGTTAACAAGAGCCCGACTCACATTATAGAGGTTTTGCCATTGCCCAGACGAATCTATGTCCTCAAATTCTTGGTCCATGTTCTGTTAAGAGTAAATTCAAACTTGCTAAAACAATGATTTAATGTTTGCCTTTGTCAGCGGCGTTAGCTAGTCCACCACTAGTGCTTATCTGAACCCATCTAGCTAGTCTTCTTCTTGTGGTTATTTATTGGCGGTTGGCAAACAATTTATAGGCGCATTACCGCCACCCACTGGTCTGGAGTGTGAATAAACGCTAGGCTAACTCATCAACCGTGTCAGAACCAGGCCCCCAGGATGGCCCAGTCCCAATGTCCCCCCTAAACCATGGAGGTATAATATAACTGGAGACGGCATTGAAAATGGCTGCCTATTCATTTCAATGAAAGTTGCTCACCGGCGCATGAAGCCATTTGACGTAGTGGCCAAAGCCCGGTATTGCAAGTCAAATCAAGGCATGCGGCCCAAGAACCCTTATTTCCCATGTTAGTGGATGATGATAGATAGGGCTAGAAAAGGAAAACAAAATTTTTCTGGGTATCATTCAGCATCAGAGACCAATCTTATCAATATAAACTTTTAGTTTTAGGGGTTTTGGGGTTTTTGAAGCCACCAATACCTGTATTGAGCCATTTAAACATGTGCTGTGCACGAGCCTCGGGGACGCGCTGGTCGCGCGTTCGTGAGTCCTGCGAGCTCGGGAAAGCACGTGACCATAGGAAGACCCGCCCTACTCTGCCTCTGATTGGATAGGAAGTCATGTAATGACGTCGGTTAACGTTTGCTATGCTTTAGCAATGAAGCTTATGATCATGCTAATCATAGATATGAACGTATGTCTATGATGCAAATGATCATGACATGTGGTTACTTTAGGACATCGTTGGAAAAGATCTAGAGGGTAAGTGGGTCAATGTTGAATAACTTAGCTAACATTACCTAATGTTACATTTCTTTATATTAACATCAACTATATTGATAGGCTAGGGAGCTATGCTAACGGTAGCTAATGCTAACGGCTTAGGGTTAACGTTAGTTAGTTAATGCTAACGTTACGTTCGGAGGTCTCAGATGTATTTCAATTTTAACAATGTTGAGCATGATCAATGTGACATTGTTCATACATTGATTACAGTCTGTAATCTTGTCTGGCATTATTTAGCTATAGTGGGCTGATGCTTGCTGCTGCTACTATAGCATTTGCCACATTATACATCAAATTAATCAAGCATAGTGTTATTACCTGAAGGCATTATTACCATTGCAAGTAAGCATGCCATGTATATGCCATGCCTGGAAATCAAATTAATAGTGTAATTATTCCCCATCATAGCTCATTGTACACTGATATAATCATTCTCCTTGCCTTTGCTAATACTCATCTCTTTTATCAAACTTTGTGCTAGGAAAGAAATCTGGCTGTGATTCGTCGCTAGTGCTCATCCAGGCTGTTGTCATCTCCCGCCTGGACTCCTGCAACTCCCTACTTGCTGCCATCCTGCAGCGTTGGCCATCAGACTCCTGGAGAAAGCTGCTGCTGACCTGGTGTTCAACAGCCCCATGCTCTTCCACAAAACTTCCCTACTCTGTTCTCTGCACTGGCTCCCTGCGCTGTCCCATCCAGTTTAGGACTGTGGTTCGAGCCTACAGGGCAAATGAACAGCTCCCTCCGACCTCCAGGCTGTGGTCAAGCTCTGCTGCCTTGAGGTGATTGGTTCCCCAGTTGCTCCAAGCCCCCCTACGGCAGATTGGCGTGGCCATGGCTTTTTTCTGTCCTGGCCTCACAGTGGTGGAATGAACTGTGCACTGATGTCAGAACAGAGCCAATAATACACACTGTTCATAGTGAGCCTAGTTATTATTGATTAACTTGGACTGTTTCCTCTCTCCTTGTCAGTCATTAAAATATGTTCAGTGTTTCACAATACTGATGTATAACATTTCATTATTTTGTCTCAGACCATTTCTGAAACAATCATCAGTGTCAGTATACATTTCCCTCCAATGTTATTGCTTGCCCATTTTTAACCATTTAACTACTAGACTGTACAAACGAATTGCACAACTATAGTATTTTCTAGGTATAGCCTACTTCTCCACTTTCTCTTAATGTTGGTATGAAATGGCAGTCAAACTATGCAATGATGTTCCACACTGTTTCCACCCAAATTCCCAACAAATGTGGCCACCACACTGTTCAGGACATTCACAGGTCTTGCTCTCAGGGATCGGTAAAAGAAAGGGACATGGTTCCTCCATAATGTGCTAAGGCTCTGCTTAGATCAAAGGCTTGGTCATCAGAAAATATCACAAAGACAGTGATCACAAAACAATTAAAAACATGTCACCAGTGTATGCCTTAACCCTAGTCAAATTTCTAGTATGTGTGAACCATATACATGGCAGTAAACAGATCTTGAGTCATACAAACTGGAGGATGCTTGACCCATACAAACTACTTTAACTCAATTTCAATAAACAACTTCAAAATATGGCAGACAGAAGAGCTGAGCAGACTTGGTAGATGACTGGATGATCTTACAGAGAACCAAGGGAAATTGACTGGTATTAATGCTAAGAGTAATGAGGGATGAGGTGCAGCTGGGCAGAGTGGAGACAGGTGGCAGGTGATGCAGGAGATGGGAAGGTGAGTAGGCAACAACCAAGCATGAACAGGAACTGGACCACTGGCTCCCCTTGACTGTCCAACCCATCCATCAGCGCCAGCAGAGTGGACACGATAGAGCCAGAGAGAGAGAGACAAATGCAACGCAAGGTTAGTTTAGTTCCAATCGCCCATGTGCAACATCAATCAAGTACGCAGCCAAGCTAAAGAACCGAGTTACACCAGAGGCGGAGCGAGGCGGTGGCTCCGTGACAGACAGGCCTCACCTGTGTATCTGGTCCTGTCTGCTGGAGCATACTGGGGACAGCCGGTCTATCTTGTTGAAGAAGATGAAGGAGGGTCTCATTAGGTTGACCTGGGGAGAGACCAACAAACAGCCATCACAAGCTCTCAGTCAACACTGAGGATGATGGTCAGGTGTCCTGTCCAATAATTATACCCCCCTCCCCCAACCGCCACAGTTGCCCCATTGGCTAACCTGGTCAAAGAGAAGGCAGAGCTGATTATGTGTTCTGATTCACCAACCCACTTGCTAAGGCAGTCAGCTCCTTTCCTTATAGACACCTTTGTGTTTCCCTGCCTACACTCGTTAGTCTGCACCCGCGCCACTGGGGTCTTGCCTGTACTTGGGGGACTGTAGATCAGAGCACTACACATCTGTAGGTGGGGGGGGGGTTGGGGGGAGTATGTGAAAAACAGGGACTTCACAAGACAGCTCAAATTAGACAAGACAGCTTAAATACGTCTGGGTCTTCATATGTTTACTGGAGCAACGTACTGTAGTGTGGTCTCACCTAGGAGGTTCTTCTATCAGGTGATCGAACACAGAGGGGTTGCTCTGCTTCCTGTTCACTGACTGAAAAAGCAATCACAGTGGGATTTAGTGACATCATTATGCACATCAGGAATTCATTATCTCATCTAGTCAGTCAAAAAATGATTTTGTCCTCACCAATAGGTGGCGCCTCATATCACTGCATTTATCTTTTAAAACAGCAAACACTATGTGTAAATAAGGTTTTAAACTTCACCAACATCATTATAAATAATCAGCCCCTATGGCTGGATACAGGCGCAGCAGAAGTCGAGGGTGACAGTACTAGGTTTTTTAGCTGGCAGGTGCCCATCAGGCTCAGTGAATATCTGGTTGAACTGGTTTAAACTCTGTCCTCAGTATTAGTACTGCCCATGTGCACAATTGATTCGCTAGCTTTTCATTGGGATAGCTGGTGGCAGTGTTCTAGAAAGGTGGGTGCGTTCCTAAGTCAGAGGACCCGGGTTTGAACCCAGTGTGGGCAAGTGTGGTGGAATCAATACACCTGTTACAATCGCAGGAATTTTATGGGAAGGAAGGGGCTTCTTTTTTCTTTTCTTTTTTAAAGGTTTTGTACCTTCAATATTAGACACTTAAGCAAACAGAAAAACACAAAACACAACTATAAAAGGCCTGGCTTGGTTTAAAGGCCTGGCTTGATTTCCAGGCATGGCATATACATGGCATGCTTACTTGCAATGGTAATAATGCCTTCAGGTAATAACACTATGCTTGATTAATTTGATGTATAATGTGGCAAATGCTATAGTAGCAGCAGCAAGCATCAGCCCACTATAGCTAAATAATGCCAGACAAGATTACAGACTGTAATCAATGTATGAACAATGTCACATTGATCATGCTCAACATTGTTAAAATTGAAATACATCTGAGACCTGTTAACCCTAAGCCGTTAGCATTAGCTACCGTTAGCATAGCTAGCCTATCAATATAGTTGATGTTAATATAAAGAAATGTAACATTAGGTAATGTTAGCTAAGTTATTCAACATTGACCCACTTACCCTCTAGATCTTTTCCAACGATGTCCTAAAGTAACCACATGTCATGATCATTTGCATCATAGACATACGTTCATATCTAACATTAGCATGATCATAAGCTTCATTGCTAAAGCATAGCAAACGTTAACCGACGTCATTACATGACTTCCTATCCAATCAGAGGCAGAGTAGGGCGGGTCTTCCTATGGTCACGTGCTTTCCCGAGCTCGCAGGACTCACGAACGCGCGACCAGCGCGTCCCCGAGGCTCGTGCACAGCACATGTTTAAATGGCTCAATACAGGTATTGGTGGCTTCAAAAACCCCAAAACCCCTAAAACTAAAAGTTTATATTGATAAGATTGGTCTCTGATGCTGAATGATACCCAGAAAAATTTTGTTTTCCTTTTCTAGCCCTATCTATCATCATCCACTAACATGGGAAATAAGGGTTCTTGGGCCGCATGCCCTGCAATACCGGGCTTGGCCTGAAAGCCCATGGTGGCTTCAATGCGCCAAGCTGATCCTGGGGGCTTGCCCTAAACCCTCAAGCCCTGAGCCCTCACAGCATTGTTGCCAACTCTTCAGTAAGGGAAGTAGCTATTGGCTGTCCCAGAAGTCGCTAGAAGTAGCTAGATGGCGGTGTGTGGGGGGGGGGGGGCGGTGAAAAATACAAACAAACTATTTACATATTTACAAACTTTTTAGGGGCCAGGCAGCATAGCTGCCGGAACCCTATTGTATTTGCCTATATTATTATTATTATTATTACTATTATTATTATTAATCTCCATCTTCCACTGAAGTCTAACTTCCCGTGGACAAAAAATCACCAACATTTGCACATAGCTCCAGTACTATACCCAAAGTCCTCAACCTGCATTGTAGGTCAATAAACCTGAAGGTGGCGCTACAGCAACAGTCTAAAGTTCCTTCCTTCCTTCTGCCCTCCTTCCACCCTTCCTACCTTCCTTCCATCCTTCCTTCCTTCCATTCCTTCCATTCCTTCCTTCCTTCTTGCTTTCTTTCCTTCCTTCCTTTCCTTCCATCCTTCCTTTCCTTCTTTCTTTCTTTTCTTCCCTTCCCTTCCTTCCTTCCTTCCATCCTTCCTTCCTTCCTTCCTTCCTTCCTTCCTTCCTTCCTTCCTTCCCTTCCATCCTTCCTTCTTTCCTTCCTTCCTTCCTTCCATCCTTCCATCCTTCCTTACTTCCTTCCCTTCCTTCCATCCTTCCTTACTTCCTTCCATCCTTCCTTCCTCGGGATTCCTACGGTGTCAATATCTAGGCTGTGGCCTTTATACTTTTTGAGAGAGAGCTGTCTGAAGCCAACATGCCTTTCCATTGAAGTGAATGAGAGGATGCTCACAGTGTCAGTTGGGATTTGAATTTGGGGACACGTGCGGGCTTCTCTGTACAGGCACCCTTTTATGACTATTGTGGTAGCATTCATATTCATTCATTCCTTCCTTCCTTCCTTCCATCCATCCATCCATCCATCCATCCATCCATCCATCCATCCTTCCTTCCTTCCTTCCTTTCTTTCCTTCCCTTCCTTCCTTCTGTCCTTCTTTCCTTCTTTCCTTCCTTCCTTCCTTCCTTCCTCCCTTCCTTCCTTCCTTCTTTCTGCCTTCCTTCCACCCTTCCTTCCTTCCATCCTTCCTTCCTTCCATCCTTCCTTCCATTCCTTCCTTCCTTCCTTCTTACTTTCTTTCCTTCCTTCCTTCCTTCCTTTCCTTCCTTCCTTCCTTCCTTCCATCCTTTCCTTCTTTCTTTCTTTCTTTCTTTCTTTCTTTCTTTCTTTCTTTCTTTCCTTCCTTCCTTCCATCCTTCCATCCTTCCTTCCCTTCCATCCTTCCTTCTTTCTTTCCTTCCTTCCTTCCTTCCTTCCATCCTTCCTTCCATCCATCCATCCTCCCTTCCCGTCCCTTCCCTTCCCTTCCCTTCCCTTCCCTTCCTTCCATCCTTCCTTCCTTCCTTCCTTCCATCCTTCCTTCCTTCCTTCCTTCCATCCTTCCTTCTTTCTTTCTTTCTTTCTTTCTTTCCTTCCTTCCTTCCTTCCTTCCTTCATTCCATCCTTCCTTCCCTTCCTTCCCTTCCAACCTTCCTTCCTCCTTTCTTTCCTTCCTTCCATCCATCCTTCCTTCCATCCTTCCTTCCTTCCATCCTTCCTTCCTTCTTTCTTTCCCTCCATCCTTCATTCCTTTCCTTCCTTCCATCCTTCCTTTCCTTCCTTCCTTCTTTCCTTCCTTCCTTCCATCCTTCCTACCTTCCATCCTTCCTTTCATCCTTCCTTCCATCCTTCCTTCCTTCCTTCCATTACTTCCATCCTTCCTTCTTTCTTTCTTTCTTTCCTTCCATCCTTCCTTCCTTTCCTTCCTCCCTTCCATCCTTCCTTCCTTCCTTCCTTCCTTCCATCCTTCCTTCCTTCCTTCCTTCCCTTCCATCCTTCCTTCTTTCCTTCCTTCCTTCCATCCTTCCTTCCTTCCCTTCCCTTCCCTTCCCTTCCCTTCCCTTCCCTTCCCTTCCCTTCCTTCCTTCCTTCCTTACTTCCTTCCATCCTTCCTTCCATCCTTCCTTCCCTTCCATCCTTCTTTCCTTCCTTCCTTCCTTCCTTCCTTCCATCCTTCCTTCCTTCCTTCCTTCCCTTCCCTTCCTTCCCTTCCATCCTTCCTTCTTTCTTTCCTTTCTTCCTTCCATCCTTCCTTCCATCCTTCCTTCCTTCCTTCCTTCCCTTCCTTCCCTTCCTTCCATCCTTCCTTACTTCCTTCCATCCTTCCTTCCTTCCATCCTTCCTTCCATCCTTCCTTCCCTTCCATCCTTCCTTCTTTCCTTCCTTCCATCCATCCTTCCCTTCCTTCCCTTCCCTTCCATCCTTCCTTCTTTCTTTCTTTCCTTCCTTCCTTCCATCCTTCCTTCCATCTTTCCTTCCTTCCCTTCCTTCCATCCTTCTTTCTTTCCCTCCTTCCTTACTTCCATCCTTCCTTCCATCCTTCCTTCCTCCTTTCTTTCCTTCCTTCAATCCATCCTTACTTCCTTCCATCCTTCCTTCCATCCTTCCTTCTTTCCTTCCATCCTTCATTCCTTTCCTTCCTTCCATCCTTCCTTTCCTTTCTTCCTTCTTTCCTTCCTTCCTTCCTTCCTTCCTTCCTTCCTTTCCTTCCTTCCATCCTTCCTTCCATCCTTCCTTTCATCCTTCCCTTCTTCCATCCTTCCTTCATTCCCTTACTTCCATCCTTCCTTCTTTCTTTCCTTCCATCCTTCCTTCCTTCCTTCCTTTCCTTCCTTCCTTTCCTTTCCTTTCCTTTCTTCCTTCCTTCCATCCTTCCATCCTTCCTTCATATCCTTCCATCCTTCCTTCCATCCTTCCTTCCTTCCATCCTTCCATCTTTCTTTCCTTCCATCCTTCCTTCCTTTCCTTCCTTCCATCCTTCTTTCCTTCCATCCTTCCTTTCCTTCCTTCCATCTTTCCTTCCTTTCCTTTCTTCCATCCTTCCTTCCTTCCATCCTTCCTTCCTTCCATCCTTCCTTCTTTCCCTTCTTTCTTTCTTTCCTTCCTTCCATCCTTCCTTTCCTTCCTTCCTTCCCTTCCTTTCTTTCTTTCTTTCTTTCTTTCTTCATTCCTTCCTTCCTTATATTCAAAGAAATATTCAGAATGACACTTTTTCAGGCTGCAAACTCATATTAATATATGTTCTCCTCTTTCAGCTATTGAACTCAATAAAACTATGAGTTATGATGAGTGGTCTAATCTATTTTTGAGTGTAGTACTAGCAGTACTTATAACAAACACCTACTGCAACACCTCCACAGCTACTGCTCCGCCTGGAGTGGGCTATAGACACATGGTCTCCAATGAGGGGTGCATGGGGATGGCCTGGCAATCACTGACCTGCCCCCCACAACCTCTGACCTGAGGGGGCGGAGTCTCGCCACCACGCCACTATCCACGCCACCGTCCCCACATCTCAGACCCTGAGTTGGCTAAAGACGCAATTTTCACGGTTGGGTGCATGTGGATGGTCCGGGGAGCAGTACGCTGTCCTAGACCGGCTCTGACCCGAGGGGGCGGAGTCTCGTCACCACGCCACTATCTATGCCACGGGCCCCACAACTCAGCCCCTGATTGGGCTAGAGACACATGGTCTTCAGGGCGGGTAGGTGGCCCGGAGAGGGGTACACTGTCCTCGACCAGCTCTGACCTGAGGGGCAGAGTCTCACCACCATGCCACTATCCACGCCACAGACCCCACAACTCAGCCCCTGAGTGGGGTAGAGACGCACGGTCTTCGCTGGTGGGTGCATGAAGATTGCCTGGTCCGTAGTAGTTCTATCAGTAGCTGTTACATACAGCTGCAGCAGCTAGCCCACCTCACATTTTCTCCAGGAAATGTACTTTCTAATTATTATTCTCCCAGTTTTTTGTGTCCTTTATAACTTCTTCATACTTTGTGCTAGAAACTTCATTCAAACTTTAAAATGTTCACGATGTTTAGCTCTTTAACGGATGTATTCAGATTTTTGATATTTGTTATCTTTTTTAGTAATTTAACTTTTAATAGTAATTTTTGTGCCATTGAAACTGCCGGTGGAATGTTCAGTATCATTATGTTTTTAGAGTGGTGGCAGCTGTTGCTTTGAAAATATTTACACATTTTGTAAACTGCTGGCACTCCTACAGTTTTGAAAGCTCACACACGTATTATACATCAAAACTTTCACACAACTGTGCTGATTTGTACAATGTAAGTATCTGAGCTGTGTGACTTATACTTTTCGCTGTATGATGATTTGTTCGGCAACTGCGCTCCCCATTGAAACGTATGGCGCTGCACTCTACCTTTTGAGCTGCTAATTTTGCATTTTTACCCTTTTTCTAACTCGTCGCCATGCCTACAGTTTTTAAGCTACACGGACATATCATAGCCTAAAATGTTCAGCAGTTTCTCAGGATTCCTACGGTGTCAATATCTAGGCTGTGACCTTTATACTTTTTGAGAGAGAGCTGTCTGAAGCCAACATGCCTTTCCATTGAAGTGAATGAGAGGATGCTCACAGTGTCAGTTGGGATTTTAATTTGGGGACGAGGGCAGGCTCTCTGTACAGGCACCCTTTTATGACTACTGTGGTAGCATTCAAATGTGACAGCGGCTGGTGATTTGGTCCGCAACTCGGCAAACCCCGAAATGCGCTAGGGGGCAAAATAACTAAAAAAACTTTTTTTTTCGTTTTTTGTTTTATTGTGTATTACCAAAATTGAAGTTGTGAAGAACCTACTTACTATAACAGACAACAGTTTTAGGTTCACGAAATACGTTTAATTAGTCTGCAAATTAAGCTCGTTTTTAGCTGATTTCGAGCCGGGCTTGGGGGCGGGCAGATCGATTAGCATGATTTGTTTTCATTGGCTATTGCTTCCGGGTTCTCCGCCCCCCACCCTGCCCATAAGAACAGCACGCCGTCTTTGTTTACATTCAGTCCCAAGTTTACCCATGGATGCTACAGCTTTTGCTAAAGCTCTGAACAAAGATCTGCTCAACGCCGCTCGACGATTCGACAATGGAGAACTTATGGATTCGTACCTAAAGGACTACATGGATGTTGACGATGGTACAAACTCGGAATTTGGTAGTGAAGATGAAGACAATGCTTCTGATCTCGAGCTGGAAGTCGACGAAGATGGAGAAGACGGGGATGACATCCAGGACATGGAAAGAGTTTTAAGAGCAATCGATATTGTTACCGTGAACATCGACTGTGAAGCAGAAGAAATGGACAGGATCAAAAACTTTGATTGCAAGTGCCAAGTGAGACGAAAGGAGAATTCTGCTGTGGCTCCTACCTCTTGCCTTCGCAAAGTGAACCCTGAATTGGTTTACCGGTCGAGACTGAACATGGCAGCTAGAACTCCAGAAGAGCAGGACTCGTTCGTACACGCAGTTTTGTACTTGATGACCTGTGATACAGAGCTGACTGTATCAACAAAGCAGGTGGCTGCCAAACGAAAGTTGCAGCGAATGACGTACCAGATTCACACGACTGTTGTCTGCCGCCAAGCATTCTGCTTTTCTATAGGGTAAGCTATCTTTATACTATCTGTGCTGTTTACATTTACATTAGTCGTTTAGCAGTAGCTCCTTTCTAAACAAGTGACTGAGTCTAGCTAGCATAACAAAGGCACTAGCACTAACTAACAAAGGCTAGCTAGCTAACGTTAGCTAACACGCTAGTTAGCTGAACTAGCCCTTTGTTCCTAAACTAGCCAGCGAGGCAGCTAATATCTAGCTAGCTAGCTAGCTAGGTAGCTATATTATAGAGAGAAACAGAATGAGAGAGCATGAGAGGTATGTTAGTCTGACACCTTTGTTTTTTGTTTTGGTTACAGCATGAGCAAAAACAAGCTCCAGGCCATAGCCCAAGACTACCAGGAGAATGGTGGACAAGTGCGAGAAAGGAAGAAAGGTCCACGTACAAACCGCTACTTCCTTAAGAAAGAGGACATCGAACGAGTTGTGACGTTCATCGGCAACTACGCTGAAGACCATGCCATTGTCTTGCCTGGCAGACACCCTGGTCACAGGGATTTAACTGCAAAGTTGCTGCCATCCAATGTCTCCAAAGCTTCAGTGTGGCGGCTCTACAAAGATGCTGTGGAAAAGCTTGGTATGTTAAAGTTGGATAAATACATACATATTTACATCCTATGGTTAAAAACATACATATTTAATTCAATATCATACTAATAAAATATTATTTATTTTCAGAACACCGTGTTGTGGCTCTGGACACCTTCAGACGGCTGTGGAAGTCATTGCTCCCTCACATAGCAAGCACCAAACCCCGGACAGATCTCTGCTGGCAGTGTCAGAGCAACAACTATCAAGTTTACCGAAGTGCCAACCTGCCTGACAACGTGAAATCAGCCAAGCTGAAGAAGCAGGAGCAGCATCTCAACCTTGTTCTACGGGAGCGGTCACTCTACAATGACATGAAAGCTGCATGTGCCAAGACCTGTGAGGATTTGCAGCTCTCCCTTGGCCCCTCCACACCAGGCAGCAAGAAGATCACTATGCACTACAGCTTTGATTTTGCACAACAGGTGAGAATACGTTCATCCTATGATGAGTGTGTTGTGATGTGATGTGGTATGGTTAGGGTTACATGTGTGTTTTTGATTTTCAATGCTTCTCATCTTTTCCTTTTCTTCCTATTTTTTCCTTTGTCTCTTAGGTTCACTTCCCTTCTGACCCTTTTCAGCCAGGACCCATGTACTTCTTGACTCCTCGTAAGTGTGGCATTTTTGGTGTCTGCTGTGAGGGAATACCGAAGCAAGTGAACTACCTGATCGACGAAGGGATGGCCTCAAGCAAGGGCAGCAATGCAGTCATCAACTACGTGGATCATTTCTTCAACAAATATGGAGTTGGATAAACACACGTGGACCTTCATTGCGACAACTGCCGTGGACAAAACAAGAACAATTTTGTGCTGTGGTACTGTGCTTGGCGGACCATGCACAAGCTTCACCTGAAGCTGGACGTCCACTTCCTGATTGCAGGCCACACCAAGTTTGGCCCTGACTGGTGCTTCGGCCTGGTCAAGCAGAGCTTCAGGAAGACCAGAGTGGACACTCTGTCTGCCATTGCTGGAGTTGTCAGGGACAGCTCTCCTGTGAAGCACGTCAACATCCCCCAGCTTGTTGGACTGGAAGACGGCACCGTGCTTGTTGAATGCTACAACTGGCAAGAGCATCTGAAACCCTACTTCCGGGCACTCCCACAGATTTCGAGTTACCAGCACTTCAGGTAATTATCATGCATTAGCTAGTCTATTTAATCAACACTTTCTGGTACTATTTTATCTATATGGAGTGCCAGTACTGTGGGCAATAGTTTAATGTACTTTCTTCCTTCTATTCTATTGCAGTTTTGATGCAGAGAGACCTGGCATGGTTGTGGCCAGAGAACACCGTGATGCACCAGCAGTTGAGTTTCAGCTGCTGCGCAAGCCTGATGTCCTGCCCCCCAGAGAAGGTCTTCCTGTGCAAGCCCCACCCGGACTGGACATGGCCAGACAGACATATCTCTTTAACAAGATCAGAGTTCTGTTCTGATGAGGGACGAGACATCACATGTCCCCTGCCAAACTCCACAGCAGCTCAGAACAAGACTGTCCGCTTGTAGATTCACTGCAGATCATCAGGACGGACAGCACTGCAGGAGAAAAGCCACAGCCTTTTCCTGTTTGTATACTGAAGCATTGCTTGTTCTCTTGCACAGACTTGCGCACACTTGCACAGACTGCATTGTTCGAATATTGAATACTGAGCCGAGTACTGTTGTTATTACCTTGAGTATTGAGCTGGGGACTGGTATTACTTTGTTTTACACTTGATCACAATGAACACTAGGCACCTTGTTATTACTTTGTTGTGCACTTGATCACAATGAACACTATGCACCTTGTTATTACTTTGTTGTGCACTTGATCACAATGAACACTATGCACCTTGTTATTACTTTGTTGTGCACTTGATCACATTGAACACTATGCACCTTGTTATTACTTTGTTGTGCACTTGATCACAATGAACACTATGCACCTTGTCTATACAACAGGCAACTGACTGTACACTTTAACACTTAGACTGTTGCCTTTTTTTGTACACTTTACTACTTATGCTTGTAATGTATATCATGTATGTGACAATAAAGAACGTTACATTTGAACTTCGTCTTATACTGTGTTGTGAATGCAGTTGAGAACAAGATTAATACTGACTCAAAGAGTGTGGGGTCATCAGTGAGAGAGCACCCCACTTGGCTGCCACTCTCAGTTAATACCCCAAGTTGACAGCCACTCTGACAGATAATGACAGATCGTCCAGTGGGGGAGTGGCTGGGGGAGGGGTTACCAGGCTATTGTTCACGCCCATTACCTGGCAGTCAGAGGTGTGAAAATGTTGGAGAACTTTGGAGGGAGATTTCTCAGCTAAGTTGATTTGGCAGTACTAGCATTCAAATAAGCATATCTTCTTCAAATATGTTCAGATTTCAATGTATGAGACCTCATTTGAAAGCTTACAATCTGCACTTTCATAATCTGTAAAAAACTGAAAACTGAAAATGCCTAGTTGAGGACCAAATTACCAGCGGCGGTCACATATTCATTCATTCATTCCTTCCTTCCTTCCTTCCTTCCTTCCTTCCTTCCATCCATCCATCCATCCATCCATCCATCCATCCATCCATCCTTCCTTCCTTCCTTTCTTTCCCTTCCTTCCTTCCTTCCTTCTTTCCTTCCTTCCTTCCTTCCATCCTTCCTTCCTTCCCTCCTTCCATTCCTTCCTTCTTGCTTTCTTTCTTTCCTTCCTTCCTTCCTTCCTTCCTTCGTTCCTTCCTTCCTTCCTTCCTTCCTTCCTTCCTTTCCTTCGTTCCTTCCATCCTTCCTTCCCTTCCTTCTTTCTTTCCTTTCCTTCCCTTCCCTTCCCTTCCCTTCCCTTCCCTTCCCTTCCCTTCCTTCCATCCTTCCTTCCTTCCTTCCTTCCTTCCTTCCATCCTTCCTTCCTTGTTTCTTTCCTTCCTTCCTTCCATCCTTCCTTCCATCCTTCCTTCCTTCCTTCCATCCTTCCTTCCTTGTTTCTTTCCTTCCTTCCTTCCTTCCATCCTTCCTTCCATCCTTCCTTCCTTCCTTCCTTCCCTTCCATCCTTCTTTCTTTCTTTCCTTCCTTCCTTCCATCCTTCCTTCCTTCCTTCCTTCCCTTCCATCCATCCTTCTTTCTTTCTTTCCTTCCTTCCATCCTTCCTTCCTCCTTTTTTTCCTTCCTTCCATCCTTCCTTCCATCCTTCCTTCCTTCCTTCCTTCCATCCTTCCTTCCTTCCTTCCTTCCTTCCTTCCTTCCTTCCTTCCTTCCATCCTTCCTTCCTTTCTTTCCTTTCCTTTCCTTTCCTTTCCTTTCCTTTCCTTTCCTTTCCTTTCCTTTCCTTTCCTTTCCTTCCTTCCTTCCATCCTTCCATCCTTCCTTCCATCCTTCCATCCTTCCTTCCCTTACTTCCATCCTTCCTTCCTTCTTTCTATCCTTCCTTTCCTTCCTTCCTTCCTTCCTTCCTTCCTTCCATCCTTCCTTCCTTCCATCCTTCCTTCCTTCCTTCCTTCCATCCTTCCTTCCATCCTTCCTTCTTTCTTTCTTTCTTTCTTTCTTTCTTTCCATCCTTCCTTTCCTTCCTTCCTTACATCCTTCTTTCTATCCTTCCTTCCATCCTTTCCTTCCATCCATCTTTCCTTCCTTCCATCCTTCCTTCCCTTTCTTTCTCTCTTTCTTTCTTTCTTTCTTTCTTCATTCCTTCCTTCCTTATATTCAAAGAAATATTCAGAATGACACTTTTTCAGGCTGCAAACTCATATTAATATATGTTCTCCTCTTTCAGCTATTGAACTCAATAAATGAGTTATGATGAGTGGTCTTATCTATTTTTGAGTGTAGTACTAGCAGTCCTTATAACAAACACCTACTGCAACACCTCCACAGCTACTGCTCCGCCCAGAGTGGGCTATAGACACATGGTCTCCAATGAGGGGTGCATGGGGATGGCCTGGCAATCACTGACCTGCCCCCCACAACCTCTGACCTGAGGGGGCGGAGTCTCGCCACCACGCCACTATCCACGCCACCGTCCCCACATCTCAGACCCTGAGTTGGCTAAAGACGCAATTTTCACGGTTGGGTGCATGTGGATGGTCCGGGGAGCAGTACGCTGTCCTAGACCGGCTCTGACCCGAGGGGGCGGAGTCTCGTCACCACGCCACTATCTATGCCACGGGCCCCACAACTCAGCCCCTGATTGGGCTAGAGACACATGGTCTTCAGGGCGGGTAGGTGGCCCGGAGAGGGGTACACTGTCCTCGACCAGCTCTGACCTGAGGGGCAGAGTCTCACCACCATGCCACTATCCACGCCACAGACCCCACAACTCAGCCCCTGAGTGGGGTAGAGACGCACGGTCTTCGCTGGTGGGTGCATGAAGATTGCCTGGTCCGTAGTAGTTCTAGCAGTAGCTGTTACATACAGCTGCAGCAGCTAGCCCACCTCACATTTTCTCCAGGAAATGTACTTTCTAATTATTATTCTCCCAGTTTTTTGTGTCCTTTATAACTTCTTCATACTTTGTGCTAGAAACTTCATTCAAACTTTAAAATGTTCACGATGTTTAGCTCTTTAACGGATGTATTCAGATTTTTGATATTTTTTATCGTTTTTTAGTAATTTAACTTTTAATAGTAATTTTTGTGCCATTGAAACTGCCGGTGGAATGTTCAGTATCATTATGTTTTTAGAGTGGTGGCAGCTGTTGCTTTGAAAATATTTACACATTTTGTAAACTGCTGGCACTCCTACAGTTTTGAAAGCTCACACACGTATTATATATCAAAACTTTCACACAACTGTGCTGATTTGTACAATGTAAGTATCTGAGCTGTGTGACTTATACTTTTCGCTGTATGATGATTTGTTCGGCAACTGCGCTCCCCATTGAAACGTATGGCGCTGCACTCTACCTTTTGAGCTGCTAATTTTGCATTTTTACCCTTTTTCTAACTCGTTGCCATGCCTACAGTTTTTAAGCTACACGGACATATCATAGCCTAAAATGTTCAGCATTTTCTCAGGATTCCTACAGTGTCAATATCTAGGCTGTGACCTTTATACTTTTTGAGAGAGAGCTGTCTGAAGCCAACATGCATTTCCATTGAAGTGAATGAGAGGATGCTCACAGTGTCAGTTGGGATTTGAATTTGGGGACACGTGCAGGCTCTCTGTACAGGCACCCTTTTATCACTACTGTGGTAGCATTCATATTCATTCATTCCTTCCTCCCTTCCTTCCTTCCTTCCATCCATCCATCCATCCATCCATGCTTCCTTCCTTCCTTCCTTCCTTCCTTCCTTCCTTCCTTCTTTCCTTCCTTCCTTCCTTCCTTCCTTCCTTCCATCCTTCCTTCCTTCCCTCCCTCCTTCCATTCCTTCCTTCTTACTTTCTTTCTTTCCTTCCTTCCTTCCTTCCTTCCTTCCTTCCTTCCTTCCTTCCTTCCTTCCTTCCTTCCTTCTTTCTTCCCTTCCCTTCCCTTCCCTTCCCTTCCCTTCCCTTCCCTTCCCTTCCCTTCCCCCCCATCCTTCCTTCCTTCCTTCCTTCCTTCCATCCTTCCTTCCTTGTTTCTTTCCTTCCTTCCTTCCATCCTTCCTTCCTTCCTTCCCTTCCTTCCTTCCATCCTTCCTTACTTGTTTCTTTCCTTCCTTCCTTCCATCCTTCCTTCCATCCTTCCCTTCCATCCTTCCTTCTTTCTTTCTTTCTTTCCTTCCTTCCTTCCTTCCTTCCTTCCTTCCCTCCCTTCCATCCATCCTTCCTTCTTTCTTTCTTTCTTTCTTTCTTTCTTTCCTTCCTTCCTTCCTTCCATCCTTCCTTCCTCCTTTTTTTCCTTCCTTCCATCCTTCCTTCCATCCTTCCTTCCTTTCCTTTCCTTTCCTTTCCTTTCCTTTCCTTTCCTTTCCTTTCCTTTCCTTTCCTTTCCTTCCTTCCATCCTTCCTTCCACCCTTCCTTCCATCCTTCCTTCCATCCTTCCTTCCCTTACTTCCATCCTTCCTTCCTTCTTTCTATCCTTCCTTCCTTTCCTTCCTTCCTTCCATCCTTCCTTCCTTCCTTCCTTCCTTCCCTTCCATCCATCCATCCTTCCTTCCTTCTTTCTTTCTTTCTTTCTTTCCTTCCTTCCTTCCTTCCATCCATCCTTCCTTCCTTCCATCCTTCCTTCCTCCTTTTTTTCCTTCCTTCCATCCTTCCTTCTATCCTTCCTTCCTTCCATCCTTCCTTTCCTTTCCTTTCCTTTCCTTTCCTTTCCTTTCCTTTCCTTTCCTTTCCTTTCCTTTCCTTTCCTTCCTTCCATCCTTCCTTCCACCCTTCCTTCCATCCTTCCTTCCATCCTTCCTTCCCTTCCTTCCATCCTTCCTTCCTTCTTTCTATCCTTCCTTCCTTTCCTTCCTTCCATCCTTCCTTCCTTCCATCCTTCCTTCCTTCCATCCTTCCTTCCATCCTTCCTTCTTTCTTTCTTTCTTTCTTTCTTTCTTTCCATCCTTCCTTTCCTTCCTTCCTTACATCCTTCCTTCTTTCTTTCCTTCATTCCATCCTTTCCTTCCTTCCTTCCACCCTTCCTTCCCTTTCTTTCTCTCTTTCTTTCTTTCTTTCTTCATTCCTTCCTTCCTTCCTTCCTTATATTCAAAGAAATATTCAGAATGACACTTTTTCAGGCTGCAAACTCATATTAATATATGTTCTCCTCTTTCAGCTATTGAACTCAATAAAACTATGAGTTATGATGAGTGGTCTAATCTATTTTTGAGTGTAGTACTAGCAGTACTTATAACAAACACCTACTGCAACACCTCCACAGCTACTGCTCCGCCCGGAGTGGGCTATAGACACATGGTCTCCAATGAGGGGTGCATGGGGATGGCCTGACAATCACTGACTTGCCCCCCACAACCTCTGACCTGAGGGGGCGGAGTCTCGCCACCACGCCACTATCCACGCCACCGTCCCCACATCTCAGACCGTGAGTTGGCTAAAGACGCAGTTTTCACGGTTGGGTGCATGTGGATGGTCCGGGGAGCTTCCTTCTTTCCTTCCTTCCTTCCTTCCTTCCTTCCTTCCTTCCTTCCTTCCTTCCTTCCTTCCTTCCTTCCTTCCTTCCTTCCCTCCCTCCTTCCATTCCTTCCTTCTTGCTTTCTTTCTTTCCTTCCTTCCTTCCTTCCTTCCTTTCTTTCTTTCTTTCTTTCCTTCCTTCCTTCCTTTCTTCCTTCCTTCCTTCCATCCTTCCTTCCCTTCCTTCTTTCTTTCCTTCCTTCCCTTCCTTCCATCCTTCCTTCCATCCTTCCTTCCTTCCTTCCCTTCCTTCCATCCTTCCTTCCTTGTTTCTTTCCTTCCTTCCTTCCTTCCATCCTTCCTTCCATCCTTCCTTCCCTTCCATCCTTCCTTCTTTCTTTCCTTCCTTTCTTCCATCCTTCCTTCCATCCTTCCTTCCCTTCCTTCCATCCTTCCTTCTTTCTTTCTTTCCTTCCTTCCATCCTTCCTTCCTTCCTTCCTTCCATCCTTCCTTCCTCCTTTTTTTCCTTCCTTCCATCCTTCCTTCCATCCTTCCTTCCTTCAATCCTTCCTTTCTTCCTTCTTTCTTTCCTTCCATCCTTCATTCCTTTCCTTCCTTCCTTCCATCCTTCCTTAACTTCCTTCCCTCTTTCTTTCCTTCTTCCTTCTGGTCCCTGTGGCTAAATTGCATGGTTTTGGCGCCACCTACTGGTGGATGTTATTATCTATCTGAACTTCCGGTCAGTCAGTGGAGTCTCCGCTTTTGACAGAGAAACAGAGTTGGAGAATTTCATGTGTTCTTTCTCTTCTTGATTTCGCCCTTGATTTGGAACAGTCTGTAAGTAGCAACAGGATATTTATCTGTCTATTGCTTGGATTGTTGTGATAAGATGTCAGTTTTGTTTGTTTTAGTATGTTATAGCCACTCTAGCTGTTGTTTATGCTAGCAATGCAACGTTACTAGCTAGCTGTTAACCCTAGCCTAGACCTGGTCCAGGGCGATATCCTACGTATAACGCCCTGTTACTCTCAATGCAATTTGCCTATTAAAGCGCTTCATCGGCCCGGTCGTCCGACTCTACAGACAAAACCGTTTCGTTACTCACCAAAGTAAACACATCGTTGGAAAGATGAAAGCCTTTTCTCCTAAGGCGCTACAGTTTGTAGTCCCCCACCTTTCAAATAAAGGGCAAATTTGTACACTTAAATGTTTTATATACACAGCGCATCGACTGTCTTCTTCTACCAGCGAATCGGCGCTCTCCGCTTTGTTTAGTTTACTCACTGCTGCCGCCCATGTTGGGGATGATGCATTACATCTTAAATGGTGTTGTGAGACTCGCGTTGAGGAAGGAGTCTGATTAGCGGGAGAACATTTACGCTGAGTTAACTATGGCAAACGATCTCTTCAGAAAACATTTCGGGAAACATTTATGTAACTGTTGCCTTATAAAATTGACAAGTACAATCATTGGCACGTTGTTAGATGTGGTTGTAGGCCATTGTATTCCCATGCAATTAAAACCAGAGCTGAATTGTATTATTGGCATATGTTTTCTCATTCCCCTATTAAATGGTTTGATATTCTAAAGTAAGTTGTTTTTTATTTGCTCCTTCCTCAACGCGAGTCTCACAACACCATTTAAGATGTAATGCATCATCCCCAACATGGGCGGCAGCAGTGAGTAAACTAAACAAAGCGGAGAGCGCCGATTCGCCGGTAGAAGAAGACAGTCGATGCGCTGTGGATATAAAACATTTAAGTGTACGAATTTGCCCTTTATTTGAAAGGTGGGGGACTACAAACTGTAGCGCTTTAGGAGAAAAGGCTTTCATCTTTCCAACGATGTGTTTACTTTGGTGAGTAACGAAACGGTTTTGTCTGTAGACTCGGACGACCGGGCCGATGAAGCGCTTTCATAGGCAAATTGCATTGAGAGTAACAGGGCGTTATACGTAGGATATCGCCCTGGACCAGGTCTAACCCTAGCCCTGCCGTTAGCTACCTGTATTGTGTAGAGATTATTATTGATATTAAGTGTTGTGCCTTGGTAGTTTGGTGGTTCATTTGGTGTGTATCTTGTCACATGGAACATTTAATTAGGATGCATTCATGTCATGTAATTATCAGTTGCATTGTCTCATGCGTTTTCATGTATATTCATATGGTTGTTTGTTGTCACATTCTTATGTTGCAGTTTCACAAAAAGGCTTCAGTAAAGGCACCTAAACTGTCACTGCCGTCTCAGGTGTTTATTGGAGTATGTTTAGTTCTCTGTCTGAGCTGTGTAGGCTACTATTACACATGGTCAGGGCAGAAGATACAGTGTTTAAGCTATACAGACATATTATACATAGAAATGTTCTGCAAGTTCTCAGGCTTCCTATGGTGTCAATATGTAAGCTGTAACATTCATAGTTTTCTCATGCAGGCACGCAGCCAGCTTGGGACACACACGCGC
The DNA here is from genome assembly GCF_949987555.1 of Borostomias antarcticus. Classification (NCBI taxonomy): domain Eukaryota; kingdom Metazoa; phylum Chordata; class Actinopteri; order Stomiiformes; family Stomiidae; genus Borostomias; species Borostomias antarcticus. Next base: position 2,885,167 of record NC_140260.1, on the reverse strand, counting down.
GCACAGAGACACACACACACTGAATGACACCCCAGTCACCACTGTTGACTCCTTCCACTTCCTGGGGCCTCATTTATCAAAGAGCGTGTAAATTCAGGTGTAAAAGAGGGCGTACGACGAAAACGAGGAAAATGCGAAAAGTAGCGTACGACGAGAATATTTACACGCTTTTCGGATCTATCAAAAATGTCGGACACGCTGCTGCGCCATTTCCTGCACGAAAAATCCGACGCTGGCAGAGAAGAGAGCGTACGCGCACGCGCCCCGTGTTCCGCCCTCTCCACGCCCAAATCCAACCATATATGGTCAAAACTATGACAGCGCACAACGTGGATACCCCGGAAGGAACCGACATAATACAGCGTGGAGCATAGGAAAGACAAATACGTTTATGGAAAAACGCGGAAAGAAGAGAAACTTTTCGGAGACGGAGGTGCATGTGCTTGTTGGTGAGGTCCACGCGAGGAAAGAAAATCATCTTCGGAAGGTAAGCTATTTGTACGAGCCTATATTTGTCTGATTGCTCCTACAGTTTAGGTAGCCTACTGTACGTTTCGTGCATCCTGTATTTGGCGTAGGCTACACGGACATGCTGTATTATGTGGCTGTGAGGAAAGCAAACATTCCACACATTCTGTGGTAGGCTATGATTGATTTAGGACCAAAAACAGGGAACGATAACACAGATGACCACTTCATAATGTTAGACCACATTAAACATTTTCCCCTCTGGGAAATTAAGACTCTCATCTAAATCACCCGGTAAATCACACTTAAGCATTTATTTGGCTGCCAACAGAAAAACATATCAATTGAATATGGCTACACAATAAAATGTTTAATGCATAATCAAGTTAACAGACAAACTCAAAGAAAATGACTGAAATTGTTTCTCCAGACTCTGACGTGGGGTGGGACTCAGAGGAGGGGGAGTCTGCAGTGGTCCTTGACCTGACGGTCGTGCCCCCGCCGGTTGCAGCCTCTACATCCAGCGCCACGACCTCCAGTGCCTCCACCTCCAGTGCGCCGGCCTCCACCTCCAGTGCCATCTCCAGCGTCTCCGTCTCCACCGCCCACGCCTCCACCTCCGGCTGCCAGCGTCCCTGCCTCAAGGGTCCCTGAGGGCTGGGCTTCCTCTCAGACGCTGTGCTGGAGGCTCATGACCCTAGAGGCCCAGAGGGAAATGGCAGAAGGGATTGGGGCAGTTGTGGGGCAGTTGTGTAGCAGTTGGTGGAGGTCACCACACTACACCACCAGAGCCAACAGGACATCCTCACTGCACTTCATTCCCTCACACATGCTGTCACGGACCTCACACAGTCACTCACTTCCACACTCAAGGACCTCACACAGTCACTCACTACCACACTCACGGACCTCACACATTCACTCACAAACGCACTCACACACCTCACACAGTCACCCACCAACAGACAATAAAATGGTAGAAATGTGAACCTTACTTGTTTGTGTCTTCATAGCTGGCGCATGACCTCAGTGTGGGCCCTTTGGCCCCGCTGGTAAACCTCATGACGGGGAGGGGGCTGAGGGCTTGGGTCCTCATTTTGTGGTGGGGTCTTGACTGGTTCTCATTCTTATCAGCTTTGAATATACATCTTGGCAAACATAACAGAATGATGTACAAGGAGGGGACAGATACCTAGTGAAAGTACTATTGGTTGCTAGTAAAAAGACAATAATGAGGGCTTGGTATAAGGTGGAACCCCCAACCAAGGAGCAGTGGTGGGTGTTGTGGAGGAGATTTATGAGATTTATTTATGCATTGAGGATGCAGGAAGGAAAGTTTGAAGGGAGATGGGAAAAATGGATGGATTATAGAAGGAAGTGTGATGATACCACTAATATTAAAATGGTCATATTTGAGTAAGAAAAAAAAGCTGCATGGATGGAAGTACCCATAAGCTGTTATTGTAAGTTTTTATGTTTTATTGTATTGTCGTTGTATGGATGGAAAATGCTAATAAAGATTAAAGTAAAAAAGACAAAGAATATGTATCTTGGCTATGCACACACCAACAAGCCAGCCGTCACGCGCAGCGCCTGCCTCCAGTCTAGCCCCTACCCTGCTGTGCGCCAGGATGAATGAGTCATGCGTGGAGCCAGGCCACCGTGCCACTACACTTGTGATGAGCATGTCGGCGTCACATATGATTTGGGTATTTATAGTGTGCATATTTTAGCGATTCACATAGACGTATTCATTCACTGATGGTGCCCTTATGTGGGTGCAGTCGCCATCGCCGTCACCTCTTTGGAGTTCTATCTCGGCCAGTAGGCCGAGTAGCGCCGGATTCATTTAGGCTCGCATTACGCACAGGAGGACTGTCATTTATATGCTTACCAAACAGCAAACAGGTCCACATGATCACATATTAATGACAATCTAATTGGTCAATTATTGCCGTTTGATGGAGTGCCTGCATTAGGTGTGTGACATATAGCGCGGAAAGGTTTGGGACAGCGCATAGGTTCAGTTTGGGGAACAAATCCATATCGGACCATGAATGAGCCGGTTAGAGGACACGTCTAATCTTGCATTGCGATATATGTTGGTGCTGAATTGGGCTATTAGCCTACATGATGTGCGTTCAGAAACTGTCGCTCTTAATTCTCTCCATCAAACATTGTAATTCACCGACGCACCACCTGCGTCGCCAGTTCCCCCTGTGTTCAAAAAGGGTGTAGGAAACCGTGTAAATCGGTACAACCTGAGAGGTGTCCTACAAAAGCGCGTAGAAAGGCAACTAAATTTTTGCCCTTTCGGCTTGATAGATCGCAATGTGGGGGGGGGAAATGGCGTACGCCTGAAATCGCGAAAAAGACCGTGTAAAAGAAGGCGTACCTCAATGATAAATGAGGCCCCTGGGCTCCACCATCTCCCAGGACCTCAAGTGGGAGCTAACACTAAAACCTAACACTAAAACACTAAAAACAAACAATGACATTTACACAAATTAGATCACACTTTAGGGCGCATCACAGAACTTGTCATGACCTGGCTCAAATGGCCACAACAAAAAGGAGACACACCACGGTTCAAAGTATAACAAAATATTTATTAACCAAACATATTTTCAGGGATCTTTGTCTCATACAGTATGTGCAAGTGACATGCATACATAGTTGTTACACGTGTGCACACTAGATAAAGGCAGTAGTACTGTAAGTGCAAAACCACAGTAGTGGTAAAGGAGGGACTAATTAGTTTTGAAAACACTGAACTGCAAAACCATAGTAGTGGTAAAGGTAGAACTGATTAGTTTTGAAAACACTCAAGTGCAAAACCACAGTAGTGGTTAACTGAATTGATTGTTTTTAAAATACTCAAGTGTTAGGTTAACTGAACTGATTGGTTTAACTACTCAAGTATTAGGTTAACTGAACTGATTGGTTTAAATATTCAAGTGAACTGTTTAAATACTTAACTGAACTGATTAAGAAGAACTACACAATAGGCTACAACATACAAAAATAATCAAATTACAAGGAGGCCATCAATTACACCGCCACTTTCGGTTACGACCACCCGGCAGGGAACATTGGTCAGTCCATTGAGAAATGTTTGTTCCCAGAGAGGTCCCTTGATTGTGAGGGTGGAGTCATCCACCAGAAGCACCTCCTTTTCCCCACCTTGGAGCGCCATCACCCCCAATATCTCCACCTCCCTATCGACTCTGTGCTGATGCTGTTGAAAGCAAACATTTTGGTTTCAGTCAGGATTTTTGCACACACATTTGATGATAATAACAGTTTTAATATAAAGATCATGCTGACGCCATCAAGTTCGTAAAAGAACTCCAGCACAGAAGAGAGAGGAACAGAGAAAATCCGTGGGGGATAGGCAGCACACTGGATTCTGCTGGAAGACGTTTTGGACAGCCTGCAGGAAAAAGAAACATTAATGGTGAAATAGTGGCATCGGCGTTTCTCATTGATGCACACTTGACCGGGGTGTAAAATAAAGCACTATAGCCTATAGAGTCAACCATATTGCCAAATAAAAAGTGTTACCTATAAGCGCCACCAGAAACGTTTGCGTTATTATTATGCAAAATACAAGTTTAAATTGCTTGTGCCAAATCATTAAATGATTTCACTCTCCCCATTACCATTTAAACTTATGCTCAGATCTCTCCACGGAATGTTGCATAGCATGTCAATTTCGATAGTGTTGATGGCAAAGTGTGCACTTACACAACGTCTCTCAACTACGCTATATTCCAAAAGGCATTGTGCAAGTGCATTTTTCATATCTTCAAAATATCTCTTACCTTCACCATGACGTATCTCTGATGTCCATGTAGCCAGGCCAGAGCTGAACTGTGGCAGCTCTTGGAAGTAGCTGTAAGGGGCTGGGTTGGTGAGGAAGCAGGCAGGCGGCACAGCTACCAGTTCTGGAAGGACAGAGGAAAAAGTGTTACAGTACGACCATAACAAGCAAGGTAAGGCTAGCACTATAAATGCGAACTCTGATGAGTAGGCTAAATTGGCTAAGGACTTGCCACAATCATGTAGAGTATGGGAAGATCTGGTGACGAATGAAGGTAAGACCAGGGGCCTCATTTATAAACATTGCGTAGAATCCACGTAACTAAGTTAGCTTAGCTAAGTGGGTACTAAAATATACGCACTTAAAATAAAATAAAAATCTCCGATTTATAAAACGCTGCGTATCACAACCCATGTTCACTCAGGCACGCCTACGCCAGCTGCTCTTTATAAATCACAATCAACACTTAACTTGCCGCACGTGAACGCGCGTTCTGATCACACCCCAATTAACGCCCACAATTGCCTATAAATGGTCAGTGATACGCCTATACATATGCAACGACAATGGAGCCGAGTGCAAAAGGCAGAAAGAGAAAGATAGCCTACATTTTACCGATGCGAGGTGGAGGTATTTGTCAACGAGGTAGAGACGCCGCAAAAGGATCTTTTCGGAACGATGATTTCACATGTGCACGACTGATAAGAGCACCTGTTAGGCCTGAGTCGTCCCATTTAGATTATAATGAATTATCTATCATGCAGGCTATATTGGCATTCGTTTAGTGCGGTAGGCCTTATTAGGTGGCTGCTTATATCCAAATTCCTCACAGGGTATTTCCCACCATGCCCAGTGTGAGTCCGCACCGCTTCCATCTAAATGTGATGTGACAAGTATTGGCACTACAAAGTTGACCATGGAGTTATGTTTAATTTATGAATTAATGTTGGTGTATGGCTCAATTACTGTGTGAACTTACGGAGCTGATCGCTCCTTGAATGGACACCAGGCCTTGGGGGTTGGTGATGCCCCGAAGTGATGTAAATGGAGACCTGGGTTTTAGGAGCTCCATACAGCTCTCCTCCAGCTCCTTGGAGACCTCCAGCGGGGCGGTGCAGTAGAAGGCGGTCTCCTTCCAGATCTGGATACCCGGTTTGGCCCCAAACTTGGCCATGCGGTAGCCCCGGATCACATACGTGCCACCTGCCTTTGAAATGAATTGAATTGAGACCTTTATTTAGACATCGAAGACAGTTTAGAGCAAGCTGATCTTTTTTTAATAATCATCCTCATCATCCTCCTCCTCCTCCTCCTCATCATCATCATCGTCGGGTCGTCCACAGACGGGCCTCGCATCTTTGTCTTCAGTTATCCCGGTCCTCCATACACCTAGCGATGTCATTGGTGGTCTCCACTTCCGCAATAGAACAACATAGAATAACAAATTGAAACCCCAAAATACCTTTACTTTATGGGCTGCCTCCTCAAACACCACAAATGAGGTGGCGCTCTCCCCATCTGAGGCTGCCACCAGCACATTGCGGTTGAGGGCGATAGGCGTGGCATCGTCCTCAGAGATTGCCCAGCTGGTCACCCGAGGCATTTCCCTCATCCCCACGACCTTGAGGACAATCGGGCGCCTGTCAGTCCCACCGGTCCCAGAAAAAAGCTTCTGTAAAGCCATTCTGAAAATACATATTAAAATTAAATTAAAAATCTTAATATAGAAAACTCATTTGGACAAGGTGTTCAGCGGTTACAAGGTTGTATTTATTGTAAGTTGCAAGAGTGCTTTTAAGATTGTGGAACACAGAGTAGGCTACTAGGCCTAGCCTAAACATAAATTAGCCTATATTAATGATAGTAAGTGTGACATTATTCAAACCTCATTCCATAGGTAAGCCTACAGTTAACAGATTCCCAAGAACATTTGATTTATTCACTATGCCACAGACCACTGTGATAGGCCTACTGTATCGTGTCATGCGCACACCTGCCTATTCGTTCAGCACCGCCTGCTACGTTCACACCGGGCGCGGCGAGAAAATTCGCGCCGCCCAGTTCGCCCCAATCTCGCCGCGGGATCAATGGGTTGCCGCGTGAATCCGCCGCAGAAAGTTCAAAAAATTGAACTTTTGCGAATATCACCGCCCGGCGAATCCTGGCCGCCGCGCCGCCGGGTTCGCCTGCTTCGCGCCGCCCGCCGCCCAGTTCGCGCGAATTGTATTGACTTTCTATGTAAACTCGCCGCGCGGCCGGAAAAAAACCCGCCGGTGTGAACACAGAGATCGCAGCAGACCACTGTGATTGCCTATAGATCGTGTCATGCGCACACCTGTCTATTCGTTCAGCACATTGGACAGCGCCGGCCTTGCGACATGTCTCGCGGCATGCCCGCGAAAGATTAAATTAAACTAGAAAGTACACCTAATGATGGCATAGCGCGAGACATGGTGTTGGTTAATGAATGGCAGTTTGGCTGACAAGCTTGATAATTTTTGCTAGCTATTAACGGAATTTGTTCCTCTCAAATAATTATAATTTAAGGTTGACATTGTCCGTAATTGCATTTATTTATTAAAAAGACTACTGGCAACATTGGACGAATGTTTTGTGTAGCCTATACCAAATAAGATTGGATGGTAGTCTAGCTAACAAACATTCCTGTCAGTTAGGCAGCTAACTAACAGACTACAGCTTACTATAGTCTAGGTCTAACCTTAGTAGGCCTAATATACCTATTTATCTTACTGAAAGTATTATAATATAACTTAGCCTATAGCTAAACATAACATATTAGTTCTAGTTTGGCTAATTTAACAAGCCAAAATTAAACTTTACCTCACGTCAGTGTAGTTAGTCAAACTGACATTTATTAACAGTCTTTTAACTTGCCAATACCACTAATACCACTTTCCATAGGTAAAGTAACTTGTTAATTCTATACAATAAGTAGTCTAACAGTTGTTTGTTAAAAATAATCAAATAATAATTAAAAACTTAATTAGTGAGTTACCCACCTCTTCTCGAAGATCAGTTGGAGTGATGCCAGATGTCTTGGAGAGAAGTCATATATATAGCCTAGTGTCGCGCGCATTAATGTATATGCGCTATACCATGTAGCCTACAGTAATGCTACAGTATAGTTAACGGGCACTAAGGTAAAGGAATTTGTGAAATATTTATGAAATTATTATTATCAACATGTATATGTAGTTTACATTGGTTTGTTTTGATTAATAAACCAGATGGAGTCTAATGGGGGAAAAAGTCCAGCGGAAATCTTGTCACTTCATTGTGTAGAAAGCTAGTTCCCATAAATGCAGAGACCCGGCCTCTGAGTTTATGGGAACTAGCCTTTACCGTCCTTCTACACCATAAATCCATATTCTACACCGACTGTAGCTGTATCTCATCTAGACACGATCTCTGAAGCATATGAGGTAGCTGAAACATCAATTGAGCCTGGCCATTTACTTTCGAGACATTCATGGACAAATAATGGATCGTTCATGACTGAAGGTGAGATGTTTTATTGTCATGCGTTACGCGGGCTATACTTTATAAATTGTCTTCAAAAGCTGACAGCCGAACGGATGAGGCTTAGTATCGTTCGCTAGCTATCGTTAGCCAAGCTAATATAAGTTAACTAAAACCATGCATACCCTAGCTAGCCAACTGTGGAGCTGACTATCCAACCACGATGTTGGCCTACTGCACGTAGCTAGTTTACAGTATGAGTACAAAGCGGTGATAATCTAGCTGTAATAACTAATGTAGCGTACAAAGCAAGCTACATAACGTTACATTAGCATTTTTCTCCGCATGGGTGTCATATGAACAAAAGAGCAGTCCAGTAATGATGTTGATCATATCATAGGTGAGTAGCCTACAAGCTGCAACAAAAGGTCGTTGATACAACACGCCCATATCATGCCCTCAAACGAACGGCCCAACTCATATTTTAAGACACACACCAATATTGAATGTACAATACATGTGTTTATAAAGCTTGATCACTTAGAAGTTGAGACCCACCATCCCAGATTGTTCTGAAATTGCAGTTAGACACAGATGTAACAATAATTCTTGCAACATTTAAAAAACAATTTGAGATCTGAATATTAAGATAATTGATGGCACCAAACTGAACATTTGTTTTATTCAGAAATATTTGTAATTTCATACAATTTGGAACAATTCCTCCCTCCTCATCTCATATCCTATTTATACAGTATGATGGCATGAATTTAATTGTATCTCAGCTCTCCTCTGGATGATGCCGGCAGCTCCATGCCCCTCTACTTGTCCCCTGGGCAGGACAGCAAGCCCCACCTACCACCCACCTGGAACACAACCTGGCTGTCAGTAACCACGCCTTCCAGCTCAGTGAGTCCGTCTACAAGACCCTCATGATGAGGTCAGAACCTCCCACAGCCAATCAGAGACACTGGTCTTACAATGTCGTCTGTCTTTTCCAATCTGTTCTCATAACTGAACCCATGAGAATCAGCATGATGAGGACAGACAGATGAAGATTACTGTTAGCTATGATGCACCTCTCCTTCCTTGTCTGACCAGTACCTCTGTTTTCTCTCCCCCTTCTCAGGTGAGGGTGAACACCACGCCTCTCTCCATTGAAAGAGGTGACAGCAAGATGTCCCATAAGCCCATGTACCTGAGGTGTGCCAACCAGGGAGAAACACCATCCACATGACTGTCACGGCCAACACCGCCACACTATAGTATATATATATATATGAGATTAAGAATAAGAAATATTAAGATGGAAAGAGTGAATCTCGAGGTGGAGAAGTAGGCTAGCCTACGAAAATAAGTTTTTATTTATTTCAGTATTATTTCAGTGTTCCTAAGAACGGGAAGCTAGTCTAATAATTCAACAATAGCGTAGGCCTACTTGAAAATGGAATAAAAAATGTAGGCCTAGCCTACTTGGATCTACGCGTCACCCACAGCCTACATGAAACAATAAAATGCATAGTGCAAGAGCATAGCCTACCGTCTGCGGGACTGTAAACGCAAAATCAAGCAGCTGACAAAGCCATTCCGCGATCTGTATACATTTAGGCTATATTTTCATATAGGCTATCTATCTATTTATCTATATTATAAGAACCTCTCAAGAGTGATCACTATTCGTCCACTGAGATCATTTTTTAATTCTGACGCTGAAGTTCCATATGCGATCTTATCATCCAATGCCATTTTCCAAGTGAATTTATCAGTCAGCAGGCAGTACTTAATTCTATAATCTGGAAGCTAACCTGCCCCGAAACAGGTTAGCTTGGCAGCATGAGTTACCATGGCGATATAGCACGGTGAAAGTGATCAACTTTCACGATACGGATAAACCAGGCCTGAACCTGAAGTTATCGCGCTAACCCCATAATCTAGCTTCGTAGTACAGGGCCCTGATCTGCATGTCTGACTCCGTGCCTCTCTCTTCATCACAGTAAGACAACGTTATTAGAGGGTCTGGAAGTGGACCAATACATGCTACATGCTGGGGATTCTCATCTACATCCAGAAGTGTCTGTGTTAGTGTGTGTCTGTCTGTGTGCGTTTGTGTGGTGTATTTAAAAAAAGTTTTTATCTCACACCTCTCTCCCTCCCTCCAGTCTGGACTATGAGGAGATCTCCATAGACCCAGTGTGTGACTGGAGGCCGGTACCGGTCAAACTGGGCCTGCACATAAAGGAGGAAGCAGACAGGCCGGTCCTGAAGCGCTGCCGTATTGTCAGCCCCAGTCATCGCTCCTGCCCAACGTCATGGAGATGATTGCGGCCCTGGGGGGTGTGTGTGTGTGTGTGTGTGCACATTAAAGTTACAAACCTATGAGACGGTTTGAGTTGAAGTGTCTTTGGAATTATTCAGATTCAAGATTTCTTTGTCTTATGTAATGTACTGTACAGTTACAGTGAAATGTTGCTGTACACAGCTGTGATAGTGTAACTTGTAATAACTGACTATGTCCTCTGTAGTACAGTTGTTGATTTTGACACTCTTGTTTTAGACTTGACTGCACTTGTTTTATCTGATTTGTTAATAGCAACAACGTTTAGGGATAAAATAAAGCCATGTGACTTTTTGATGGAATCACAAGGCAAGGATCCTCTCCTATGTCTGAATCCATCCATGGTTTGCAATAGTCAATATTGCCTGTGCATAGGCCATTGTACCATATAGGTGCCATTGTACCAGCCACTTCCATTGTACCAGTTAAAATGATTACTATGTACACCACGGAGACGGAGGACATATACAGACAAAATATCCAAGTAAGTACTGCAACACAGTTCTATATGTCTGATCGATGAACAGGAATTGTTTTGACACACGCGATTACTGTGGCACACGTGACCAGCTTCACGGCCTACAGGGAGTCGCGCGTGCATCCTGTTGTCAAGCTGTAATCTGTCTTGCCTGGCAACGGACGAGGTGAGGTGGTACAGTAGCTAAAAGAACGATTGTATCAAGTAAATGGCAATATATATCTCCAGATATTATAATTACACCTTGTAAATGTTGCTAAACCAACGTAAACAAAGTTAACTATAAACTGAATCTGCCAAAGTAAAGTTTTGCCAACGTTAGCCGCTAGCTAGCTAAGGTTAGCTAGCGCTTGCAACAAGTGCTAATTGCTTTGGCCGGTGGCATAAACGGCTATATGCAACGACATCTGTCTGGTTAACTTTCTATGTGATGTTGACAGCTAGTGTATGGTCGTTTTATTAGTTAGCCAACATTAGCTACCAGTATGCTATGTCTGACAGTAAAGCATGGTACATCTGTTTGGTAGCAAGGTTAGTTAGCTGGCTGGCTTGGGAAACAATGTTACCTAGCTAGCTAACTTGGCTCTATAACGTAACCGGCCAACAATGGCTGTCTCGGTGTTATGGACCGCTGCTTTGTGGTATTTTGTGATAAGGGAATCAACCCCTGGATTCTTTGTATTGCATTTGCACTGTCAGTCTGCACTGTCCCGTCGTCTTTATCAGCGTATGCCATTACCCTAGTCAAATGTCTAGTGTCTGTACATAGCGAAGAATAAACTGATCTTTGATAAGAGGCTGTCAGGCGCCAGTACGCCCGCAAATACGCGGATAGAGACTCGGAGACCAGAATACTTTCATATGATAGTTTTATTAACTAAGTAAAACAACTTGACATGTATACCCAATAATGGATGCATTTCAATTAATGTGTCCTTACCTGCTCTCTTTCTCTTTTATTCACAGATTTGACAGTGATTCAGGTAAGTTCAATACACTTAAATCATCCACTAATTCATGGTAAAGGTTATCTCACAACAGGACATGCTGTATGGCTGTGTCCCAGTTTGCCACAAGCATGTTAAATTGGTGTTTTGACTGCATCTAGTAGTTATGTTGCAGATTGGGGATTATACACTAATTAAAACATACTTAGGAATGTTATATTCAATTTCTGCCAAGGCTACACCAAATACTTTCAAAATTCTACACACTGCACCTTCCATGAAAGATATACCTATGTAGCAAATGTGTTCTGATCAGCCTATTGTCTCCAACCCTATATTAATACAAACCCTCTCCCCTCCCTCCCTGGCATACTACTGCCGTGATTCCTGTTGGTTCATCCTGCTGGCTTATCAGACACTCTCTCTGACATACTGCTGGTCATCCGAGCTACCCTCAACGGTAATTTGTGTGCACAAAGTGCTGAAGTGTTTTGACCAATTAACACATTTTATAAAAATAAAAATAAAAAAAAAAATATATATATATACCTTTGTCCCCCGCTCGATTGTTCATAACCTTATTTTGTCAAATACATTATAAATGTTAAGTGAATGTGAGCTATCACAAGGAGACTTATATTATTTTTCTTCTTTCAGGTAAAACTGCTGCTGGGAAAGCCAGACTCTCTCAAATCCCACCCCCCTCAACCCTGCTGTCCACATTTTGGCCTCTATCTTTTCTCTCTGAATACTCTGCCTGTTTTTCAGCCTATTGAAAAGTATGTCCCATCTTCCCCTACCCCCCTTTTAAAGAACGTCCCATCCCCCGCCTTGATTGTGCGATCCCCTTGTTGATAACGCCTTGATTGTGCGGACCCTTGTTGAGAAGCCTCGGTTGTGCCACCTACTACCTTGTTGAGAAAAGGCCTTGAATGTGCCATACACCTCGTTTAGAAAAAGCCTTGAATGTGCCCTACACCTTGTTGAGAAAAGGCCTTGAATGTGCCATAAACCTTGTTGAGAAAGCCTTGATTGTGCCATACACCTTGTTGAGAAAGCCTTGATTGTGCTATACTGTACCTGCCTTGTTGAGAAAGCCTTGATTGTGCTATACCTATCTGTACACCCTTTTTCACTTCCAAACGATCAGTTGTCTATAATACAGTATATTATCATCAAAACATCATATTTAATCTGTTCAAGCTGTTCTGACAATTAAAAGATAGTCTACATCAAGGTTGTGTTCATTTTCTGATTTCCTCGTGACCATGGTGAAGAAGGGTAAGAAATCTCAGGCTGCAAAAGAGCGCTGGAGGAAGCTGGATCAATCCGACTGTGGAGCATCAGCAGAGAAGGTTGAGTCTCATGGTCCAGTGAGAAGCAGAGAGGTAAATCTGTCAGAGCTGTCTTATGCTGACTGTGTACAACAGGGAGGTCAGTCTGATGTTACATGTGTGCAAGCGTCCTGTAGCAAGCGTCCCAGCCTTGAGGTATGGTGAGTTCTCTCGGAACAAGCAGTGTTCTTGCAACTCCCTCACGTTTCATGCATTCCTTGAAGAGAATCTAGAACTCACAAGTGCAGACCTTGACCTTGTATTAGATAAGGGTGATGTTATGTATAGACGTGTTAGGAATGAGACAAACAATGTTCACATACATTTGGCTAGTGATGAGCTCCCAGAGAGAGTTGATGCACGTAGGCAAGAGTACAGTGTGGAGAAATTACTTTCCAAGTATGGCGAATTTAGAGCACCTGTACCTGAAGACGCAGACGACTACCTGAACCTGGAAGAAAGACTTCAGTGTTTGACATCAGATGTGAACAACGCATTGCTGATAATGGGTGGATCATGCATCACTGTATTTAGGGACAAGGCAGGAAGGTATGGTTTCTTTGATCCACACTCAAGAAGTCCTGGTGGTTTACCCATACTATCCCACCGCATGCAAAGTGCCGGCACTGCCTTAATGCTTACTTTCACCCATTTGAGTGATATGATTAGGAGGCTTGTCCAATGCCGTAACATGTTAGAAACACCCCCTACATGTCAATATGAACTGACTCCCATGCTATTTCACAGTGATGACGTGCCCAACATGGATCACAGTATTCACACAGATGCTACTGGTGTAACACCTATAGGCGAGCAGGAGGTTCAGATAAACCCCGATGTCACACAAGCTGAGCATGACATGTCAGGTCCATCAAAATTAACTTCCCTCACACATGATGCTACTCACAATAAACCAACCTCAAACTTGAGTACCCCACACATGCTCTCTGCTCTCGCCGACTCTTCTGTAAATGAAAATATGATGCAGGTTATCTCCTGTAACATTATGGTGGAACGTCCTATACCAGAAATGCCAAACCTAAGCAAGCAACATATTCCAGATGTGTCAAAATTGACTATTCAGCAACAGAAAAAGTTAAAGAGGAGGGCATTGCGCTTGGAAAAAATAAAAGAAACTGCAAAGGATCACTGTCAGAAAGGTAGACAAAGTCAGACGAAGTGAAGTTAAAAAGATGAAAAAAAGAGAGAAGTATGCAAACAATACAGCTCTCAGAGAACAGAAAAGTCATACATAACCAGTCGTTACAGTCAAGATGATGACTATAGACGGAAGCAAAAGTCATATATAACCAGTCGTTACAGTCAAGATGATGACTATAGACGGAAGCAAAAGTCATATATAACCAGTAGTTACAGTCAAGATGATGACTATAGACAGAAGAAAAAGTCATATATAACCAGTCGTTACAGTCAAGATGATGACTATAGGGGGAAACAAAAGTCATATATAACCAGTCGATACCGTCAAGATTCTGACTTCCAGTTCAGACAAAAGTCTTACATCACAGACCGTTATGCAAACGAGGCTGCATTCAGACTGAAACAGAAACAAATTATGAAGCAACAAATGCAAAACAAGTACATAAATGACACAGATTTCAGAATGCGTCACAGTCTTAAACAGAAACAACGCATGAAATACAGGTACACAAATGACACAGATTTCAGAATGCATCACAGGCAGCACTGTGCTTCTAACCTTCACAAAAGATATCACAGTGAAGCAGCATTTAGGATCCTTCATAACATGCGATCTGCAATGAAAATAAAAAGAAAATATCAAAGGATGAATATGCAACAGACCTGTACATTAACCCCTCAGATTGACAACTCTTTGATTGAAAAAGCTATAGCCGTTTTTCAGACACAAATAAAATATGGACCCACATATGTCTGCACAGTCTGTCATAAAGCATCATTTCCAAATCAAGTACGATCCTGCATCAGGTCAAATTACACAAAAGATCCTGATGTGGTTGCAGCTTGCCTGACAGGAAGTTATGTTCATGTTTGTAATGATGAATGCAGAGGTGCAGAAGAGTTTTAAGTACCCAGTGAGAGAAAGAAAGAGTGGATTTGTTTCACTTGTCATGATCATCTCAAGGCAGGAAGCATGCCCTCCCTAGCTGTGGCAAATAAACTGGAGTTATCACCGATTCCTGCTTACCTCTGTGACCTGAACATACTTGAGAGACACGTCATAGCCAGACACATTCCGTTTGCTAAAATCATCACCCTTCCCAAAGGACAACAGAGAGCGATACATGGCGCTGTGGTGTGTGTACCTTCAGAGGTGGAAGCGACTGTGAATACATTACCAAGACCAGATAGTGAATCTCAGCTCATGAAAGTTACGTTGAAAAGACGCATGAACTACAAAGGTCATTACCAGTTCCAGACACTAAACATGAGGACAGTGCTAACAGCCTCATCAAAGTTGAAAGAGATCCATTCTGAGTATAAGGACATATCTATCAGAGATGAAGCCTCCTCTAGTGACCAAACTGTTGACAGTATAGCACAGGAACTGATGGATTTTGATAACTGTGATGACAGTGAAGTGACAGAGGAGCAATGTAGTGTTGTAGAACAGCAGCAAAACCGTGATATGCCACAGCCTGACGTTAGTGATGCTGTTGACAACTTTGACCAAAGGGATCTGATGGAAATGGACAGCTGGGAGGAACATGTAATTGTGGAGGCAAATCTGTCGGATCAACCCAGCACTGAAATGTTGCCCTCTGATGAAAATGTGACCGCAGATAATCAGACACCTGACTCAGAACAGGATGTAGATGAGCAGAGACCCGGTGTTGCCCTGGATACGTGCCTTCAGCCAGCTGACATAGCACATGAGATGTTAACCTACAGTGACAGTGTTTATTGTATCGCTCCTGCTGAGGGAAACAGACCAGTCAGCTTTTTTAAAGTTCCTAATTTGGAGGCTATGGCTTTCCCCGTTCAGTTCTCCACTGGAAAGAAGACCTTAGAGGAGGTCAACAGAATGAGGAAGTTATCGCCAAGCAGATATTTCAAGGCGAGGCTGTTCTGTGTCCACAATCGTTTTGCTATGGACACAAATTATATATTTTTTGCACAGTTTGTCACAGAAATGCATATGGCCACCTCCAGTATGTCCATACAGCTCAGAAAAGGCAAGCCCATGACCAGAGATGGACGCAGAATAAGCAGTAGATTGCTGCAGGACAAACGTGAGGTTCAGAGGCTGGTGGAGAACAAAGATGTAACCAGATTTATGGCGCCACTGAGAGGGACTCCAGCCTACTGGGAGAAAACACTAAGGGATCTGTTTTCCATGCTCAGACAACTGGGAACACCAACTTTTTTCCTTACGTTCAGCGCAGCAGAAATGAGATGGCCTGAAGTGATAACAGCAATAAAGGCACAACAGGGTCAACAGGTAGACTTTTCAGAGTTAGACTGGGCCACAAAATGTAAAATACTGCGAAGTAACCCCGTCACCTGCATGCACATGTTTGAGAAGAGAGTTGATGCACTGATGAGAGATTTGCTCATGTCACCTGCACAGCCCATCGGTGAAGTGATAGACTTCTTCATTCGTGTGGAATATCAAGCACGTGGATCTCCTCACATCCATCTTTTGGTTTGGTGCCAGAACACACCTGTTTTTGAGGAAGACCCTGATCAGAAAGTATGTGACTTTGTTGACAAGTACATAACATGCAAACTGCCCGACCAAAATGCAGACCCTGAACTATATAAAATTGTGACAGAGGTACAGACTCATAGCAAAAACCATTCAAAGTCATGCAAGAAAGGCAACAAACACTGCAGATTTGGATTTCCAAAACCGCATGTGAGGAAAACAATGGTAACTCGACCTATGCCACCACAGGTCAGTGAAGCCAATGGACAACCAGGGTTGACTCCAGAGAGAGCTAAAGCAAAACTGAAACCTGTGTGGGACCTGCTTAACGACCCCAAAGCTACTTTTGAAAACACCCCACAGCTACTCGCCCAATGCAACTTAAGCTATGAGGAATATGTAGACAATGTGGAGTCACTCACCAACGCCAGCGTGATTGTCATGAAGCGTGATCCGTTCACTGTTGGGTGTTATATCCGGTGGTTATATCAGTTCACTGTTGGGTGAACGGATATAATCCCACTTGCTGAGGGCTTGGAATGCCAATTCCAATTCATACTGAATGCTTACTGTTGCATTATGTACATGCTGTCCTATATTTCAAAAGTAGAGCACGAGATGAGCGACTATCTCAAGACAGTAATGAAAGATACTAGTCAGGCCAGACAGATACTGCAGGCCTACTCAAAAAAACAGAGAGGTTAGCGCTCAGGAGGCTGTTGCCCGCACATGTAGTTTGAAACTGAAATCCTGTTCACGCAGCGTTTTATACATACCCACAGATGACGACGCACTGAGAATGAGCCTTCCTGTTAAATACCTGGAGAACAAATCGCCAGACTCTGAGGATGTTTGGATGTCAGGGTTACCAGACAAATACAAAGCCAGGCCCCACACACCTGATTTTGAAACAATGTGCATGGCAGACTTTGCATCAACCTACAGAGTAGTGGAGACACAGGAACAGTAAAAATTTAATTCGACTAAATAATGACAAAGGATTCATTCAAAAGCGCTCAAAGGGGAAACCTGCCATCATCAGATATGCCCGTTTTTCACAGCAAAAAAACTCAGAGAAGTTTTATGGCACGTTGCTGAAACTCTACTTGCCCTACCGCTCAGATGCACAGCTGAAGTGTCATGGATTCTAGTCGTATGAATCATTTTATGCCGGTGCTTCTGTGCAACTCCCGGGAACACAGTATACTGAGCCAGTGTGTGTAATTGTCAACAGAAACAGGTCTGTGTATGATAAACACAACACTGCCATTGAGAAAGCCATTGAGGACTTTGAACAACAAGGACCCATTGAGGATGCATGGACAACGCTGGCACCTGAAACAGAGTTGGTCAGACTGGAGTGCATTTCAGAACGTGAAGAAGTAAACTGATGAACACAACGAACAAGATGATGTCCCTGAATACACGGCTTCCAGAGTGGAAAGAGGAGGTACTGCACCCTTAATTGAGGGACCACAGATCCCTGCAGTTGTGCGCAAGATGTACCAAAGCCTAAATCAGACCCAAGCATCCATTTTCTACACGGTCAGAGACTGGTGCATGAAACGCTTGTATGGTGAGACTCCCGGTCAGTTCTTATACTTTGTCCTCAAACTTCCCAGAAGCCTTAAGCCTCCATATCAAGGACTCTGAAACACTTTAGATGAAGTGAGGGCAACGCTGTCAAACGCTGAGATACTCGTCATCGATGAAGTATCAATGGTCTCCAAACCCCTCTTTGCCTATGTGAACTGGAGGCTGCAACAGATAAAAGGAAGCAAGAAACCTTTTGGTGGTATGTCAGTTCTAGCTGTCGGAGACTTCTATCAACTGCCACCGCTTGGGAACGCTAAACCTCTGTGTGTGTTTGAGGAGCACGTGCTTGATTTTTGGCAAGACCATTTCCAAATGATCACGCTCACAGAGATCATGCGACAGAGAGAGGACATTGCCTTTGCTGAGCTGCTAAACAGGATCAGAGTGAAACAGAAAGGAGAGGCCTTATCTGAAGCAGACAGATCTTTGCTTGTCCAGGCTGTGAGTGACTCAGTGAGTTTGCCTATTGAAGTGCTGCATATATTCTCTACCAACAAAGAAGTGGACAAACACAAACACAATGTCTGTCCTCCATTCTGATTTTGTCAATGTTGATGCAGATGATTACAAGAAGGATCCTCGCACAGGACGGATGGAGAGAGTTAGTATACCGTTTGAAGGGCGCAAGGGAGATCTAGCAGACAGATTGCAAGTGGCAGAGGGTGCTCGTGTGATGCTCACCAAAAACATTGATGTGGAGGATGGACTGGTAAATGGCTCCTTTGGCAATGTCGCCAGAATAGTTACCCACGTTCAGGATGGCAGGACGGTTGTACACATGCTGGGACTTCAGCTTGACAATACCAGTGCAGGACAGAGACACTGAAACAAGATACCCAATGGGCCTGACAATGTTGTGTACATTGAGAGAGTAGAGGAGCCCTTGAGCAGAAAAGGAGTTGTTCGGCGCCAATTCCCCATGAAACTGGCCTTCGCATGCACTACTCACAAGGTCCAAGTGAGTAGAACTACCTTGCTTCATGGATTGCACATCACTGACTTTGATGAAAAGAAAATATATGCTAATCTCGAAATCACCACGTCCCTGAGAGACATGAGGAAAGTCACATTAGACAATGCAATGCCGCTCTTCAGAAATGCTCAGACAGTAAACTTGACTCCCACACTTACAGTTATTCATCACAACACAGAGGGACTGTTGTCACATATTGATGATATCAAGACTCGTCATGAGTTGCGCCTTGCAGATATTTTGTGTTTCACAGAGACCCACCTGTCAGGCTCCCTGGTTGCAGATAATCTCCAGTTGGAAGGCTACAGCATGTTTAAACGCAACAGGCATGTGTCATACACAAAACACCCTCATCTGTGGAGTGGCCATATATGTGAGAAACAACCTTCAGGTACGACCCATGCACTACTTTCAGAACGTGACAGACCTAGAGTTTTTCGTTGTCAAGGTCGAAGCCCCAGTGAATGCATTGATTGCTGCCATTTACAGACCTCCGCTCTACAGTCTTGCACAATTTCTACCAAACCTGTGCAACCTCCTGGACTCATTGGAGATACCAGATCACCATCCCAGCATCATCTGTGGATACTTCAACGAGGATCTGATGCAGAACAACAAGAGCAAGCCCATCTTTGCGCTCCTTCAGTCACGAGGATACACACAACTGATCAGAACTGCCACCACTGAGAAAAACACCCTCCTCGATCACATTTTCATCTCTCGACCACAGCACTGTCTCCAAGCTGGTGTTATTCAGACCTACTACAGTTATCACAACCCTGTGTACTGCGTATTAACCTCCCACATGTCGTAAGTATTACTGTACGAAAGGCTAGTTTCCTCTCTTGAATTTAACTGGTTGAGTAGGTGAAGATACGATGTAATTAGTGCAGTTCCGGTCGCGGGGATGGTGATCCCTACAATCAAAAATAAAGATTGTATTACAAATCTGGATATGCATTTACATGATTAGAATTACTATAATAACAACACGAGAAATATTACTTAATGAATATGACATACTGTAAGATATGGTACAAGGTAAGAATGTAACCTAGCTCAGCAATGTAGCTCAGAAAACAGAAGCTAAGTAAGTAGCTAATTCAGGTAACTAGCAGTAACTAAATTCCACAGATACAGTGCTGCTACCAATACAAAGAATCACAGTGTACAGACATTCATATGGTGAATGATATACTCACATATTGCATTTACGCACAACTTCTGAAACAACGAAGGTCCATCGTCAGCTGTCGGCAAACATACTGAGACCAGCTAGAACTAGACGAAACATAAAAAACGACATCTAACTCAAAGGTGTACGTCTCACCCTAGCGGCTAAAAGAGAATACTCCACATACAGTATCACCCAATTTATGAAGCAAGACCTTTTTGAAGCCAAATTATTCAAGCAAACATTTGTGGAACCTTTTTGTATTACAGCATAGTTTAGATTAAATTATTTAAGTATTATATTAAAGATTTTACCTGTAGATTAAAGTTTAGATAAGTAGTGTAAGAAAGTATAGATTGAAAGAGCATAGTTTAACAGAACAGTTTGACAGAGCAAAGGTTTAATTTACCATAAATGTACAATACTCTCAATGTAACCAAAGTAGGTGGGTCCTCCGTTGCAGCAGGCCTCACCACCTGGTCTGCTGCCCCAGCCTCAGAGAGAGTGAAGGAGTTAGAGGTTTGGAGGGACGGACGGAGGATCCCACCTCACAGCAGAGGGTGACTTTGAAAGAGGGGGTCCAGGCACCCACCTCAGCACAGAGGGGGGCTGCCAAGCCTGT
Source organism: Borostomias antarcticus (assembly GCF_949987555.1). Taxonomy (NCBI): domain Eukaryota; kingdom Metazoa; phylum Chordata; class Actinopteri; order Stomiiformes; family Stomiidae; genus Borostomias; species Borostomias antarcticus. The sequence continues at coordinate 2,864,288 of NC_140260.1, read as the reverse complement.
CCCCAACTGCCATGCAAGGTGTAACTGTCCCCAGCCCAGGACAAGTCCCAGTCTGTACCTGCAGCCCTCAGACGATCAAGAAGTTGTTTCAAGGTATGGTGTCAAAATAGAAAATGGTGTTTTATAACATCACATTTTTGTATGTTCTTAGTTGTTGTCCTTGGGATGCACTCTGAGATAATGTGTCTTGTTGCAGGTGGAGTTCATTGATGAGAGCGGACCAGAGGTCGATGCCCAGGTGGAACACAGAGAGAGTGTTGGTGTCTAAGAGGCGCCCTACCTCCATCAGTGCAGCCTGCATCCCCAAGCCTTCCCCAGAGCCCCCTGCAGAGAAGGCCCCTGCAAGAGCCCCCTGTAAAAGGATCCACAACACCACTGCGCTTCTGCCTACCAGCCAGTCTCTTCTACTGCTCTCCTGCTGCAGAGAGGTTACCACACCAGGACCACATGCTGCCCCTCCTCAATCATGGACTCTTGTGACCTGATTCTTGATATATGAACATTGGCAAAACAACGAGATTGGAAGCAAAAGGTTACAACACCCCTGCTGCACCTCCTTATATGAACTTGACAAAACATTTAAAACCAACAGTATAATCAGTCTCTGATGCCTAATCAGTTCCTGCATAAGGCGAGTATGGAAGGCTGGTTAGCCAATGACGGGTAAGATCCCACATTCAAACTTCTGGGACAACCTAAGGCAGGCACAGTCACGATTACTCAGCCTCAGGATAACCTAAAGCAGCATCACAATTACTCTAGACTGGTGAGACTATCCTGATATCACAAGCTTCCAATCCACAACCAATCAGTAAAATGTGTTAAATAAAGCCTGAATTATAAAGCCTGTGGCATTGAACTGTGAACCTGACCTTGTGTAGTGTGTGCTGGGGATTGCAATAACTGATGTCTGCTGCTATTTATCGATGGTAACAAAATGAGTGACATTAAGAAATCAGAACTTAAATGTAGGCTACATATTCTTGAGCTAGCTGTGACTGCTAAAAAGATGTTGGTGGCTTCAAAAATCTATTCAATATCCTGTTATAGGCATCATAGTTCTTAAATTAACTTGGGCTTATCAGCACCTTCATTAGCCTATGAATTCTAACCCTATTTGTACTGTAACTGAATTTTATAATCCTTTATACTTAGTACCAGTAGTACTAACTGTGGTAGGCTATTTATAGTAGTTTATATTAGTTTTTTAATATTTAGTTATATTTATTATTGTTGGTATTGCTAACAGTTATATTTGTAGTTATAATAGTAATAGCAATAGAGTTTATAGTAGTTATATTTACAATAGTTAGTAGTTATAATAGAACTGGCAGTAGATGTTACATACCCTAACTCTAACAATAAGATTACTGTTAACCCTAATACTACTGTTAACCCTTACACCACTGCAGTGATGATCTGTTAATGTAGGCTAATCCTCTCAACAGGCATCCTTTATATAACAGTAGTATTGTAGCACTCATCTCAACTTCCATACCAACACCACAACTACTGTCCTTCCTTATATTCAAATACTTATTCATAATGGGATTCAGGCTGTAAACTAATATCGATACCTTTTATACCTATTTGAGCTATTGAGCTTATTAAAACTGTACACGTCATGAGTAGACTAGTAGGCCATTTGTAGTAGTTTATAGTAGTTAAAAGTTTGGAAACCAAACCCCTGGGGGTCTGGGATTTTTTGTGTGATTTTCACATGTAAATCAAGCATTCTGGTGCATTCTGAGAAAATAATAAAGGCAAAATGCAACATTTCCCTGTATACATTTCCCTATTTACAAAGACAAATGGGGTGGGAGAACTGAATTTAACTTGATTTAATTGAAAAAGCAAATTTGCAACTGTTAGGTTGAATGTTATTGAACAAGCTTTTTGACTAGAATGACTATGAATAACAAACCTGACAAAACAAGTTTCTGAAGTCAGACTGCTAATTAACTCAGACTGCCACTAATTAAACGGATGTCACTTGGAAAACTGTTCCATGCCATCACAGCCCTTTAATAGACCGTGTTTTTCAAAGAGTTTGTTCTAGGTAGTCATCTGCCCTCTGCTGGCCGCTCTGGTAGCAAGCATGTGTATTTGAACAATACAGTATTTTATTGTCTTAAACATGAATTCAGGTGTCTGGATGTGAATCACCTTATGAAAGAAAACAAGCAAATTGGCTGCCAACCTTTTCTCCACACTCAGTCATTTTAGTTTCCCATGCATTTCAGCCACATTAGCCCCAGATGAGCAGCACAATTGAGCTACCTTATTGTGTATTATTTGTAACTTCCTGAGTAGGCTTTTAGAGGCAGATGACCACCACACCCCTGAGCAATAATCCAGATGACAGAGAACCAAACAATTTGATTTCGCAAAGATGATGGAAGAAATGGTGCACATTCTTTATTCTCACATGTTTAAAAAAAATCATCACCTATTTAAGTTGTGTATGGCCTGACAGGCTCAGAAAGGATACTTTAGTCACCCACAAACATACTGTCTCACACACTCACCTCAAAAGAGAGGGCACAGGACTTGGAATGACTGAGGCAGTCTGGTGAGGAGAGGCTTGGGGCAGTCTGGTGATGGAGAGAGCCTGGGACAGATGATGTTGATGGAGAGAGCTTGGCAGCCTGGGACAGATGATGTTGATGGAGAGAGCTTGGCAGCCTGGTTCAGAGGGATGGTCATGGAGAGAGCTTGGGAGTCTGGTTCAGAGGGATGGTCATGGAGAGAGCTTGGGAGTCTGGTTCAGAGGGATGGTCATGGAGAGAGCTTGCTGGCTCTCCCCAAGCTTCCCACCTCGGCAGAGACGGCAGGGCTGCTGGAGCAGCACGTCTTCCGCCTCCATGGCCTTCCCCTGGACATTGTGTCTGACCGTGGTTCCCAGTTCACTTCAGGGGTGTGGCAGGCCTTCTGTAAGGGAATTGGGGCCACGGTCAGCCTATCGTCTGGGTACCATCCCCAGACCAACGGGCAGGCGGAGAGGGCCAACCAGTGTATGGAGGCGGCCCTCAGGTGTGTATCTTCCCTCCACCCGTCCTCCTGGAGCCGGGACCAACCCTGGGTTGAGTACTCGTTGAACGCCATGGTCAACTCCTCCACCGGCAGGTCACCCTTCGAGTGCTCCATGGGGTTCCAGCCACCCCTGTTCCCACGCCAGGAGGTCGGGGTGGCGGTCCCGTCCGTCCAGGCCCATCTCCGCCGCTGTCGGAGGGTCTGGAGGTCCGCACGCTCGGCGCTGCTCCGGGCCGCTGAGCGCGCCAGCCGCGGGGCCAACTGTCGACGCACCCCGGCCCCAGAGTACAAGGTCGGTCAGCGGGTCTGGCTCTCCACCGCCGACCTGCCTCTCAACACCGACTCCGGGAAGCTGTCGGCCCGCTTCATCGGTCCCTACCCTATCGGCCGGGTCATCAACCCTGTCGCGGTCCGGCTGGTCCTGCCCTCCTCCCTGCGGCATGTCCACCCGGTCTTCCACGTCTCCCGGATCAAGCCCCACGTCACCAGCCCCCTTGCGCCCCCGGCGGCGGGTCCCCCGGCTCCTCAACTGGTTGACGGCCACCCGCAGTGGTCTGTGAGGAGGCTGTTGAAGGTCCGTCGCCAGGGCCGGGGGTATGTTTACCTGGTGGACTGGGAGGGCTTCGGTCCGGAGGAGCGGTCGTGGGAGCCCCGCTCCCGCATCATGTCCCCAGCTCTCCTCCGGGACTTCTACCGGGAGTCGCCCGGTGGCCCGGTGGCTCCCGCATGGGGGGGGGGTCCTGCCTGTTACGGCTCCACCTCCGCCTGGGCGCTCTCCAGCTCCCACCACCATTCCCGCAGCGCACCACAGCCTTCCACTTCAGCGCGCGCTCTGCGCGCCCTCCGACGTGATCACACCCGCACACCTGAACACGGTTCCGCTAACCAGCTCCGAGGGCGCGGCTCACCTGCTGCCACTACTCATCTAATCACCTCCCCTATAAGAACCCGGTCTTCCCAACGTTCGTCGCCAGTTCTTCCCTAAGATTCGTTGTGGCAAGTAGTGGCTTCTGTAGTTTCCGTGCTAGCAGTTGTTATAGTTTTTTTTCCCCCTTTGATTCATTCTACTCTCCACTCCTCCAGATTCCGGTTTGTTTGCTGCTCTTTTCCTGGACTGACACACGGCTTCCCCGACCCATTCTCCCCGGACCTCGACCACGGCTTGGATTACGTTTTCTGGACATTGTTTGTTGATCAATTGACCCCTGCCTGAACTTGACTACCCTTTGCCTTGCCCTCTGTACCTCCGCTTTTGTATTAAACCGCCCTCTGGGCTTGGAACTGTCCGTCTGTGTCCGTGGCCCTCAGCAAGCCAACCAGCCCCCTTACATTGAGCCAGGAATTGCAGGGCTATTGTCAAAGTTTGCAACCCAGTAAAAAAACAACATAACGCCGTTGGATTTGAATACCGGAATTGTTTAGAGGACATTTTCAGTTACACATTAAACTTATCTGGTTTTGTACATTTACGTTTTTGGTAAAGTATTGGTGACGCTGTCGCCTCAAGAGTGGGCGTTAGCACACACTCTTCCACTATGTTAGCTAGCCGACCGGCTAAAAATTGCTAGTTTCGTGACAACGTTGCGTCTAAGTAAGTATTTCACTAAGTATTTCGAACTAAGTATTTCATTTCTACAGTGTAGTTTTGGAGAAATTCTATTACAAAGTCTTACTGTACACATATCAGAAATGTCTGTTTGGCGGGACGGCGTTTTACCCGCCGTCTGGAAGAGTGCAGTGATCCTGCCGTTTGTGAAGCCGGGTAAGGATGCAGCTGGTGCGGGAGGGGGCTGCTGAGCACATGTCAGAATGGTTTTCGGGCAGGCAGGTCTACGATGGATGCTCTTGTACGGGTCAGCAACGAAGCGGAGAAGGCTGTGTGTAATAAGGAAGTCATGGCTGCGGTCTTTTTTGATGTGGAGAAGGCCTATGACTCCATGTGGAGGGAGGGGCTCCTGATTAAGTTGCGCCAACTTGGTGTCGGTGGTCGACTTTTTAACTGGGTGTCGGACTTTCTTTCTGGCCGGACCTTCCAGGTCCGGGTTGGCAGCGCTCTGTCGGACGTCTTTGAGGTTGCCAACGGCATTCCTCAGGGCAGCGCCATTAGCCCGGTCTTGTTCAATGTAATGATTAATGATGTGTTCTCCTCGGTTGGCGATGGTATAGGAGCGTTGCTCTATGCGGATGATGGGGCTATTTGGAAGAGGGGGGGGAATGTGACGCATGTGGTGTCCTGTCTCCAGGCGGCTGTTGGCCGGTTGGAGAGCTGGTCTTATGACTGGGGCTTTAAGTTGTCTGTGGTTAAGTCCTGTTACATGTTTTTCACTAGGAGGAGGCGACTGGAACATGTGCAGCTCACGCTGTATGGGCAGCCTATCGAACGGGTGTCGCAGTTCAAGTACTTGGGCCTGTGGGTCTACCATTAAACCACTGGATCTTGTCCAGAAAGCTGCTGCTCGCCTGGTGTTCAACCACCCCAAGTTCTCCCACACAACTTCCTTTCTCCGTTCCCTACACTGGCTCCCTGTAGGGGCTCGCATCCAGTTTAAAACTCTGGCGCTAGCCTACAGGGTAATGAAAGGAACAGCCCCCTCCTACCTCCAGGCCATGGTCAAACCCTACACCCCCTACACCACCCCTTGTATGAGAATTCCATATTACTGTACCAACGTTATTCTGAGCGGGGTAGGCGAGCTGCGGGCGTTACGCCACACATTCTGTTGAGCCAGGAATTGCAGGGCTATTGTCAAAGTTTGCAACCCAGTAAAAAAAAAACATAACGCCGTTGGATTTGAATACCGGAATTGTTTAGAGGACATTTTCAGTTACACATTAAACTTATCTGGTTTTGTACATTTACGTTTTTGGTAAAGAATTGGTGACGCTGTCGCCTCAAGAGTGGGCGTTAGCACACACTCTTCCACTATGTTAGCTAGCCGACCGGCTAACAATTGCTAGTTTTGTGACGTTGCATCTAAGTAAGTGTTACGGCTCGCATGCCCTCGCCTCCACAACCGTCTCCCTCTCTCCCCTCTGGGTCCGCTGCGCGCTCGGGGCGTCCTACGCGCTCTACCGCACGTCGCATCAGCACGGGCATACAACGCTCTGGCTCTCCGGAGTTTCCCCCCACTGCCGGGCGTTCCCCGTCTCCGGCCAGCTCCGCGGACTCGGCAGTCTCCTCCCTCTCCGGTGACAAAGAATCGGATCCCGACATGCCCAGCACATCGGCCCGTGCGCAAAGACAAGAACGGCGCGCTCGTCTCCGACGATGACGCTGGCGCGGCTCTACTCACCGGTTCCCAATTATCATCACCACACCTGTCCCTCGTTCTGCAATCACCTTCAACCTCTACAAAAACCTGGTCTACACTCCACTCATCGCCAGATCTTACCATAATACTCTTGTGGTAAAGTATAGCCTAAGCCTACAATCTCCTTACCCGTATTTTGTAGTGTTTTTTCCCGTTCCCGTTTGTGATTACTCTCACTCACCCTGCCTCCCCTCCTCATCTCTCCAGTTCCTGCCTGACCCACGTCTGTACGATTACCCCGCTCCTGCCTGACCACCGCCTGTATGACCCCGCTCCTGCCTGACCATCGCCTGTACGACAACCCCGCTCCTGCCTGAACATCGCCTGTACGACAACGCTCCTGCCTGACCATCGCCTGTACGACAACCCCGCTCCTGCCTGAACATCGCCTGTACGACAACCCCGCTCCTGCCTGACCATCGCCTGTACGACAACCCCGCTCCTGCCTGACCATCGCCTGTACGACAACCCCGCTCCTGCCTGACCATCGCCTGTACGACTACCACGCTCCTGCCTGACCATCGGCTGTACGACTACCACATCCCCCTTTTTGATCTCATTAAATCGCCCCTCCGGGCTTTACCGTTCCTTGCCTCCTCCTTTCCTGTTGCGCCTGGGTCCCAAAACCAAACCCTCACAGTAAGATCTGGCCAGTTTGGACCCAGCCAACATGGAGGAGAGACCTGCACCTCCTGGACCACTCCAAGCCCTCCAACGGACCCAAGCTGAGCAACTGCAGCAGGTATCCGACCTGGTCACCGCGCTCAGTGCCCGCCTGGCTCCGTTCCTGAACCCCACCGCTCCACCAAACCGGGAGCCCCATCTCGCCTCCCCGGCCCCCTACGACGGGACATTCACCCTCTGCCGGGAGTTCCTCATGCAGTGTGAGTACGTGTTTGATCTCCAGCCAAGCATGTACTCGACTGCGTCAGCTCGCATAGCTTACATCGCTAACCTAACCACGGGACGGGCTCGCCGCTGGGTCATGGCGGGTCGCGAAGGCGCAGCTGCCTACATGCAGGACTACACAGCCTTCGTGGCAGAATTCAGGACTGTGTTCGACCACGACGTCCACGGACAGGACGCGGACGCTGCTCTCTCCGCCCTCACCCAGGGTTCCAGCTCAGTAGCGGACTACGCCACGGAGTTCCGCATCCTCGCTGCCCGTTGCTCCTGGAACGAGTCTGCCCTGTACAGCGCCTTCCGACGGGGCCTGGGGGACGCCATGAAGGACAGCCTGGCTGGAGGAGACAGACCAGCGACCCTGAGCCAACTCGTCTCCCTCTCCATAGCCATAGACGAGCGCCACCAAACCCTCACAGTAAGTATTTCACTAAGTATTTCGAACTAAGTATTTCATTTCTACAGTGTAGTTTTGGAGAAATTCCATTACAATGTCTTACTGTACACATATCAGAAATGTCTGTTTCTCTGATTCGACAGTCCATAAAATCTGAATTATGCATAGCTCATGGGGAGGGCCTATGGATATGTGTTCAGGACCTCTCCCTATACAAATCCATGCAAAGTTATTTGATTTCTACAGTGTAGTTTTGGAGAAATTCCATTACAAGTCTTACTCTACGCCAATTGGAAATGTATGCATCTCATCTTAGACAAGCCATAACATCTCAATTATCCATGAGTATGGCTTATAGAGCATAGCTTATGAGTTTAGCTTCTAGACATTAGTGGATGACCTCTACTTCTTCAAACACATGAAAGAAATTGCCTTCTTCAGTGGTCACTGAGAGTTCAAAAATAATAGTTTAATGCAATTAAGGCTACACATTTTACAATAGTTTGTTCCTGTTCAAAATATATATATATAAAACAAAATCAGTTACAATTACTGTCCAGAAGTTCAAAAAAGTAAAACAATAAACATAAATAACATATTATCAAAAATAATAATAAAGATTTCCAGATGTATGGATATTCCTTCTCTAATTATATCCCTGTTGCTGAGTTGCGAGTCACAGTACTGTAGGTAGCAATCCACAGTGTCGTTTTGGAGAATTAGAATTCAAGAAGGTTTGCTTATTGGACATAGGGAGGGGGGATCCTTTTTGGATGGATGAGCAGACCCAGGATGCAATCGCTAATGTTCATTAGCAGTGCAGTTGAAACACTCCCATCTTTCTGTATTATTTATTACAGAGCCTGGGATTTTTGTGCATGTCGGTTGGTACCACTGCTTGCAGGCTGAGCACTGAACCATCAGCTCTCCATTGTAGGCTGTCCTGCAGATGCAGTACACCAACACTTTTGTTTCCCTTTGGCTCTGACTTGGTTTCCTGTTCTCGTACTGAAAGTCCATACATTCTTTAACGAGTCCACCATACAGTTGTACCCTGAGTCGGCCCTCTCTAAACTGGCAGAGCTCCGGTCTCACACCTTTGCATAGTGCATATGAGAATGCCATTGCAAACAGCCCACAAGTGCTGCCAGATTTCTGCTGTTGCACGCTTGCTCTCTGAACTGTGAAACGGGGCTCCTGTGGCCTCATCATCCATGACAATGCCTGTTTGATTGATGGATCAAGGTGACCATTCTGTCTGTCATAAACTATGACCTGATTTGGTTTGTCAAAAACATTGCTCACAGATATCCAGTGGTTGCCTCTCACATGTAGCACTTGCACAAATGGCTTTTTGGGTGTGCCAACAACCCCTCCATTGCTTAGGGTACTAAGGAGCAAGGTGCTCTGGAATCCGTCCATGTCCTGGTGGTTAGATGCTAAATAGTAACTGGCCAGGTCTATTTTGTCTGATGTTAGCCAGTGGTCAGCGTGAAGTAGGTGGGTCCAATCTTTGACTTGTGGGGCTTTGTAGAGTCCTGCTTGGCAAAAGCTTTTTTGGGTCCAAATTCCTCCATATCGGACCCTCGCTTCTACGTGTTTGTGTCCTTTGAGGATGTCTTTGATGAGGATGAGGAAAACAAGTAAACTTAATATTATAAATTAGTAATAGATTTTAAACAGGCCTTCCTTCAGGGTTATATCTAACTTCAAGAAGTAATTGTATATCAATCAATCAATCAAGTTGGATTTATATAGCGCCCTTCATGATACCCAGAGCGCTTTACAGAGTCCAGTATTCATTCAGACACAGTCATACCGGTGGTGGTAAGATACATCTGTAGCCACAGCTGCCCTGGGGCAGACTGACAGAAGCGTGGCTGCCAATCAGCGCCTACGGCCCCTCCGACCAACACCAACATTCATTCACACGTTGCATGTCTATATAAAAGTTATACATGACATTTCAGGCTAAATGAAGCACGGTGGGTGATTTTAAAATTTTGGGGTATTGGTTTTAGGACATTTTCACTACTGTCAGTCAGATCAGTGTTTAACTAGCCTATTTAAATTAATCTTTCAAAGAATAGTATTTAGCGTTAGATCTTTGTGTGTGATCTTAATGTCACCTAATTGGCAACATGTACATTGTTATGTTGTGCCAAATGTGTTGTGAGCCGATCACGCAGCTCATCACCACCGGGTTCCCCGGAGCGTGCTGCCAATGTCTCCACCTATGCGCACCCTGAAAGCGCAGTGCAGGCAGCAGCGCACACGGGAGCAATCTGCAATCAACACACCTGGCACTGATGATGCTACGTAAACCATAGTTAGATAAAGACCTCACAATCTTCCAACTATCGCACCACATATTCACTGCACTTTCCCTGTATACACACAGTAAATATGCCCATGGGCTTCAACCCTTCAGCTGTCTCGGAGTCACCTCCTTGGGTCCCTTGCTAGCCAGCATACCAAAATTACTTGTTAAGTGCAGCTTCAATTGAGTCACTGGGTTTTAAGGAGTGATTTTGTTGTGTACTGTATCTGTATCAATACTTGAAAATTATTTTAAATATTCATTCAAGTTTTCAGTATCTTCAATAGGAGACTATTTAATGCTTAAATTAAAATTGCTTAATTGTAGTCGAGAAATTGTAGTATAATCCTCTTTAGTTTAAAATATATATATCTTTTTTCTTTATAGAGATAATGCATAGGACAGGCTAATTAGTATGTGGCTGAAAATGTAAATTCATTTCCGATTTGCATTGGCTGTTATTTAAACAGAATATGTTAGCCCACCTGTGTTGGATCAAGGTCTGTGTCCTCTTTCTGGGCCTCTGTAGGCTCAGATGTTGTCTGAGGAACTGGTGCAGGTGATGTCTTTGAGTTCTGTAAAACAGATCCCCACAACATAATTATTTAATTAATTAAGTTGTATATTAATAGGCAGTTGTTATTTAAATAATTCAGCTAAACAGTGTGTTCCTAACCCCAAGCTAGACAACTGGCTGGCTGTATGTTATCCATTACTTGTTTGGCAGTATAATATTCCTCTTTTACGTCAATTTACATTTGTATATGGTGATGGTTGAATTAGACTCTATTTCAGATTATTACATTGCTGCTGATAAAAAAAATGTACAATTATTTTTTGCAGTTATTTTAATAGAATGTGTAAACCAACCAGTGTTGGATCATGGTCTAAATGCTCTTCATATGTGGTCTGAGTCTCCTCTTCCAGGCTCTCTGTGGGCTCATGGTCTAAATGCTCTTCATATGTGGTCTGAGTCTCCTCTTCCAGGCTCTCTGTGGGCTCATGGTCTAAATGCTCTTCATATGTGGTCTGAGTCTCCTCTTCCAGGCTCTCTGTGGGCTCATACTTCAAAGGAGACACTGGTGCAACTGTTGTCTTTGTGCTCTATAAGACAGAATTTAACAATATAAAAATGGAATTATCAGAGGTCAGAGGTAAAATAGTACTAATTAAAAAATAATGTTTCTATTAAAGATCATTCTAGATATTACATGCTTAAGCAGAAATCAATGGAGATTAAATATAACAGTAATAGTACAATTACATTTGAATGTAGAGAAGTATTTTTTTTCCGGATTCAGCATCTGATTATTAATAAGGGGGAGGGGGATCGTATTTGCAGTTATTATAACCAAATGTGTAAAGCAACCTCTGTTGGACCATAGTCTATGTGCTCTTTGGATGTCTCCTCTTCCTGGGTCTGTGTGGGCTCATACGTTGAAGGTGAAGATGTGGTGGTGCGACTTTTTGGTGAGCTCTGTAAAATACAAATTGCACCATAGCATATCTTTATCCTTATCTTATATTCTGTTTGATCATGATATTTATAATTAACCTGTATTGCTAATTTGAGGAAAACTTCAAAATTGGTACCTTTATTTTAGGACTTTTGAAAATAAATGGCTTGGAGATTGGTGAGACATAGACTCCTCTTTGGTTCTGTTTTCTCTGTTTCCAACGTAACAACATCCACCCGGTGTTTATTATATCAAGAAAGAGTGGGTATGATTACAGAATATTTTAGGATAGAACAATTTAGTTTACAACATTTGGAGTTGTAACACAAATACTGTATATAATACAAGGTTACTACACTTAAGCTATGCAGTTACTGTACGAAGTGTATCAACATTTGGACTAAATCAATAAAGAACAATTAGAAATCAGCTGACTACTTTAGAAATTGTGTACATTATATAGTTTACCCTCTTCTGTTTCCGCAGTGAGTCACTGTATTCCTTTAACATGGCATTATGTCTCTCCCTGTAGGTTTGCACAAAGTCATCCAGTCTGGTGAGTCTGCGATGTTGAAATCGTATCCTTTTGAGGTCCCACTGGCTCTTCTCCATGATCCCCTGTGTTTCATTGTCCCTTGTGAAGTTCTATGATGAATCAGCACTTTAAATAGCCTATGTATTACTCATTTGATATACATTTGATAATTTGATAAATGCTATGTGTTCATTTAATAAATAAAGCTGTCAGAAAAAGTTCAATAATTTACCTGTGTTGTTTTATTGGCAGTTTTGATGTACCTCTTGGTTTATCTTTGATATAGAGGGCCTTTTCCATGGCGTCCAAGGTCACCAAGCCAATGACATACATATAATAAAAAATAAAAAAAGAATAAGAAGTGTACAATTTACAGAAGAAGAAGGAGAGAATGAAAGTGAAGACAAAATGTATGGACAAGAATACGGTGATGATAAACACACCTAGCATGAGGCCAGACCACAGAGCAACATAGGGCAGAAAGTACTTCTCCAGTGAAGGTACCAATTCTGGGCAGTAGTAGGCACTCTCTTCACCGGCTGTGTCCAGTTCGGCCTCCACAATCAATGCAAAGTGGTTTTGGAATGGTGTCGGTCCCACATCATTCTGTAATATCAGGGGCCTCATTTATCATTGAGGTACGCCTTCTTTTACACGGTCTTTCCTGCGATTTCAGGCGTACGCCCTCTTCCCCCCCCCCACAGCGCGATCTATCAAGCAAAAAGGGCGGATATTTAGTCGCCTTTCTACGCGCTTTTGTAGGACACCTCTCAACTTGGTTTACCGATTTAGACGGGTTTTTACACCCTTTTTGAACACGGGGAACTGGCGACACAGGTGGTGCGTCGGTGAATTACAATGTTTGATGGAGAGAAGAAGAGCGAGAGTTTATGAACGCACAATCATGTAGGCTAATAGCCCAATTCAGCACAAACATATATCGCAATGCAAGATCGTGTCCTCTAACCGGCTCATTAATGGTCCGATATGGATTTGTTCCCCAAACTTAACCTATGCGCACACCTAATGCAGGCACTCCATCAAACGGCAATAATTGACCCGTTAGATTGCCATTAATATATGATCATGTGGACCTGTTTGCTGTTTGGTAAGCATATAAATGATAGTCCTCCTGTGCGTAATGCGAGCCTAAATGAATCCGGCGCTACTCGGCCTACTGGCCGAGATAGAACTCCAAAGAGGTGACGGCGATGGCGACTGCACCCACATATTGATAAGGGCACCATCAGTGAATGAATACGTCTATGTGAATCGCAAAAATGTGCACATTATAAATACCCAAATCATATGTGACGCCGACATGCTCATCACAAGTGTAGTGGCACGGTGGCCTGGCTCCACGCATGACTCATTCATCCTGGCGCACAGCAAGGTAGGGACTAGACTGGAGGCAGGCGCTGCGCGTGACGGCTGGCTTGTTGGTGTGTGCATAGCCAAGATACATATTCTTTTTCTTTTTTACTTTAATCTTTATTTGCATTTTCCATCCATACAACGACAATACAATAAAACATAAAAACTTACAATAACAGCTTATGGGTACTTCCATCCATGCAGCTTTTTTCTCTTACTCAAATATTACAATTTCAATATTAGTGGTATCATCACACTTCCTTCTATAATCCATCCATTTTTCCCATCTCCCTTCAAACTTTCCTTCCTGCATCCTCAATGCATGCGTGAACTCCATAACATAAATCTTCTCCACAACACCCAGCCACTGCTCCTTGGTTTAGCGTTCCACCTTATACCAAGCCCTCATTATTGTCTTTTTACTAGCAACCAATAGTACTTTCACTAGGTATGTGTCCCCTCCTTGTACATCATCCTGTGTTATGTTTGCCAACATATATATTCAAAGCTGATAAGAATGAGAACCAGTCAAGACCCTACCACAAAATGAGGACCCAAGCCCTCAGCCCCCTCCCCGTCATGAGGTTTACCAGCGGGGCCAAAGGGCCCGCACTGAGGTCATGCGCCAGCTATGTAGACACAAACAAGTAAGGTTCACATTTTTACCATTTTATTGTCTGTTGGTGGGTGACTGTGTGAGGTCCGTGACAGCATGTGTGAGGGAATGAAGTGCAGTGAGGATGTCCTGTTTGCTCTGGTGGTGTAGTGTGGTGACCTCCACCAACTGCTGCACAACTGCCCCAATCCCTTCTGCCATGTCCCTCTGGGCCTCTAGGGTCATGAGCCTCCAGCACAGTGTCTGAGAGGAAGCCCAGCCCTCAGGGACCCTTGAGGCAGGGACGCTGGCAGCCGGAGGTGGAGGCGTGGGCGGTGGAGACGGAGACGGAGGCACTGGAGATGGCACTGGAGGTGGAGGCGTGCGCGCTGGAGGTGGAGGCACTGGAGGTCGTGGCGCTGGAGGTGGAGGCTACAACCGGCGGGGGCACGACCGTCAGATCAAGGACCACTGCAGACTGCCCCTCCTCTGAGTCCCACCCCACGTCAGAGTCTGGAGAAACAATTTCAGTCATTTTCTTTGAGTTTGTCTGTACACTTTATTATGCATTAAACATTTCATTGTGCAGCCATATTCATTTGATATGTGTTTCTGTTGGCAGCCAAATAAATGCTGTGATTTACCGGGTGATTTAGATGAGAGTCTTAATTTAAAAGGGGAAAATGTTTAATGTGGTCTAACATTATGAAGTGATCATCTGTGTTATCGTTCCCTGTTTTTGGTCCTAAATCAATCATAGCCTACCACAGAATGTTTGGAATGTTTGCTTTCCTCACAGCCACATAATACAGCATGTCCGTGTAGCCTACGCCAAATACAGGATGCACGAAACGTACAGTAGGCTACCTAAACTGTAGGAGCAATCAGACAAAGGTAGGCTAGTACAAATACCTTCCGAAGATTTTTTTTCCTCGCGTGGACCTCACCAACAAGCACATGCACCTCCGTCTCCGAAAAGTTTCTCTTCTTTCCGCGTTTTTCCATAAACGTAATTGTCTTGCCTTTGCTCCATGCTATATTATGTTGGTTCCTTCCGGGTATCCACGTTGTGCACTGTCATAGTTTTGACCATCATCATCATCATCATTGAGAAATCGGCGCAGCAGCGTGTACGCCATGTTTGATAGATCCGAAAAACGTGTAATATTCTCGTCGTACGCGGCAGTCCGCCCTTTTCTCGTTTTCGTCGTACGCCCTCTTTTACACCTGAATTTACACGCTATTTGATAAATGAGGCCCCAGGTCTTGTTTTATTTCTATTTACTAATATATCTGGTTGTTTTAACCACAGCTCAACCACTATACACATTCATAAACGTTAAACAGACTGATGAAAATATTAGCACTTGTTACCTTTCTGAGTATCTCTGTGTCCAGCATAGACCTTTACAGCACTAAGCATGACTGGTCAAACCAGACTAGTATTTACAGATGTGATCCCAGTCCTACATATGTTTGCCACTTTACCTCATTCGATTTTATTAAGAGACTACCATTAACTTGTCAATGCTAAAATAGAATACCTACCACATTCCTCCTGAATGCCTTTGTCATCATCACTTTGGCCAGCTTTGGTCAAAAGCGTCTGGAGATTATGAAAATGCTTGGCTACATTGTCTTCACTGTGTGAACTGGAGAAAATCACAGCAGTACTGCAGACAATCTCATCCAGCTCTGCCAGTGTAGTGGCCTGTGTCATAAGGCCAAACACATGCATGGCCAGGCGGTAGTGTTTGGAGGCACTGTGAAAAGTGAATTGAATTAGTATTGTTTGAATTTAATAACTTTCAATGCAACACACAAAGCCTTTTACAAGGACAGCAACAACTTACTGCTTTCTGCACATGTCCTTTGCATTCTTCATTACATGGCTGAGCCACCTGTGGAGGACTGGGATGTGGTAGTCAGTCTCCTGTCCTTGTCCGGTTACTATTGCATAGTATTTTGTGAGGAGCTCCGTAAGAGTCATACCACAAAAATTAAAGGCAATGGACTGCATGATCACTGCTGACCCATCACAAATGTACATTACTGGCCTTTTCTTCATGCCTCTACCGTGGCATCTTATGTAGTCAGTGAAGAATGAACCCAGAAAAAATTACACAGATGCAGTTGTATGGTCAGATGTCACATATGTGGCACAGGGAAAGGTGAACCACCTTTCTGGGGATGTCTGACCACCAGTTCATAGATGTAATATGGTGCACTTTCTCCCTCTGCCTTCTTGATGACACTCCCTGTGGCATCCAAGTACACAATGTCATCCATTGCTCTGTTGTGGAAGAGATTAATTGTCTCCAAAGACCAAAGCATTACAGATTTTGGGTGCAACAGGACCTTCTGGATGATTTCAGTTCCAGACAATCTCTCTTCCTCAATCATCTTCTTTGTTTCTTTCTAGCACTCCATGAAATGGTTTTCAGCACACCAGTGGTATACCTCATCCCTGCAACCAGACTCAACCACGATATCATCCAGTTTATTGAGGTTGTCGAGGTACATGGAAAGTGGCAGTTCTGAAGACAGATTTTTGGCCAACACATCCCTTTGATTTGCTCGAATTGGCCTTCTGCTTAACTCCTCAGAGTCATGCTTGACATAATCTCCCTGGAAGCTCACCATAGCTTTGAGAGTGGATTCACTCTACTTTCACCTCTACAGTGACAGAGCAGTCTTGAAACATACAGGAGCCAACACACTTGAACAGGGGGGCTTTGATTTTTTTGGCATTGATGGGCCGCACAGTGTGTCATTTGAACGCAAAGCTGCAAAGGGGATGTACAGAAATTATATTTGTCCATTCCACTGTTTTGAATCTACGGTTGTATTGCCTCTTCCGCAGATACGTCCAATCTTCCTTTGAAATAAAAACAACTTGTGAGTGAAATAATGTGATTCATGTTCATCACCCAGTGATGGCATAGTAGAGCCATCAGTTGTGTAGTCCTGCGGGGGAGGGATGGGGGTATTTAGTAAGAAAATTGTACTGTTCTTTTTTAAACGGATGTATCATCAGTAACATAACTAATGTTATGCTTAATTTTAAGACCCCCCTAGGCCTACTACCACCACAACTGCTACTGCTGATGTTGCCCCAGCAGCAGCCTTGACACACCGTTCACATTAGCTGCAAGGTCACGGATGACTAAAAAATGTGTAGTCAGTGTCAGTAGTTATATTGTAATAAATGCAGTTTGATACTCTTTTAAACACTTTCAAAATGTATTCTTGTAAAAAATATTTGAATGTGGGAGGATTGATGGCATTTTACACAACTGAATGCTTCCATTCACATGATGCTTATGGAATGGAAAAAATGTAAAAAAGAAATCCCAAGTATCGATTGAAGTATTCAATTGGTATCGGTATCACTTTAGGGGTACTGGTATTGGTACTGGTATCGTAATTTTTGAAATGATACCCAGCCCTACTCATGTCCCCCATCCTCGCAGGTGAAGAGACAGACAGGCAGCACATACAGTATAGGTTACACACGACTTTTCATGATGATAGTCGGTGTATTCTCTTAATATTATTTTTTAACTATAGCAACAGATTAAGCCGCACAAGCTGTCTTCGTCAAGGTTTTGGTCTCAATAAACATCTGCGTCGGACATATAGGACGTGTGCGGTCAGCTAGCCAATGAGCACAACTAGTTTAGCACAACTAGTTGATGACTTTATCACCAAAGAAAAAATGTACACTTACCCCTCCAAATGAAAGGAAAATATATTTTCTATACACAAGGGAAAAGAAAAAGAAAATGAAATGCGCATCCAATCAAAATAGTAAAAGTCAGAATGTATTAACAACTAGGCCTATGACTATGTAATAAGTAGGCTACACATACTGTAACAGCTCTACCAATGCCCTAGAACAAGGCCTTATACTTTATTCTGAGCTCTGTGGTTTTAAAAGCATAGCCTATAAAATGTAGGATAATCAGGCTTTCTTGACAAAGTAACTAGCCTAATCTATTTTTTCCATTAATGGTTAACAGTCTAGGCCTAGTTTGGCTATTTTCATTATTTGCCTTTTTCATTAGGATATAGTCTACGTAAAGACGTCTGAACAGTAGTTCTATCAGTGGCATAGCAGAATAACAGCTATTTCTAAGCCTGAGGAAAGCGGTAGGGCCATTTAAAATTGTACAAATTATTAGCCAACAGCTCCATGCGCCATAGCTAGCTAGATTAATGGAAATGCGGCCTACACGACACAAGGCAAAATAACGACAAATAAAAGCTGGAAATGTAGTTCAGCCTATATGCCTACTTACCTGTGCGATCCACTCATTGTTAAATTAACAATCACTTCAAAATAGATGTTGTAAAGAGAAAAAAAGGGAAAATCTTGGCCAATGGTGTTGGGCGCAAGACATTTTGCCGTTGACTCGCGTTAGAAGTTGGATATGCGCAACAACTCAAGTGACGTTCAAAGCCCCTAAATAGCCGATCACCCCAGGTAGCCTACGATCACTTATGAAGTCTCCGAGTGCATCACAAGGTACAGTAGCTATAATAATGGCTATGCATTGTTCAGATTTAATGGCTTGTCAGAGATTAGTCATTTCTGATCCATGTACAGTAAGAGTTTGTAATGAAATTTCTCCAAAACTACACTGTAGAAATGAAATATTTTTGCATGGATTTGTAGACGGAGAGGTCCTGAACACATATCCATAGGCCCTCCCCATGAGCTATGCATAATTCAGATTTTTTGGACCGTCAAAGATGAGAAACTGTTAGGGTTTGAGGCTGGTGGAGGTAGGACCCAATAGCAGACGGCAGGCAAGCAGCGCAGGTTCAAAATATAGGTTTTAATATCCAAAACAAACAGAGAAACACCGGGAGGAAACACTAACATTAACAATGAACCAACAGAGAACAAAGGAAACAGGAGGGCATATATACTCTGGGAGAACAATCAAGGAACAACGTACAGGTGTGCAACAAGACATAACAAGACACAGGTGCAGACAATCACCCAGACAAGGACATGGAGGGATTCCAACAAGACACCAACACAAGGACAGAGGAACAAGGACACAAGGGAGGAGAACAGGGAACAAGGCTGGGACAGGGAAAGGGACTGGGTAGGAAACCAGAGGGTGAAAACTAGAAGGCCAGGAGAGGAGGGACTGGAGTGACGTGAGACTAGTGAGGGGACAGGTGTCTAGAGCTGGGAGGACACAAACCAACATAGAAGACAAGACAACATACAAGGCAATGAACACAAGACCAAACACACAATGAGGCAGAATAAAACCAAGTGACAGTGACCAAAGTGTACAAAAGTCTCTGGGGGTAGAGCAGGGGCAGTCACTGGGAGAGGTGGTGCTCAGGGTCCAGGAAGGTCCAGGGGGCACAGGAGCTCAGGGTGAGGAATCCAGGCCGGGAACAGGGGGTGAGCAGCAGGGCGAACCAGGGGTCCAGGGCAGGGGCGAGGGTCTAGACCGGGAGCGAGCAGAGTGGACCAGGGGTCCGGGGCGAACCAGGGGTCCGGGACGAATCAGGGGTCCGGGGCAGGGACGCGGGTCCAGACTGGGAGCAGGGGGTGAGCCGAGGCGGACCCAGCCCGAACAAATAACAGTACCCAACCCTCAAGTGCCGAATCCCAGACGGCCCAAAAACCCCAACCAGGGAGGGTGGAGGGGGTCCGGAGGAGGGAAACAGGGACAGCACCGGGAGCCTCGGGCGGACGGCCAGGGACAGCGCAGAACCCCTCTGGCTGACGGCCAGAGGGCTGACCAGGGACAGAGCAGAACCCATCCAGTGGACGGCCAGACCAGGGACAGAGCAGAACCCCACCAGCGGTCGGCCAGAGGGCTGACCAGAGACAGAGCAGAACCCCTCCGGCGGACGGCCAGAGGGCTGACCAGGGACACAGCAAAACCCCTCCGGTGGACGGCCATTGGGCTGACCAGGGACAGAGCAGAAGGTCCCAGGCAGGCAACCAGAGAACTGGCCAGGGGCAGCACAGGGGGACACTGGTGGGCGGGCAGAGAACTGGCTAGAGGCAGAACAGGGCGTCTCAGGCGGGCAACCAGAGAGCAAAACGGCAGGGCAGGGCAGGTCTGGAGGATGACCAGGAGGCCCGGCCGAACGGCGGATCCATTCGGGAAGCGGAGCTGGCCTCCAGTGGCGATGGCAGGATGACCGAAGCACCCTGTAGCGCAGGCAGTATCGCTCAGGGGGCCGACGGCACAGGCAGGATCGCTCAGGGGCCCGACGGTGCTGGAGAGACCGCTCAGGGGGCCGACGGCGCGGGCAGGAATGCTCAGGGGGCTGACGGCGCAGGCAGGAATGCTCAGGGGGCCGACGGCGCAGGAGAGCCCGCTCAGGGGGCCGACGGCACAGGAGAAACCGCTCAGGGGGCCGACGGCACAGGAGAGACCGCTCAGGGGGCCGACGGCGCAGGCAGGAACGCTCAGTGGGCCGACGGCACAGACGGACCCACCAAGGCAGCTGGCGATGTAGACAGAACCCCCGAGGCCGGCGAAACCGCTCAGGTGGTCGGCCATGAAGCAGGAGGGCAGGAAGAGCGGTGTCCGGGGGAACAGAGCTGGAAGATCGCAAGAGGACCAGCCCTGGGGCTGGGGTGGCCACAGGGCCTGGCGTGGCAGCTGAGCCAGGGGTAGCTAGGAGGTCAGAGTCCGGATCCCCTACCTGAACAGGGTTAGCTAGCCTGGGCCTAACAGGGCTAACAGGACTGCAGCTAGCTGGGCTAACGGGACAGAGACTAGCTGGGCAGACCGGGTCAGGACCTGCAACTGCTACAGTTACCCCTACAACTACAGCTGCGACTATGACTATGGGGTCAGGGGCCGAGTCATCTACAGGGACTGGGATGACTACAGGGACAACGGGACTGGGGCTAGTAGGGCTCACAGGATTGGGGCTTGAGGAACTGGGGCTAACAGGACTGGAGCCACTAACAAGGCCAGAGCTAACAGGACCAGAGCTACTGTACTAACAGGGCTGGAGCTTACAGGACTTGAGCTACAAACCAGATTGGAGTTGGAGCCAGGAACCGGAACGGGGACTGCTACTGCAACAGCCACAGCTATGGCAACAGCAATGGCTACGGCTACAGGGTCAGTGTCAGCTGCCGGTCCAGGGATGACTACAGGGCCTGGGACAGGAAGACCTACTGGGTCAGGGCCCTGTGGGGGCGTAGCCATGGAGGACTGCTGAGGCTCACGAGGAACAGGAGTCTGTTGTAGCTCAGGGAACAGCACAGCCAAGGGGGCCTGCTGGAGCACAGTCATGGAGGGCTGCTTGGAAGCAACCATAGGTGGCCGTTGGTGCACATGAGGAACTGGAGATGCTTGCAGCTCGGTGTCCAGGAAACACTGCAGCGCCCTGATGGGTGATGGCTGCGGCTGGGGCTCCGTGGATTGCTGCGGCATGGAACACAGGGGGCATGGAGACCTGGAGGTGCCCACGGTGCAAAGACTAGGAGGCGCCAGAGCGCTGAACAAAAGATGCTCCGGGGTGCTGGGTTGCTGAAGCTCGAGGACACTGGACAGTGGAGTCACTGGGCTGCTGGTAAGCAGGGGAACGTCTGATACGCTGGGGAGGTCTTGGACAATGTACGCCGCTCTGGGCCTCCCACCTGCCCCCACCGGCGATGACCATGTGTCCTTAGCCCACTCATGGTCAGAGTTGTGGGGTGCATGGCGTGGTGGCGAGACTCCGCCCCCTTGGGTCAGAGCCGGTCGGGAACAGTGTAGGCTGCACTGGGCTACCCACCTGCGTTCACCAGTGAAGACCGTGTGTCTCTAGCCACCTCAGAGACTGTGTTGTGAAGTCCGTAGCGTGGTAGTGAAAGAAATAAATAGTGGGAATATCACAAGTTGGGCTAGCTTCTGCACGCTAGCCCACCTAATAATGAATTAGGGTAAAGGTGAAATGAATAGGTAAGAGTTCTTAAAATGATGTATAAATATAATTGAATGCCTTGGCCATATTGTCATTTGGATATTTCCACTTAGGACCTAGGTAGGCTATCTGATATAGGCAATCCTCATAAGCTGTAACAAGTAAGAACGACCAATGTTCTGACGACCAATGAAAAGAGCTATGGCCGTTACAATCTGCCATAGGGGGGCTTGGAGCAACTGGGGAACCAATCACCTCAAGGCAGCAGAGCTTGACCACAGCCTGGAGGTAGGAGGGAGCTGTTCATTTGCCCTGTAGGCTTGGACCACAGTCCTAAACTGGATGGGACAGAGCAGGGAGCCAGTGCTGAGAACGGAGTAGGGAAGTTGTGTGGAAGAGCATGGGGCTGTTGAACACCAGGTCAGCAGCAGCTTTCTCCAGGAGTCTGATGGCCAACGCTGCAGGATGGCAGCAAGTAGGGAGTTGCAGGAGTCCAGGCGGGAGATGACAACAGCCTGGATGAGCACTAGCGCCGAATCAAACTCAGATTTCTTTCCTAGCACAAAGTTTGATAAAAGAGATGAGTATTAGCAAAGGCAAGGAGAATGATTATATCAGTGTACAATGAGCTATGATGGAGAAGAATTACACTATTAATTAGATTTTCAGGCATGGCATATACATGGCATGCTTACTTGCAATGGTAATAATGCCTTCAGGTAATAACAATAACCATGCTTGATTCATTTGATGTATAATGTGGCAAATGCTATAGTAGCAGCAGCAAGCATCAGCCCACTATAGCTAAATAACGCCAGACAAGATTACAGACTGTAATCAATGTATGAACAATGTCACATTGAGCATGCTCAACATTATGTTAAAATGTAAATACATCTGAAACCTCCGAACGTAACGTTAGCATTAACTAACGTTAACTAAAGTTAACCCTAAGCCGTTAGCGTTAGCATAGCTACCTAGCCTATCAATATAGTTGACGTTAATGTAAAGAAATGTAACATCAGATAATGTTAGCTAAGTTATTCAACATTGACCCTCTAGATCTTTTCCAACAATGTCCTAAAGTAACCACGTCATGATCATTTGCATCATAGACACACGTTCATATCTATGATTAGCATGATCATAGCAGCTTCATTGCTAAAAGCATAGCAAATGTCTATCATATCATCTATCATAATCCACAAACCATGGGAAATAAGGGTCTTGGGCCGCATGCCGTCACGTGACTTGCAATACCGAGCTTTGGCCACTATGTCAAATGGCTTCATGCGCCGGTGAGCAACTTTCATTGAAATGAATAGGCAGCCATTTTCAATGCCGTCTCCAGTTTATATTATACCTCCATGGCTGCGTTCCGAATCGCATACTTCTACTTCTTACTACCAGTACCTACTACAGCTGCCCATAGAAAGTATGTACTTTGCAAGCAGTAGGCATCCAATTGGGACATACTACCTTGTCATAACATTGCGCCTTGAAATTTGCCCACATCCGTCGCTGTCCATAACGCGACATTCGTCTACAGCTGTCATGACTCGCACGTGACGCACATTTCCTCTGCGCACAGGATTGTGGGTCAGAATAGCCAGAAAAGCCTGCTGGCTTGCATACTGCAAAATACGACCGGATGTAGTAGGACATCCTGGTATTTTTGCCATACAGCATGTGGCATACTATGTATTGGGACATACTCCTGTTTTGGCATACTATATAGTAGGGTAGTATGCGATTCGGAACGCAGCCCATGCCCTACACCCTAATGAAGGGAACTACATTCAGCTGTGAGGGGACTACAAAATGGAGTCGGTGACTGAGTGCGAGTGGGTAGGGACTGGATTCGAAAAGGGCCTATTGCTTAATTTTACCACTGCCTGCTGCTAGCCAATCAGAATCAAGTATCCAGAATACATGGGCTGTGTTCGGAATCGCTCCCTATTCACTATATAGTGCACTATATAGGGCGTCAGCCATTTTGTTTGTAGTGTCCGAATTCTCCACGGTATTTTCGTTCCCTATATAGTCCACTATTTATTACCCACAAGTCACCTTGATTTCCAGGGTACAGTGCATGTACCCTACATTTTCTCCGGTATACCACAATGCAATGCAGTTGAGTTGTCTCGCGAAGAGGGCTGTGAACGGAGGATGGCGGCGGCAACTTTCGTGTATAAACTGAAGGAACTCTAGCTTGCGGAGCTAAATCGTAACATGTAATGTTTGTAAACATGTTACTTGATCGTGCGCTTCATATAGCTAGGTAGCGCGGCTATAGCCAACGTTACATCTTGCAATTAACAGACAGGACCAAAGTAGAAAAACCACACATGCACATGATTAGAATTTAAATTTCAACACTTTATTTGGGATTTATCATTAAAAATGAAGCAAATCCGATACTACCTGAGTGAGTACATCTCAACCTGCAGCGTGAATGCTCCCTGTTAGACTTGTTTGTTTACACGAGGGCGCATCCTTTACTTACTCCTTTTACCATTCCCTAGGTCAGGGGTGTCAAACTCTGGCCCGCGGGCCAAATTTGGCCCGCAGTGTAATTATATTTGGCCCGCGAGGCAATACCAAATGACTACTAGAGCTGGCCCGCCAGTATTATACAGCGCATTCACCGCTAATACTACAAATCCCATAATGCTCTGCTGTTGTTTTGGCGCGTCAATCAAGACAGGACCCAGAAACGCCCTCTCTTCTATGACAGTAGTCATAGCAATCTCATACTACAACTCTAACCCTGTTACCCTCTTAAAAATGGCGAAAAGAAAGTCAAGAAAACAGAAGATTTACGTCATGTAACGTCTCACTGTGATAGAGACACCTGTGTTGACCTAGCCGGCCGCTGTGTTTGCTCTGTTCCTGTTCATTCAATCCTGTCTGCCTGTCTGCCTGCCTGTCTGTCTGTCTGCCTGCCTGCCTGTCTGTCTGTCTGCCTGGCTGTAGGACAGTCAGGGTTTTACAAGCTTCTCTACTGAGCAGATGGAGCACCAACACTTGTGTCTGAGGGCGTATTCACATGTTAGTGCACACCATTGATGCGCACCAAAAGCGAAAGTGATGTGCATATTCAATGTTAAAGCAAAACTTGTTTGGGTCCATATTAAAATTCATTTGTTCAATGTTGGCCCGCGACTTTGTTCAAGTTTAAAATTTTAGCCCACTGTGTATTTGAGTTTGACACCCCTGCCCTAGGTAGTCCACTACATAGTGAACCCTATATAGGGAATAGGGAGTGAGGGAGCGATTCCGAACACAGCCATGTTTTTACCTGATGGGGGCAGCAGTGTGCGGAAGCTAAAATCTTCCACAATATTTACAAGAAGAAGAAGCCTGTCTCCAACTCCGGAGTTAACATGAACATTAGTTGATTCGTTTTCTATAAAGTGATCTAGGCTAGCTAGTCAGACAACATGTTTGTAGCACGAAGCATTGCAGCAGATCATAAAGATCTAATCCATGATGTTTCTTATGATTTCCACGGCCGAAGAATGGCAACGTGTTCAAGTGACCAAAGTGTCAAGGTAATACACCAAGAACAATAACGTTAGCTAGCTACGTACTGTACTGTTAGCTTGTGCTAGCAGGGTAGCACTATATCTACCTACCTGTCGGTCTGTTTGCTAACCAGCAGGCTAGCTATCTGAGCGCCCTGTTCGGATCACAAACACTGTTATTGAACTTTATAGCGAACCTTAGCTAACTAGCTAGCTAGCCTCATGTTACAGCTTAGATAGCTAATAGGCTAGGGACCACTAGCTATAACATTATAACTTAGCCTATAGTTGTTTAATCAGCTTTGATAACAGTAACTAGCTTGCTATTTATTATCAGAGATTAAGCAACTATAACGTTAGCTAGCTACTAGCTACTTGTTCAAACAGTTCCCTTACACACTTGTGCTCGTTGTTATAGCACTACTATGCTACGAGCTAGCTGCCTCTGACCTGTAACCTTATCAGGGCTCTGTGATGTTATTATTGTATGTATACAGAGCCCTAACGTCCCATTGAAAAGTAGAGTGGACCCATATTTCAACCGTTTTTCTACTGGATATTATGTAATCTGACTCCTAGTTTAATAATCTCTAATCAGAATTCTGCTATCTTGAATAGGCTATTCCCCTCGGTAGTAGGCTAGCCCACAACTCATAATCACTCGACCACTGTGCGCTTGAAATTATGGTATTATAATATATTCGTTTATAACTGGGAGGTGGCAAATTGCGACTTGCTACGAATGATTAAATAAAACTCTGCATAAACTCGCACTTCCTCGTCGCAAATTCGGATGTTTCTCAGCCCCCAGTTGCCGGCTGATGTCAATATCATATCATCATCATATCATTCGCTATAGCTCGAATGCACACAGGTCGGAGGTGGGTATTTTGCCACTTGCGAATTGCCACGTCCGATCCCAAACGAACGCACCATTAACCAGAAGTTTAATAGGTCATCACACACATCATGCCAATCACGAAACCCTAACCTATAGCACACACATCGTATCGGGTGAGAATTAGACAGCTACAGCGACAAACACCTATAATATTATTATGATGATATCCTAATATAATGACCGGAATACCTCCCATTTGTCCGGTATATTGAAATCAACGGAAACCCTGCTCTCAAGTCCAATTGACGGAAATCCGTTGTGGAGACGGAAAACTTTAACCCATGATTCTGTTGGAGTTAGTAGGCTATTCAACTCCATTCCAAACTGCTCAAAACAAGGCTAGCTAGATTCTGTAGGCTGAAAAGCTAAGCTACAAAAATAGCTGCTGCAGCTGTACGGCGAAGACCGTGCGTCTCTAGCCCACTCAGTGGCTGAATTGTGGGGTCCGTGGCGTGGACAGTGGCGTGGTGGCAAGACTCCGCCCCCTCAGGTCAGAGCTGGTCGGGGACAGTGTACCCCTCTCCGGGCCACCTACCTGACTCCACCGGTGAAGACCGTGTGTCTCTAGCCCACTCAGGGGCTGAGTTGTGGGTCCCGTGGCGTGGATAGTGGCGTGCTGGTTAGGCTCCGCTCCCTTGGGTCACAGCCAGTCGGGGACAGTGTACCCCTCTCCGGTCCACCTACCTGACTCCAACGGTGAAGACCGTGTGTCTCTAGCCCACTCAGGGGCTGAGTTGTGGGTCCCGTGGCGTGGATAGTGGCGTGCTGGTTAGGCTCCGCCCCCTTGGGTCACAGCCAGTCGGGGACAGTATACCCCTCTCCGGTCCACCTACCTGACTCCACCGGTGAAGACCGTGTGTCTCTAACCCACTCAGGGGCTGAGTTGTGGGGCCCGTGGCGTGGATAGTGGCGTGCTGGTTAGGCTCCGCCCCCTTGGGTCACAGCTAGTCGGGGACAGTACAGTGATCTCCAAGTAATTTCCATGCATCCACCATTGAAGACTGTGTCTCTAGCCCACTCGGGCTGAAAAGTGGGTTCTGTGGCGTGAATAGTGGCGTGGTGGCGAGGCTCCGCCCCTTTTGGTCATAGCCAGTCAGGGACGGTGTACTCCTCGCCGGGCTGCCCACCCGCCCCCACCAGTGAAGATCATGTGTCTCTATTCCACTTTGGCTGAGTTCTGTGCTACCACATTAGTTATAATAGGTTGCCTGAACCTTTAAGAGAGGCTGCACATGCACACAAATTCAAAAAAAGCAACAGCTGCCAACACTCTAATCCCAACTGACACTCCCATCCTAGACATGGTCTGCTTCAGACAGCTCTTTCGCAAAAACTATAAATGTTACAGCTTATATATTGATACCATAGTAATCCTGAGAACTTGCAGAACATTTCTAATATGTCCGTATAGCTTAAACACTGTAGGCATGGCGACAAGTTAGAAAAAGGGTAAAAATGCAAAATTAGCAGCTCAAAAATTAGTGCGGCACCATATGTTTAAATGGGGAGCGCAGTTGCTGAACAAATCGTCATACCTCAAAAACGGTAAGTCACACAGCTTAGATACTTAACAGTGTACGAATCAGCACAGCTGTGTGAACATTTTGATGTATAAAATGTGTATGAGCTGTTAAAACTGTAGGCATGGCGACAAGTTAGAAAAGGGGTAAAAATGCCAAATTAGCAGCTCAAAAGTTAGAGTCCGGCACCATACGTTTCAATGGGGAGCACGGTTGCCGAACAAATCGTCATACCGTGAAAACTTTGTCACACAGCTTAGATACTTACATTGTACGAATCAGCACAGTTGTGTGAATGTTTTGATGTATAATATGTGTGTGAGCTTTCAAAACTGTAGGAGTGCCAGCAGTTTACAAAATGTGTGAATATTTTCAAAGCAACAGCTGCCACCACTCTAAAAACATAATGATACTGAACATTCCACCAGCAGTTTCAATGGCACAAAAATTACTATTAAAAGTTAAATTGCTAAAAAACAATAAAAAATCTGAATACATGCGGGAAACAGCTAAAGACGATGAACATTTTAAAGTTTGAATGAAGTTTCTAGCACAAAGTATGAAGAAGTAGTTAAGGGCCAAAAAACTGAGGAGAATAATAATAACTAGAAAGTACATTTCCTGGAGAAAATGTGAGGTGGGCTAGCTGCTGCAGTTGTATGTAACAGCTACTGCTAGAACTACTACGGACCAGGCAATCTCCATGCACCCACCGGCGAAGACCGTGCGTCTCTAGCCCAATCAGGGGCTGAGTTGTGGGGTCTGTGGTGTGGACAGTGGCATGGTGGTGAGACTCCGCCCCCTCAGGTCAGAGCTGGTCGAGGACAGTGCACCCCTCTCCAGGCCACCTACCCGCCCGCACCGGTGAAGACCATGTGTCTCTAGCCCACTCAGGGGCTGAGTTGTGGGGCCATGGCGTGGATAGTGGCGTGGGGGTGAGACTCCGCCCCCTCAGGTCAGAGCCAGTCAGGGACAGTGTAGCCCTCTCCGGGCCACCTACCTGACTCAACCGGTGAAGACCGTGTGTCTCTAGCCCACTCAGGGGCTGAGTTGTGGGGCCCGTGGCGTGGATAGTGGCGTGCTGGTTAGGCCCCGCCCCCTTGGGTCACAGCTAGTCGGGGACAGTACAGTGACCTCTTGACAATTTCAATGCATCCACCAATGAAGACTGTGTCTCTAGCCCACTCAGGGGTTGAGT